>NC_090442.1:710188132-710491703 GCF_031143425.1 Pleurodeles waltl
AAAAATTGCTATCAAGAAAACCTTTGCATTTCCAAAAAGGGCACAAGATAAGGTGCTGAGGAGCAGTGGTTATTTGCACATCTCTGAATTCCGGGGTGACCATACAAGCATGTGAATTATAGGGAATTTCTCAAATAGATGTCTTTTTTACACACTCTCCTATATTTGGAAGGAAAAAATGTAGAGAAAGACAAGGGGCAATAGCACTTGTTTTGCTAATCTATGTTCCCCCAAGTCTCCCGATAAAAATGATACCTCACTTGCGTGGGTAGGCCTAGCGCCCGCGACAGGAAACGCCCCAAAGCACAACGTGGACACATCCAAAATTTTGGGAGAAAACAGAGGTGTTTTTTGCGAAGTGCCTACCTGTAGATTTTGGCCTCTAGCTCAGCCGGCACCTAGGGAAACCTACCAAACCTGTGCATTTCTGAAAACTAGAGACCTAGGGGAATCCAAGAAGGGGTGACTTGCGGGGCTCGGACCAGGTTCTGTTACCCAGAATCCTTTGCAAACCTCAAAATTTGGCTAAAAAAACACATGTCCCTCACATTTCTGTGGCAGAAAGTTCTGGAATCTGAGAGGAGCTACAAATTTCCTTCCACCCAGCGTTCCCCCAAGTCTCCCGATAAAAATGATACCTCACTTGCGTGGGTAGGCCTAGCGCCGGCGACAGGAAACACCCCAAAGCGCAACGTGGACACATCCTAAATTTTGGAAAAAAACAGAGGTGTTTTTTGCGAAGTGCCTACCTGTAGAATTTGGCCTGTAGCTCAGCCGGCACCTAGGGAAACCTACCAAACCTGTGCATTTCTGAAAACTAGAGACCTAGGGGAATCCAAGGAGGGGTGACTTGCGGGGCTCGGACCAGGTTCTGTTACCCAGAATCCTTTGCAAACCTCAAAATTTGGCTAAAAAAACACATGTCCCTCACATTTCTGTGGCAGAAAGTTCTGGAATCTGAGAGGAGCTACAAATTTCCTTCCACCCAGTGTTCCCCCAAGTCTCCCGATAAAAATGATACCTCACTTGCGTGGGTAGGCCTAGCGCCGGCGACAGGAAACACCCCAAAGCGCAACGTGGACACATCCTAAATTTTGGAAAAAAACAGAGGTGTTTTTTGCGAAGTGCCTACCTGTAGATTTTGGCCTCTAGCTCAGTCGGCACCTAGGGAAACCTACCAAACCTGTGCATTTCTGAAAACTAGAGACCTAGGGGAATCTAAGGAGGGGTGACTTGCGGGGCTCGGACCAGGTTCTGTTACCCAGAATCCTTTGCAAACCTCAAAATTTGGCTAAAAAAACACATGTCCCTCACATTTCTGTGGCAGAAAGTTCTGGAATCTGAGAGGAGCTACAAATTTCCTTCCACCCAGCGTTCCCCCAAGTCTCCCGATAAAAATGATACCTCACTTGCGTGGGTAGGCCTAGCGCCGGCGACAGGAAACACCCCAAAGCGCAACGTGGACACATCCTAAATTTTGGAAAAAAACAGAGGTGTTTTTTGCGAAGTGCCTACCTGTAGATTTTGGCCTGTAGCTCAGCCGGCACCTAGGGAAACCTACCAAACCTGTGCATTTCTGAAAACTAGAGACCTAGGGGAATCCAAGGAGGGGTGACTTGCGGGGCTCGGACCAGGTTCTGTTACCCAGAATCCTTTGCAAACCTCAAAATTTGGCTAAAAAAACACATGTCCCTCACATTTCTGTGGCAGAAAGTTCTGGAATCTGAGAGGAGCTACAAATTTCCTTCCACCCAGCGTTCCCCCAAGTCTCCCGATAAAAATGATACCTCACTTGCGTGGGTAGGCCTAGCGCCGGCGACAGGAAACACCCCAAAGCGCAACGTGGACACATCCTAAATTTTGGAAAAAAACAGAGGTGTTTTTTGCGAAGTGCCTACCTGTAGATTTTGGCCTCTAGCTCAGCCGGCACCTAGGGAAACCTACCAAACCTGTGCATTTCTGAAAACTAGAGACCTAGGGGAATCAAAGGAGGGGTGACTTGCGGGGCTCGGACCAGGTTCTGTTACCCAGAATCCTTTGCAAACCTCAAAACTTGGCTAAAAAAACACATGTCCCTCACATTTCTGTGGCAGAAAGTTCTGGAATCTGAGAGGAGCTACAAATTTCCTTCCACCCAGCGTTCCCCCAAGTCTCCCGATAAAAATGATACCTCACTTGCGTGGGTAGGCCTAGCGCCGGCGACAGGAAACACCCCAAAGCGCAACG
Source organism: Pleurodeles waltl (assembly GCF_031143425.1). Lineage (NCBI taxonomy): Eukaryota > Metazoa > Chordata > Amphibia > Caudata > Salamandridae > Pleurodeles > Pleurodeles waltl. Next base: position 710,190,359 of record NC_090442.1, read on the forward strand.
TGGACACATCCTAAATTTTGGAAAAAAACAGAGGTGTTTTTTGCGAAGTGCCTACCTGTAGATTTTGGCCTGTAGCTCAGCCGGCACCTAGGGAAACCTACCAAACCTGTGCATTTCTGAAAACTAGAGACCTAGGGGAATCCAAGAAGGGGTGACTTGCGGGGCTCGGACCAGGTTCTGTTACCCAGAATCCTTTGCAAACCTCAAAATTTGGCTAAAAAAACACATGTCCCTCACATTTCTGTGGCAGAAAGTTCTGGAATCTGAGAGGAGCTACAAATTTCCTTCCACCCAGCGTTCCCCCAAGTCTCCCGATAAAAATGATACCTCACTTGCGTGGGTAGGCCTAGCGCCGGCGACAGGAAACACCCCAAAGCGCAACGTGGACACATCCTAAATTTTGGAAAAAAACAGAGGTGTTTTTTGCGAAGTGCCTACCTGTAGATTTTGGCCTCTAGCTCAGCCGGCACCTAGGGAAACCTACCAAACCTGTGCATTTCTGAAAACTAGAGACCTAGGGGAATCAAAGGAGGGGTGACTTGCGGGGCTCGGACCAGGTTCTGTTACCCAGAATCCTTTGCAAACCTCAAAACTTGGCTAAAAAAACACATGTCCCTCACATTTCTGTGGCAGAAAGTTCTGGAATCTGAGAGGAGCTACAAATTTCCTTCCACCCAGCGTTCCCCCAAGTCTCCCGATAAAAATGATACCTCACTTGCGTGGGTAGGCCTAGCGCCGGCGACAGGAAACACCCCAAAGCGCAACGTGGACACATCCTAAATTTTGGAAAAAAACAGAGGTGTTTTTTGCGAAGTGCCTACCTGTAGATTTTGGCCTCTAGCTCAGCCGGCACCTAGGGAAACCTACCAAACCTGTGCATTTCTGAAAACTAGAGACCTAGGGGAATCCAAGGAGGGGTGACTTGCGGGGCTCTGACCAGGTTCTGTTACCCAGAATCCTTTGCAAACCTCAAAATTTGGCTAAAAAAACACATGTCCCTCACATTTCTGTGGCAGAAAGTTCTGGAATCTGAGAGGAGCTACAAATTTCCTTCCACCCAGCGTTCCCCCAAGTCTCCCGATAAAAATGATACCTCACTTGCGTGGGTAGGCCTAGCGCCGGCGACAGGAAACACCCCAAAGCGCAACGTGGACACATCCTAAATTTTGGAAAAAAACAGAGGTGTTTTTTGCGAAGTGCCTACCTGTAGATTTTGGCCTCTAGCTCAGCCGGCACCTAGGGAAACCTACCAACCTGTGCATTTCTGAAAACTAGAGACCTAGGGGAATCAAAGGAGGGGTGACTTGCGGGGCTCGGACCAGGTTCTGTTACCCAGAATCCTTTGCAAACCTCAAAACTTGGCTAAAAAAACACATGTCCCTCACATTTCTGTGGCAGAAAGTTCTGGAATCTGAGAGGAGCTACAAATTTCCTTCCACCCAGCGTTCCCCCAAGTCTCCCGATAAAAATGATACCTCACTTGCGTGGGTAGGCCTAGCGCCGGCGACAGGAAACACCCCAAAGCGCAACGTGGACACATCCTAAATTTTGGAAAAAAACAGAGGTGTTTTTTGCGAAGTGCCTACCTGTAGATTTTGGCCTGTAGCTCAGCCGGCACCTAGGGAAACCTACCAAACCTGTGCATTTCTGAAAACTAGAGATCTAGGGGAATCCAAGAAGGGGTGACTTGCGGGGCTCGGACCAGGTTCTGTTACCCAGAATCCTTTGCAAACCTCAAAATTTAGCTAAAAAAACACATGTCCCTCACATTTCTGTGGCAGAAAGTTCTGGAATCTGAGAGGAGCTACAAATTTCCTTCCACCCAGCGTTCCCCCAAGTCTCCCGATAAAAATGATACCTCACTTGCGTGGGTAGGCCTAGCGCCGGCGACAGGAAACACCCCAAAGCGCAACGTGGACACATCCTAAATTTTGGAAAAAAACAGAGGTGTTTTTTGCGAAGTGCCTACCTGTAGATTTTGGCCTCTAGCTCAGCCGGCACCTAGGGAAACCTACCAAACCTGTGCATTTCTGAAAACTAGAGACCTAGGGGAATCCAAGGAGGGGTGACTTGCGGGGCTCGGACCAGGTTCTGTTACCCAGAATCCTTTGCAAACCTCAAAACTTGGCTAAAAAAACACATGTCCCTCACATTTCTGTGGCAGAAAGTTCTGGAATCTGAGAGGAGCTACAAATTTCCTTCCACCCAGCGTTCCCCCAAGTCTCCCGATAAAAATGATACCTCACTTGCGTGGGTAGGCCTAGCGCCGGCGACAGGAAACACCCCAAAGCGCAACGTGGACACATCCTAAATTTTGGAAAAAAACAGAGGTGTTTTTTGCGAAGTGCCTACCTGTAGATTTTGGCCTCTAGCTCAGCCGGCACCTAGGGAAACCTACCAAACCTGTGCATTTCTGAAAACTAGAGACCTAGGGGAATCAAAGGAGGGGTGACTTGCGGGGCTCGGACCAGGTTCTGTTACCCAGAATCCTTTGCAAACCTCAAAACTTGGCTAAAAAAACACATGTCCCTCACATTTCTGTGGCAGAAAGTTCTGGAATCTGAGAGGAGCTACAAATTTCCTTCCACCCAGCGTTCCCCCAAGTCTCCCGATAAAAATGATACCTCACTTGCGTGGGTAGGCCTAGCGCCGGCGACAGGAAACACCCCAAAGCGCAACGTGGACACATCCTAAATTTTGGAAAAAAACAGAGGTGTTTTTTGCGAAGTGCCTACCTGTAGATTTTGGCCTCTAGCTCAGCCGGCACCTAGGGAAACCTACCAAACCTGTGCATTTCTGAAAACTAGAGACCTAGGGGAATCAAAGGAGGGGTGACTTGCGGGGCTCGGACCAGGTTCTGTTACCCAGAATCCTTTGCAAACCTCAAAACTTGGCTAAAAAAACACATGTCCCTCACATTTCTGTGGCAGAAAGTTCTGGAATCTGAGAGGAGCTACAAATTTCCTTCCACCCAGCGTTCCCCCAAGTCTCCCGATAAAAATGATACCTCACTTGCGTGGGTAGGCCTAGCGCCGGCGACAGGAAACACCCCAAAGCGCAACGTGGACACATCCTAAATTTTGGAAAAAAACAGAGGTGTTTTTTGCGAAGTGCCTACCTGTAGATTTTGGCCTGTAGCTCAGCCGGCACCTAGGGAAACCTACCAAACCTGTGCATTTCTGAAAACTAGAGACCTAGGGGAATCCAAGAAGGGGTGACTTGCGGGGCTCGGACCAGGTTCTGTTACCCAGAATCCTTTGCAAACCTCAAAATTTAGCTAAAAAAACACATGTCCCTCACATTTCTGTGGCAGAAAGTTCTGGAATCTGAGAGGAGCTACAAATTTCCTTCCACCCAGCGTTCCCCCAAGTCTCCCGATAAAAATGATACCTCACTTGCGTGGGTAGGCCTAGCGCCGGCGACAGGAAACACCCCAAAGCGCAACGTGGACACATCCTAAATTTTGGAAAAAAACAGAGGTGTTTTTTGCGAAGTGCCTACCTGTAGATTTTGGCCTGTAGCTCAGCCGGCACCTAGGGAAACCTACCAAACCTGTGCATTTCTGAAAACTAGAGACCTAGGGGAATCCAAGGAGGGGTGACTTGCGGGGCTCTGACCAGGTTCTGTTACCCAGAATCCTTTGCAAACCTCAAAATTTGGCTAAAAAAACACATGTCCCTCACATTTCTGTGGCAGAAAGTTCTGGAATCTGAGAGGAGCTACAAATTTCCTTCCACCCAGCGTTCCCCCAAGTCTCCCGATAAAAATGATACCTCACTTGCGTGGGTAGGCCTAGCGCCGGCGACAGGAAACACCCCAAAGCGCAACGTGGACACATCCTAAATTTTGGAAAAAAACAGAGGTGTTTTTTGCGAAGTGCCCACCTGTAGATTTTGGCCTGTAGCTCAGCCGGCACCTAAGGAAACCTACCAAACCTGTGCATTTCTGAAAACTAGAGACCTAGGGGAATCCAAGGAGGGGTGACTTGCGGGGCTCGGACCAGGTTCTGTTACCCAGAATCCTTTGCAAACCTCAAAATTTGGCTAAAAAAACACATGTCCCTCACATTTCTGTGGCAGAAAGTTCTGGAATCTGAGAGGAGCTACAAATTTCCTTCCACCCAGCGTTCCCCCAAGTCTCCCGATAAAAATGATACCTCACTTGTGTGGGTAGGCCTAGCGCCGGCGACAGGAAACACCCCAAAGCGCAACGTGGACACATCCTAAATTTTGGAAAAAAACAGAGGTGTTTTTTGCGAAGTGCCTACCTGTAGATTTTGGCCTGTAGCTCAGCCGGCACCTAGGGAAACCTACCAAACCTGTGCATTTCTGAAAACTAGAGACCTAGGGGAATCCAAGGAGGGGTGACTTGCGGGGCTCGGACCAGGTTCTGTTACCCAGAATCCTTTGCAAACCTCAAAATTTGGCTAAAAAAACACATGTCCCTCACATTTCTGTGGCAGAAAGTTCTGGAATCTGAGAGGAGCTACAAATTTCCTTCCACCCAGCGTTCCCCCAAGTCTCCCGATAAAAATGATACCTCACTTGCGTGGGTAGGCCTAGCGCCGGCGACAGGAAACACCCCAAAGCGCAACGTGGACACATCCTAAATTTTGGAAAAAAACAGAGGTGTTTTTTGCGAAGTGCCTACCTGTAGATTTTGGCCTGTAGCTCAGCCGGCACCTAGGGAAACCTACCAAACCTGTGCATTTCTGAAAACTAGAGACCTAGGGGAATCCAAGGAGGGGTGACTTGCGGGGCTCGGACCAGGTTCTGTTACCCAGAATCCTTTGCAAACCTCAAAATTTGGCTAAAAAAACACATGTCCCTCACATTTCTGTGGCAGAAAGTTCTGGAATCTGAGAGGAGCTACAAATTTCCTTCCACCCAGCGTTCCCCCAAGTCTCCCGATAAAAATGATACCTCACTTGCGTGGGTAGGCCTAGCGCCGGCGACAGAAAACACCCCAAAGCGCAACGTGGACACATCCTAAATTTTGGAAAAAAACAGAGGTGTTTTTTGCGAAGTGCCTACCTGTAGATTTTGGCCTCTAGCTCAGCCGGCACCTAGGGAAACCTACCAAACCTGTGCATTTCTGAAAACTAGAGACCTAGGGGAATCCAAGGAGGGGTGACTTGCGGGGCTCGGACCAGGTTCTGTTACCCAGAATCCTTTGCAAACCTCAAAATTTGGCTAAAAATACACATGTTACTCACATTTCTGTGGCAGAAAGTTCTGGAATCTGAGAGGAGCCACAAATTTCCTTCTACCCAGCGTTCCCCCAAGTCTCCCGATAAAAATGATACCTCACTTGTGTGGGTAGGACTAGCGCCCACGAAAGGAAAGGGCCCAAAACACAACGTGGACACATCACATTTTTTTATAAAAAGCAGTGCCTACCTGTGGATTTTGGCCTGTAGCTCAGCCGACACCTGAGGAAACTTAGCAAACCAGTGCATTTTTGAAAACTAGAAACCCAGGGGAATCCAAGATGGGGTGACTTGCGGGGCTCTGACCAGGTTATGTTACCCAGAATCCTTTGCAAACATCAAAATTTGGCCCAAAAAACACTTTTTCCTCTCATTTCGGTGACAGAAAGTTGTGGAATCTGAGAGGAGCCACAAATTTCCTTCCACCCAGCGTTCCCCTAAGTCTCTCGATAAAAATGGTACCTCACTTCTGTGGGTAGGCCTAGCGCCCACAAAAGGAAATGGCCCAAAACACAACGTGCATACAACATATTTTTTCACAGAAAACAGAGGTGTTTTTTGCAAGGTGCCTACCTGTGGTGTTTGGCCTGTAGCTCAGCCGGCCCCAGGGGGGGGGCAGAAATGCCCTAAAATAAATTTCCCCCCCCAACACCCCCCCCCCCCGGGAGCGACCCTTGCCTACGGGGTCGCTCCCCCTGCGTGACATTGGCGCCAAAAAACAAATCCCCGGTGCCTAGTGGTTTCTGCCCCCTTGGGGGCAGATTGACCTAAAATTGGCCAATCTGCCCCCAGGGGGGCAGAAATGGTCTAAATACAATTTGCCCCCCCAGGGGAGCGACCCTTGCCTGATGGGTCGCTCCCCATCTCTAAAAAAAGAAACAACACAAAAAAAAAACACAAAAAAAAAAATTGCCCTGGCGCCTAGAGGGTTCTGTCCCCCCCTGGGGGCAGTTCGGCCTAATGATAGGCCGATCTGTCCCCCGGGGGGGGCAGAAATGGCCTAAAATAAATTTGCCCCCCCAACCCCCACCCCCCCCCGGGAGCGACCCTTGCCTACGGGGTCGCTCCCCCTGCGTGACATTGGCGCCAAAAAACAAATCCCCGGTGCCTAGTGGTTTTTTGCCCCCTTGGGGGCAGATTGATCTAAAATTGGCCAATCTGCCCCCAGGGGGGCAGAAATGGTCTAAATACAATTTGCCCCCCCAGGGGAGCGACCCTTGCCTGATGGGTCGCTCTCCATCTCTAAAAAAAGAAACAACACAAAAAAAAAACACAAAAAAAAAAATTGCCCTGGCGCCTAGAGGGTTCTGCCCCCCCCGGGGGCAGTTCGGCCTAATAATAGGCCGATCTGTCCCCCGGGGGGGGCAGAAATGGCCTAAAATAAATTTGCCCCCCCAACCCCCACCCCCCCCCCGGAGCGACCCTTGCCTACGGGGTCGCTCCCCCTGCGTGACATTGGCGCCAAAAAACAAATCCCCGGTGCCTAGTGGTTTCTGCCCCCTTGGGGGCAGAGTGACCTAAAATTGGCCAATCTGCCCCCATGGGGGCAGAAATGGTCTAAATACAATTTGCCCCCCCAGGGGTGCGACCCTTGCCTGATGGGTCGCTCCCCATCTCTAAAAAAAGAAACAACAAAAAAAAAAACACAAAAAAAAAACTTGCCCTGGCGCCTAGAGGGTTCTGCCCCCCCCTGGGGGCAGTTCGGCCTAATAATAGGCCGATCTGTCCCCCGGGGGGGGCAGAAATGGCCTGAAATAAATTTGCCCCCCCAACCCCCCCGGGAGCGACCCTTGCCTACGGGGTTGCTCCCCCTGCGTGACATTGGCGCCAAAAAACAAATCCCCGGTGCCTAGTGGTTTCTGCCCCCTTGGGGGCAGATTGACCTAAAATTGGCCAATCTGCTCCCAGGGGGGCAGAAATGTTCTAAATACAATTTGCCCCCCAGGGAAGCGACCCTTGGCTGATGGGTCGCTCCCCATCTCTAAAAAAAGAAACAACAAAAAAAAAAAACACAAAAAAAAAAAAAAAATTGGCGCCTAGAGGTTTCTTCCCCCCCTGGGGCCAGATCGGCCTAATAATAGGCCGATCTGCCCCCAGGGGGGGCAGAAATGGCCTAAAATAAATTGCCCTCCCCCCCAGGGAGCGACCGTTGCCTAAGGGGTCGCTCCCTTTGCGTGAAATTCACGCAAAGAAAAAACTCCCTGGTGTCTAGTGGTTTCTACCCCCCTTGGGGCAGATTGGCCTCATCAAAATAGGCCAATCTGCCCCCAAGGGGGGCAGAAATGGCCAAAATATAATTTTCCCCCAAGGGGAGCGACCCTTGCCTAAGGGGTCGCTCCCCACCAAAAAAAAAAAATATGAAAAAAAAAAAAAAAAATGGTCCCTGGTGCCTAGAGGTTTCTGCCCCCAGGGGGGGGCAGAAAAGGCCTTCTCAAAAAAATGCCCCCCCTGGGAGCGACCCTTGCCCAAGGGGTCGCTCCCTTTTGTCACTTTCAATAAAAAAAAAAAAAATCCCTGGTGTCTAGTGGGGTTTCAAAGGGAAGGAAATACTTTTCCTTCCCTTTGAAGCCCCTCCGGGCCTCCCAGTGATTGAAAAAGAAATGCTTTTGCATTTCTTTTTCAATCGAGGCCCCTGTGACACATCAGCGCGCGCGCGCGCTGACGTCACAGGGGGGTGGTGGGGGGGTGTCGGGGGTGTAAGGGGAAGGTCTTCCCCTTCCATCCCCGACTTGGGGGGGGAGGGGGGAGCACGGGGGCGCGCTAGCGCGCCCCCAAGTTCCCCTGTGCCTAGGACGAGATGATCTCGTCCAAGGCACAGGGGAACTGTAGCCTTGGACGAGATCATCTCGTCCAAGGCACAGAAGGGGTTAATCAAGAAAATGCGATCTGAAAAGGATGTGGTGATCTGCAATTCTGAGAAGGGCGGCAACATAGAATTATGGCCCCTAAAGATGCATACCACAGAGGACTATCCCCAGTTGAGTAATGGAAGCTGCTACGCCAGCAGGCACGGCCCGTCCTTTCGGGCAGAGGGGCCACACCCCCCACCTTTTTCCCCTCATGAAGAGTGCCTGTCAGGCTGAACAAAGGTCAGCCTGACAGACACTCTTCATTTTCAGCTCAGACAGCCAGGAGTGAGACATGCACGATTTGTGCAGACTCCTGGCTGCCTGAGCTGAACTTTGCTGGGCTGAGGAGGTCACAGCTCCTATGGGCGTGACCTCCTCGGCGCAGCAAAGTTGCCTCGAGGCCCTCCCTGGGTGACGAGGAAAGCATCACCCATTGACACTCGCCCTGGGCGCTTCAGGTTTAAGCCCTGAAGCGCCCAGGGCGAGTGTCAATCAGTGACACTTCGTCACAGAGTGGGTTGGGGTCAGCAGTCTCACTGACCCCATCACACTCTTTGACGAGGCTGAGACTGGGACTGCTGCCGTAAGGTCAGCCAATGAGGGAAGGCAGCAGTCCCAACCCTCCTGGGACCTCGAGGCTAAGGGTGTGTGTGTGTGTGATGTTTTAAAATGAATGTTTGATGTGTGCATGCATGTTTGAATGGTATGAGTGTTGTTAATGGATGTGCGTGCGTGCATGTGTGTGTGAAAGAATGAGTGTGTGTGAACTTTTAAAATGGATGTTTAGTGCGTGCTTGCATGTTTGAATGTTATGAGTGTTGTTAATTGATGTGCGTGCGTGTCTGTGTGTGAAAGAATGAGTGTGTGTGTGTGTGCTTCTTGCCCGCCCCCCTCCCTCCTAAATCTGCCGGCCGCCATTGTACGCCAGAAGTGACAGAGAAACCTTGTGCAAAGTGAAAATTCATTATAATAAGGAATTAAGGGCCAGATGTATCAAGGTTTTTTGCATTCGCAAACGGTGTGAATGCTCGTTTGCGAATGCAAAAAGCCAGTTCAGAATGTATCAAAGACATTCTGAACGCAATTTTAAGGAATCGCAAAAATAGCGATTCCTTAAAATTGCGACCCTGTTTAGAGAGTCGCAAATTGCGACTCTCTAAATAAGAAATCGCAAATAAGGACTCCTTATTTGCGATTTCTTAGCACATGTATGAAGTCATTCCTAAATGCGATTTGGGCATTTAGGAATCGCTATTTACCACCAGGTTGAACCTGGTGGTAACCATGTGCAAAATTTAAAAATGCATTTTAAATGCATTTTTAAAATGTACATGTAAAGCACACATGTCCTTTTGGCATGTGTGCACCTTACATGTCCCCAACATTTTTTTTGGGGTGCAGCAGAGGGGGCCTTAGGCCCCCAGCACCCTGGGGTTTTGCATTTCCAAAATTGCGATTTCTGGTTAAGAAATCGCAATTTTGGAAATGCAAAAATTTTTCAGATATGGGCCAATAGGCCCATAGGTGCGAATGGGGACAGATTCTCTATTTGCGATTCAGTAATAGCATTTGCGATTTTTAAGATATCGCTATTACCGAATCACAAAAATCATACATACCTTTTTGCATTTCTGAAATAGCGATTTCTTAAAAATCGCTATTTGAGAATCGCAAATCGGTTGTATGGTACATCTGACCCTATGTGATTGGAGGAACACTGGATTATTGAGTCAGAACGAATATTTCTTTTTAAGAAACAATTACCCGAAAACACTGATCCTGTACCTAATACTGAAAATCCACAAAAATCAGATGCAACCTCCAGACAGGCCTTTCATCTTGGTGAAGGATAGTCTCTAAGAGAACACATCGAGCTATGTGGACTATTTATTTCAGGTGTATGTACACAATTTATAAAAGATACTGACGATTTTCTGAAGAGGGTCTATGACATACCGTGGAGGGATAATTATACCTTAATAATGACAGTATACCAGTTTACATCACGATGATGGCCTTAGGGCAGTTGAACATTTTGTTAAGAGTAGGCCACTGAATTTGTACAAGCACACAGTAATGTTGCTCACAATGATCAGGTGGTGTTGTGAAAACAATTATTTTCTGTTTAGCAAGGAAATGTATAAGCAACTAGGTGGGATGGCGATGGGCACTTGTTTCTCCCCCTGTCATGCTTGTTTGAATATGGGCTGATGGGAAGATCAATCATCAATAACCATGTGTTGATATTTGGTAAACAAGTAATTTTTGGGCTAAGATTCATTGATGATTTATTTGTTATGTGGGAAGGAACAAGACAGGCAGCCGAAAGATTTGTGGAGGCAAACAATTGCAATTACCTTAATCTGCATTTCACGGATTACATTAGTGACAGGCAGGTTAAAATCTTAGACTTTCGAGAGTATGTGTAGAATGGGAAGTTAGAGTCTATACCCTTCAGAAAGACAACTGCTTGTAATTCCATTCTGCATGCCAACAGCGTACATTTGTAGTAATTATTTCGCCCTTCACAACGTGTGATGAGTTGCGAACATAACATATTGTCTAGCATAATGTTAAAAGGCCATTGATTGCACCAAAGGAAATTGCTTACAGGGGCTTGATTGATGTAGACAAATGAAACCAAGTTCATGACTAAAATTGTAATGCACTGACACAATGTGTGAATGACCCGTTTAGACACAGTGCTCATTTGAGCGCAATTGTGGTTACAAACTGGTCATTTAAAAAAAGTAAAAAAGTTGACTAATGTTGACAAGCAGACAATATTGGCATAAATTAATTGTGGTGGCAATACAAACTATTTAATTATATGAAGCCTGTTAAGTTCAATCACTGTTATTGATGAATCTTGAATGGGTAATTCAAAATTTTAAAAAACACATTTAGCTTGAAATTATAAAAAATGTGTAAAAAATGTATGATTTTTGGGGGTTCACATTGGATTTAGTCTTTTGTTTACAGGGATGGTCACGCGGAGGGTATAAAAAGCACTAACAATGACACCACGCATGTGTGAGAAAGGACATTGTCTCAGCCAAAATGCGTAATGGCAGATTTGTAGCAGAAATAAATCCTGTTAAACATCAAGATGGTCGGCGCCTGGTCTGTGGATGTAAATTGGAGATTATAGGTGTTGTTGTGTGTATATACATATATATGTGTATATATGTGTATATATATATATATATATATATATATATATATATATAGGGTTTGGACAACTATATATATATATATATATATATACACACACACACACACACACACACACACATGGTTTGCACTTGTAAAGACATGAATGGTAAAGGCATATTTGTTTTAAAAAGTTGCATGGTAAAGGCATGCGTGGTAAAGACCAATGCCTGGTAATAACCGGGTTGTGAAGGCATGGGTGGTAATGGCATGTGTGGTTTCGTCATAGAACCCTGGTAAGGCCAAAGGGGAGAACGGTGAACTGAAAGTGCTTGTGGCTCATTGTGAACGGCAGGTAATGCCTGTGGACAGTCAGGGCGGGAATGTATGCGTCCTCCAAGTCCAACATTATCATCTAGTCTCCCGGGTCCAGAGCACACATTACTTAAGCATTTTGAACTTCTTCTTGAGGAAGAAATTGATAGGGCGCAGATCTAGGAAAGTAACAAGGCCTCTGTATTTCTTGGGCATCAGAAAGTAGCAGGAATAGCAACTACAAACTACGTCTGGCGCTGGCACCCTTTCTATGGCTCCCTTGATCAAGACAGCCATCGCTTTTTGGTGGAGCAATGTAAGATGGTCTGTCATCATCCTGTTGCAAGTGGGCAGCATGGGTGGAGGGGTAATCACAAATGGGAGGGATTAGCCCCTTCAAACAATCTAGAGAACCCATTGATCTTATGTTACAGACCTTCAGTAGGACAGGTGATGGTGTATCCTGCCTCCTACAGGGTGCCCATGATGGTATGAAGGCAAGCTAAAGGAGTTTGGAGGCTGTGTTGCTGGGGCGAGGGATGGAGACTGGCCCAACTTCTGGCTGCCCGACCCACAGGATATGTTGGTACCACATCTGTGACCACTCAGGGACTGGGAAGCTTTTGCGACTTGGTGGCTAGGCAGGTAAAGACGCTGTTAAAAATACCCTCTGTGGCCACGAAAGGAGTAAAAGGCTGACTGGGGTTGGCGAGAGGCCATAGAAAGGCCCAAGAACCTGGTTGCAGCTCTGATGCCCTCAAACTGTTCCAGCGCCGAGTCTGCCTTTTTGACGAAGAGACAGAATACTTCAAAGGGCATGTCTGTAAGCGAGGCATGGATATCTCCTGAAAGGCCAGTTGTTCTCAGCTAGGTGTGGCACCATAAGGCCACCAATGATGAAACCGCTCTCCCCAGCGAGTCACTGGTATCCAGTCTACATCTGATCGTGAACTTATCTGTAGTCAGCAACCATTTGAGAAAGTATGGTCTGGGCCTCCTCCGGAACCACGGGCAGCACCTGTGCAACCAAATTCCATAGAACATGGGAGTAACAGCCCAAAAGGCACGCAGTGTTCACAGACCGCAGTGCCAGGCTGGTGGAAGAAAACTTTTTCATTCCTCATGTGGCCGGCCTCTTGGATTCTCTATCACGTGGTACGGTAGGGAAAGCGCCAGGATTTACATGGGAGGAGGAGGCTGGGACCAACAAGCTTTTTGGGGTGTGGTGTTGTGTAAGGAACTGGGGGTCCCTTGCAGTGGGGTGATGGCAGTGGGCAATTTTCCTGTTCACAGGAGCTGGGCTTGGACCAGGTCCCAAGCAGCACAACTGTTAGGGCTTCATGAAAAGGGAGAAGCAGTTCAGAGGGGTTTGCTACCAGTTGAAGCACCTCTGTCAAGACGGTGATCTAGACTGCTACAGAGGGAAAATGAAGGTCCAGGACCACAGCCACCCTTCTCAACTCCATAGAAAAATGATGTACCCTCCTCTGCCGCCACGGTAGGGGGATAAAGCATGCCAGTATCGGGGGACGTGTCTAGTCCACTGGCCTCCCCGAAGTCCTCATACTAGTCTGCATTTGGATCTAGGGGCTGGTACTCTTCAGGGTCCAGCGACCCTTCCCAATCCTCCCTGAGTCCTAGCCCATAGAAATAGGGCTCAGGCTCTGACATGGAGAGTACGGCTCCAGGCGGTGCCAGATTCAGCATCAAATTACTGCCCTCCGGCTCCGAGTCAGTGACGGTGGCACCAGGAACCGGGTAAGGTCGAAGTGGTATGACCTGCGCCGGTCCTAATCAATGGGGCCTGACTGGCGCTGACAGCAAACCAGCCAGAGGTAAACCAGTAGGGGCTCATCCCAAACCCCTCGGGCCCGAAGGTGCACCGGCAGGGATGGGTCACCCAACTATGAGGTGCTTGGCTTCATAGAGCTCACAGAGTTGGGAGGTGGTCCCTCCGGGTCCCGGATCTAGACACATGCTCAACTGTGGAGAAAAGTCTCCAATGACAGATGGGGCAAAGTCAAAGACCTCTTTAACTTCTTGTTCTTCTTTTTCCTAAAGGACTTACTGAAAGTCTGGGTGACTTGGTGTGCGATGAAGATCTTGGGCTCCACGGCCAAACCTAGGACCTTCCTCTGACCCGGTATTGAGACCGTTGTGGCATCAATAGTTGAGTGGCAAGGAACTTGGTGGACTGCTCCCTCAAGGCCTTGGGGTGAATGGCGTGGCAGTCGGTGGAGGTCTTTGCATTGTGGTCGCGCTCCAGGCATCAGAGGAAAGCAAGAAGCAAGTCTGTCACTGACATGTGTCGATGACAGGAGCCACAAGGTTTGAAGCTAGCCTTCCTAGTGGATATCCTACCACACCAGTAGAAGATTCTCAAAAACATTTGAAAAAAGGGTCAGTTAAAAAATTAACAGTTATTGGTGTGCAGGGGTTCTGCTTACGAAAAACCTATGGATCCAGTCCGACACCTGGGGATAATTCTAAGGTAAGGAATCTGCAGCTAGAAGTCTCTATCAGATTATTATGATGGACTGACTAGAGGCGTTTGTCCAGATGGTTTGACAATTGTATAGTATTCTAATTCTTTTGTAGATCTATTTTTGTGTGTGAACATAGTGTGAATTTATATATATTTTATTGGGGAGATGATGGTATCATGTGTAAAGAACAAGAATAGCTGTACTTTTTTGAAAGGGGCAGATGTATCTTGAGTATAAGTCTTTGTATGTAAAGTGGTGATTTCGGGATTGCACAGCCTTGGAATGTGGGATCAGAAAACCAGACATGTTATACAGTTGTGATACACCTGTGGAACAAACTCGACTGCTGTATGCCATCTACCTCTGCTGTGCTATTTGGATACATTAGTTAAGAGAATAATTTCTAAGAAATTCTCTTCACTACCATACAGTGTATTGTGATGCTATCTTGAGAACTGATCATACCTGTAATTACTTAATCGGGGGTAGGGACATGTGACCAAGCATGAAGAAATTCTGTATAGCAGGGGTCTCCAACCTACTCTGTAGCCAGAGCTACTTTTGATCAGTGAAAATCATAGTGAGCTACCAAAGGCTAAACAACTTGCTCATTATTACCCGAAACCCCTACACCCAGCTTCCTTCCTCTCTTTTAGCATAATGTCCACAGAGCAAGATACTATGATTTGAAGAAAATACTTTGACTAAGGGCACTATGACAGGGCTGCCATATGTGTCAGTGAGAGCGTGGTCTTTAGGGATGTATGAACATATGTGCATATGAATGGGATATATGTTTATGGGTAACTGAGAGCCTGTGTAGTATGTCCTTGTGACACAGGACATACCTTTCGCCATATGCGGCACCGTTACATGTGCAAAAATGTTCAGAATGTGGAGCATTTTTCTGCACTTTAAATTTCTCTCATTTAAAAAATAACTTTATTTTTCAGTTATAAATATGGCACAGTGTTCTACAAGAGACCTGCTGTTTGTAAATGCAACACTTAGAAAAAAAAATGAAAAGAGTAGGAGGCTGGCCTGGTGTGTAGTGGGTATGTATGGTACTTACACCTTATACCAGGTCCAGTTATCCCCTATTCGTGTTGTGTAGGCGGTGTCAAGAAGCCAGGCTCTCTAGAGGTAGCTGTGGATGAGCAGCCAAGGCTTATCTAGGAGACATGCAAAGCTCATGCAATACCATTGTAGTCACACAGTACTCACATACATGAAACAAAATACTCAGTGTTACAAAAATAAAGGCACTTTATTTTGGAGACACAAATGCCAAAAAATACCATACAGACTATACTCCCTTAGGAGGTAAGTAATACACAAATTATATACACTAGTATGCAGAAATAGGCATTAAAACAGTTAGAAAAAGTGTGATTAGTGAAAATCACAATAGTTAGAAATGGGCCTGGCGGAGCACAAACCATATACTAAGAAAGTGGAATGCAAAAGTCGGTCCCGCACCTAGGCAGGTGTAGTGTGTAGAGGGGAGCTGGGAGTACTAGTAAACCCCAAAGGTATGTACCAGAACCAACCGCATTGACCAGGAAAGCTGGAGTAAATCTCAGTAACTTTCCTAGAACACACACAGAAACGAGAAGAATTATGCAAAACCCAGAAGAAACTGCAAGACACCAAGAGTGGATTCCTGGACAAGAAGACCTGTGGAAGAAGGGGACCAAGTCCAAGAGGCACAGAAGAGTCCAGGAAGAGCAGGAGCCCCTGCTAACCTGGATGATGTTGCAAAAGGAGAACCACCGGTGAAGAACAACAGTCAGTACTGCACCTAAGAAGATGGATGTGGGTTCCTGGAGGGTGCAAGTGATGTCCCACGCCGGATAGAGGATTACAGTTGGGTTTTCATCATCGGAGTCCCCCAACAAGCCTTTGCAGATGCAAATCTTGCATTTAGCGATAAATTGTGCTGCCCAGGACCAGGTGGACTCTACCCAGGAAGGGGAGTCACAGGGGGCCGTCAGCAACTCAGATAGCCCTCAGAAGACCAGGCAGCGCACCCAGGAGTCCCACATCATGGGGAATAAGAACGTTGCAGAAGAGGCCGACACAGCACTACGACAAAGGCTCCCACGCTGCTGGAGAATCACTCAGGAAGCTGTGCGTCTCAGGATAGAGAGCTGGGGGCCGGAGCAACAAGATGCACCAAGGACTTGGAGAAAGGATCCCAACAAGCCTTGGCAGCTGCAAAACACACGGTGCACAGGGGCAAGCTCTTACCTCCACCAAAGTTGGACAGTTGGAAGAGAGGACCGTTGGGACCACTTCAGTCCACCACCCGTGATGCAGTATCCACGCAACTCAGCAGGAGCGGGGATCCACGCAGCCGGTCGTCATTGTAGTTGGTGCCTGCAGAAGCAGGGGAGTGACTCCTTCACCCCAAGAGAGATTCCTTAGCACTTCTAATGCAGGCTGAAGATGAGCTGTCTTCAGAGGATGCATGACCAGGAAACAGTTGCAGTTGCTGGCACGGGCTGGAGATACAATGTTGCAGAAGCGTCTTGCTTCGTTGTTGCAGTTTGTAGAGTTCCTGGAGGGTCAAGATGCAGTTTCCTCAGTAAGAAGTCAAAGTGGAGGATGCAGAAGATTCCTGCTGGAGTCCTGCAATCCGAATCTGAGGAACCACCCAAACGAGTCACTAAATAGCCCTGAAAGGGGGATTGGTCACCTAACCAGGTAAGCACCTATCAGGGGAGGGCTCTGGCATCACCTGCTGGCACTGACCACTCAGATGCTCCCAGAGTTCCCTGCCAAGCTTGAATCCAAGATGGCGAAACCCAGGGACCCTCTGGAGGAGCTCTGAGCACCACCCCTGGGGTGGTGATGGGCAGGAGAGTTGTCATTCCCTTTTCCTTAGTCCAGTTTCGAGCCGGAGCAGGGACTGGGGGTCCCTGAACTGGTGTAGACTGGTTTATGCAAGGATGCACCTAATGTGTCCTTCAAAGCATTTCCAGTGGCTTGGGGAGGCCACCCCTCCTGAGCCTGTAACACCTATTTCCAAAGGGAGAGGGTTTAAAACCCCTCTCCCAAAGGAAATCCTTTGTTCTGCCTTCCTGGGCTCGAGCTTTTCAAGCAACAGAAGAGCAGAAACCTGTCTGTCAGGTGGCAGCAGCTGGGGGTTGCCTGGAAAACCTCAGAAGGCTGAAATGGCAATACTGGGGTGTCCTCTAAGGAGCCCCCATGGTGCATGGAATCATACAACCAATGCTTGCAAACGCTTTGAGGTATGATTCCAACATATTTCATACCAAACATGACTATGCACGCAGTTACCATTATGTAGTTGGACATAGGTAGTGTGATCCTGTGCTTGTTTAAAAATGAAATCAAGCCTGCGAGCTACTCTGAAGAGGCCTGGAAGTTACAGGTATCTCACAATTGACTGGTTGGAGACACCTGCTATACAGGAAACTCCAAAGTAGAAAAAGTATGGCAACAACAAATCATGGAAATACCTCAACTATTTGTAAGGAACCTACTCACTGAGTATACACATGGCACGTTAACCCCCTTTATTCCTGAAGAATTTGCACACCTAATGCTTTGACTGATTATAAAAGAGGAGACCCAAGCTGGCCGCTCCCGGGGACTCATGCCCCTCTATTTGTTTCTACATGGGTTCACCCAATGTGGGTTCTAAAATGTAGATGGATTCTGCGTAATTCTAATGCGTTTAGGTCCCATCCGGGAATAGGGTTCGCCATTGTTTCTTGTGATGACTGCCCCCAGGACATATAAAATACTATCCTGGAATGTGAGGGGAATGCACAAAATGGGCAAACAATACAAGGCCTTTTCATATCTTCTCAGAGAGCTCTCCACCAGGAGACACATCTCATTGCTAAAGAAGGAGCGGCACTACGCCGTAGATGGAGAGCAAGGCTTAATGTACTTCTTATTCAGCATTTGCAAGGGGAACACTGATATGGGTGTGCCCGAGGATCCCCTTTCAGCACGCTCTGGATCTCATTGATCTGGAGTGTCGATATATAGTGGTCACGGGTCACCTCAATGGTAGAGATATTATCATAATTAGCACATACGCCCTGAACACAGATCAGGGAGGGTTCCTAGCTGAACTGTCAAGGAAACTATCCCCCTACTTAGTGGGCTCTGTTATTAGGGGAGGGGACTACAGTTGTGTAGCTAACTCAACACTGGACAGATCCTACCCACCATTGGGAGATGCTCCGGTTATCTGAACATCCTGACGTTTTTCCAATTGCCAGACGGAGTAGGGTTGAGCAGACTCCTGCCGCCTACACCACCAGCAAGGGTGGGAGGTTCATAGTGTGTAATATAGAATACCTTGCTAGGACCACATCTGATCACAACCCGATATTGTTGCACCTGGGATAGGGAGGGTCCCTATCCTGTATAACCATGTGGAGATTGAAACTGGAATCCCTAGAGGACTCCATATTCTGGCAACCAATACCCAATACTTTAAGGATAACTCAGGTATGGTTCTCCCCAAACCCCTGAGTTGAATGGGATGCATTTAAAGTGGTGCTCTGGGAGAGGTGCATAGCTGAGTCAGTGAGTGTGAGACATACTTTACTGCCTGAAGTGATCACAAGGGCTAAGTCTTGGCCTGGCTGGGGAACCCTGCCAAACGGGGGTCTGTGATAGATGGGCTGAGACAGACAAGCCGAGGGCAAAACTCGTTAATCAACAGACATCAATCATACATTTTACACTTATTATTCGAGCCTCTATAGGAGTGCGACCACAGAGTGCGATGTAAGTATCCAAGATTTTTTTTTCAGTGGGAAGATTACGCTGCCAGAAATACGTGCAGTTATTAAAAATATGGCAAGGGGAAAGAAAATGGGTACAGATGGACTCCTGGTGGAACTCTATGCTACATATGCTGCAGACTTAGCCCCCAAGCTGCTGGATCTATATAAGGCAGCCAGGGACGCAGGAACACTTTCAGACTCTACTCGAGAAGCATTAGTAGTACCACATTTGAAACCAAGGAAGCCTCCTCATGATAAAAAGAGCATATAGTCCTCTGTCGATTTTGAATGTTGATTACAAAATCCTTAGTAGACTTCTAGCCATCAGGCTTCTTCTCCACATGCCCAAGCTTATTTATTCAGACCAAAGTGTTCATCCCTGACAGCAAAACGACACTTAATATTTACCGACTTTATACGATACCAGAAGCTGACACTAACAATCAGTCAGAAGCAACGATTTTTGTCATGGACATTGAAAAGGCTTTTGGACAGCCTGTAATTGGACAAGGGTTTCTCAACTGGACCAAGTTGCTATATCCGACTCATATTGCCAAAGTGAGAACTAGTAAGATTCTCTCAGAGAGGTATGATGTGGGACAAGGAACATGCCAGGGGTGCCCTTTATCGCCCCTACTCTTTACTTTAGCAATGGAGCACTTGGCCTGCCACACAAGGATGGGAAATAGCTGCCGGGGTGTAGAGATAGAGAGTTGGGCCAACAATATAGCCTTATACGTCAACGATATCCTGCTGTTTCTCCATAAAAGAGTTGAGGCCTCAATAGGTGCCAAGAGCTCCTGGATCAGTTCGGAATGCTTTGTGGTCTAAGAGTTAACTGGCAAAATTTGAGTCTATTACCAGCGAGGTCCAATACTGAACCACCACAAGGCCCTGCATCATTACAGTGGGAATCCAAATGCCTACAATACTTGGGAGTATGGGTATTTCATGACCCTATTGATCTATTAGAGAAAATGGTGGAATTGCCCTAACAGTTATATTACTTTGGAGTCTTGCCAGTATGAATCTCGCGGGCCATGTTTAGGAAACTGAGTTGCTAGTGATTGCATTTCTGTGGGAGTCGGACCAAAGACGGATGGCATGGACTACACTACAGAGACCGGTAATGGACAAAAACTTAGCTGTCCCAGATTCTGGATCTTATCTGGCTGTGCAGCATCAATTGCTGATGCATTGGGTGGCGGGGAGACTAACTACCGAACAGCAGATGGGATCGGAAGTACCTGAACTGGGACATCTGTTCAAAGTACTACTACTACTTAAACGGTCCACTGATTCCGACTCCACAGAGTTTATAGTGGAAGGTGCTGCTTGTAGGAAGCTGGCTCTTTATATGATATATCAAAATGAGATACACTGTGCAAAGAGTCCAGGCGTTCCCTTACCAGTGGACAGGGGATTGCTCTAGCAATATCAAGGTGCTCTTTTAGGCAGTAGTGTGGTGGAGCATTCTTAGGCTTATCAGTGAGGAGTGTTAGAAGTCCACAAATACAAACACACTCAGTAAATGAGACATACAACTCAAGAAGGTGGTCCACAACAATTTACAAAAATAACAAGTATCTTTCAGGGGTGTGGAATGTAATAAACTATCTACTTGCCTATGGGACTGGTTGCTTCATAAATCTACTTGTCCTGTAAAAAATACCTTCTTGTGTCTTTAGTGCCATGTAGTCCGGCAACAAATTATGTTAGCAATCCCTTTTGTTAAAATTATTTTTATTGTTTTTGATTCAAACAAGAAAAAACAAACAATACAGGGTTCGCAATGTTGGGTACACAAATGCATTGTGGGTTTGTTCGTAGGAGTTTATCACTTATTGCACATTACCACTGTACATGTCCTCTGGACCAACATAGCGCTTTTACGGCCTCTCCTGTCAAGCTGTTCTCCACCCTCAGTCCCCTCCTTCCGTGATCTCCTGTAGTTCCTCCCCAAGTCCGCCCCCTCACACCATTGCCCAGGCTCCCCAAGTCTCCATTTCCTAGGATAGCCCCTGCCTTTGTAAATCACCTCCTCAGTCCTCTGCCACCAGTCCAGGTCATGGTGCCATTCTGATACTAGTGGGATGGCTGTGCCCCCCCACGCTCTTGCGATATTGCATTTAGCTACCCCAGAAGCCAGTCTTAACCAAATGTGTATCTGAGGAGTGATCTCCTGATATTCCAAGGATTAGCCACCTAGAGTCCAAAGATACAATCAGCGCTATGGTTCGGGACATTTCACTGATTATACTAGTCCAGTAGTCCCGCACTCGGGGGCAGCCCCAGAGTGTATGTATGAATGTGCCTTCTTCATTGCAGCCCCTCAGACACTGCGAGTTCTCAGCCCTACCAATTTTGTGTAGCAATGTGCGGGAGTAGTATGCTCTATGCAGAATTTTCAGCTGGACAAGACGTAATCCGGCCCTAACAGCTATGTCCCTGGAGCTGCCAAGGTCCTCCCCCACTCATCTTCATCTAGGTGCCCCAGGTCTGTCTCCCATGCCTCCCTCAACGAGCTCAATCGGTCTGGGGAATTGTTGATGTTTTCTGTAAATCAGTGAGATTCCTTTTCTGGGAAGTTGTCAACACCAGAGCAGTACGCGCTCTATTGGCGACAAAAATGCAAAAACCCAGCACTCTCAAAACAACGTACTTTATGCATTGTGCTGATATGTTGTGGTTTAACCCTGAAAACTTATTTTTAAAATGCTTACAAATACTGTTCCTTTGCAATGTATTGCTGCAGGTTTTCAGAGTTTGTTAGGGTGTGGCCCCTTTCCAGGGCCTTCCAGAGACTTTCCCTGCAACATGCCTGGGCGTGGTTCTGGGCTGAACCAAGACTCTATAAAAGAGAGCCAGCCCAACTCCCAGTACTGACTATTCAGAAGTCCCGGTGCAGAGCAGCAACTTCTTCCTGAGCTCCTGTCCCGGCAGCCTATTTGGATTTTCCAGTCTTCTGCCCTTCATCCTTCATTGGTGATCATTGTTCCAGGCTGTAAGACGGTGGTTAGACTGTCCGGACACCGTTATTGAGATTTTTTATATTCTTGGTTTAATTCTTAAATAAGTAACAGATTACTTGCGCGCTACCATTTCTTGACATTTATATTGTAGTTTACAAATAGGCAAGACGCGCAATTTGTTTCATGAAGGTTTGACTTTGTTATTCATTGCGTGCTACCATTTCTTGACATTGGTATGGTGGCTTAAGAATCGGCAAGATGCGCAACTCGTTTCATGGGGATTTAACTTTGTTGTTCATTACGCGCTACTATTTCTTGACATTTACATGGTGGCTTAAGAATCGGCAAAAGAAGCATGATTCGTTTCATTGTACTTTGATCTTGTTATTTATTGTGAGCTGGTATTTCTTGACATTTACATCGTGTTTTACGAATTGGCAAGACGCGCGATTCGATTAAGGATGATTTGACTTTGATATTCATTGCGTGCTACCATTTCTTGGTATTTTACATGGTGACACTCGAATCGGCAAGACGCACGATTCTATCCTCGAGTTTATTTCATGTTGTTTATTGAATGCCACTATTCTAAGATATTTATTATGTAATATTCGAGTTGACAAGTTATGTGATTTGTTTCCTGAATCCATATTGTGTTATTCATGGTGCACAATCCTTTTATGGTGTTTACTATATATATATATATATATCTGCAATATGTGCAATTTGTTTTGAAACATTTTAAGAGTACACAGAAGGCCAGAGTTTATATGACTGGTTTAAAATTTAGTCAGAATGTTTTTCTGATTCTCATGTAAAGGAAAGTACTTGAATAAGAAAGTTTTCATTTAATTCATCTTAATTCCCCTACAGGTATCCGGCCATCTTGAAACTTAGTCATTTTAAACTTAACTCTTAGATTGTTCATGTTTTCAGATTGACTAGGCTTAGAATCATAGTCTAGTATTGATTTCAGGAGATATAATTTTCATATTGTATGTTCTAACCTTTTTCTTACTACAGGTCTCCTTCCCAGCTGTTCCCTTCCTAATCCCCTCTTCCCCTCTTGGACTCTCTCAGTCTCTGTGATTTATCTATCAGAGTCTTGGAGCTGTTCAGTGGTGGACGTGTTGGGAACGTGCACAGACCCCGAGGGTCTGGTGACTCTGACAGAAGTGGTTCCACTAGGACCCTATCTTCCAGTGGTGAGGTGTCTGGTATTTGGTCCCGTTCCCTGAAATGTCTCATCAGGGCATGCCCCAACTGCACGTACTGGTAATATTCAGTTTTTGCCATCGCGTATTCCTCTCGGATTGTATCAAAGCTGATGTAAGCCTGTCCCCTCCACACATTGCCTAAGCGCTCTATGCCTATCATCTTCAATTTCTGAAAGCCAGAGCGGAGCAAGGTCCGTGAGCTTCCCAGCCCACCCCAAATAGTTAGTTGCTTCTTTCCATGCCCGGATCACAACCCTAGTATGGTGCAGAAGATTTTTTTCTCATCTAGTGTCATGCAGTAGAACTTCAGATTCCTCCCCTCTCCATCATGCACCTGTCTATCCTGAACGTCGGGTCCTGTTGGTCTGCAAATACCCACTCGTTAGACAGGATATGGTGGGATGCCCAGTAATATTTCCAGATGTCTGGTATTGCTAGTCCCCCATCGTACACCCCCCTTTGGAATTTGGCCAGGATGCACCCCTACCCCACAGCAGCCTACGCACCTCCGAGTCTATTGTGCTCAAAATTAGTCACAGAATATAATAAGGAGTATTCTGCATCACGTATA
Source organism: Pleurodeles waltl (assembly GCF_031143425.1). Taxonomy (NCBI): domain Eukaryota; kingdom Metazoa; phylum Chordata; class Amphibia; order Caudata; family Salamandridae; genus Pleurodeles; species Pleurodeles waltl. Next base: position 710,213,903 of record NC_090442.1, read on the forward strand.
GCAGTTACGGCAGACTCACCATTTTATAGACGGCCTCCCTGCCCATCAGGGTCAAGGAGAGGCCATGCCAATGTCTTACTCTTCTTTGCATCTTTTTAATTGGGGAGCTAAATTTCTTTTCAGGAAGTCCAGGGGATCTCTGGTCACATATATGCCTAAATAACGGAAGCCTTCCCTCACTGCCGTGACTTCGCAGTCCCACGGGAGGCTGGGACTCTCCCCAGAGAGGGGTACCACCACCTATTTTGACCAGTTTATAGTGTAGCCAGAATGTACTCCGGAGATCTTACAGATTTGCATCAGCTGATGAATCGTAAGGAAGGGCCTTAAGACCTATAGGTGTATGTCATTGGCATAAAGGGATATGCGCACCTCCCAGCCATCTGGGACCTGTATCCCCCTGATCAGTGGATCCTGGTGGATCCAGGCTGCCAGCGGTTCCAGGGCCAGAGCAAAGAGTAGAGGAGATCGGGGACACCCCTGACGGGTGCCCCTCCCCAGCTTAAACTCCCTAGACACCACTTCATTGACCCTCACATGTGCCATGGGAGAAGTATACAGTAATTTGGCCCATGCACAAAACTGTGGTCCGAAGCCCAGTTGCACCAGGAAGGCAAACCTATAGTTCCATTCTAATGAATCGAACACCATCTTGGAGTCCAACGACATTAAGGCCGCCTGTTCCGACCGGGCATTGGCTGTCAGATGTAGTACCCATACAGACACCGGAGGTTAAGCCACATGTGTATGCGCATCAAGTGTAGTCTGTTTGCCAAGACTTTTGCCAGTACTTTTGCTTCCATATTTAATAAGGAGATGGGCCTATAGGAGTTGCATGCTTTCAGGGGTTTACCCTCCTTGTGAATTTCTACGATTGTCTCTGCTCTCTGGTATGCTGGAAGGCAGCCTCTGTCTCTGGCAACCCTGAACATCTCTAACAGTGGGCCGGCAATTATATTAGGCATCCCTTTATACAGTTTAACTGGGATCTCATTCAGGCCTGGGGCCTTTCCTGACTGAAGGTCCCATAAGGCGCAGGCCACCTCCTCTTCATCATATCTCCCTCCAAAGCGTCTCCATCTATAACACCTGCAGTTGTATATCCCGGAGGAGATCAGTACAATCCTCCGTGGACATTGTGGATCTGTGGGTTATTAAAATGCTCATAGTAGTCTGCAAAGGTCTCTGCTATCTCTGCACCCAATATCTGCAGGACATCCCCTGCATTTTCCAACTTTAACACCCACGCTCGCTCTCTATCCCTTCTTTCCAGGCACGCTAGCAATTTGCCTGCTTTGTACCTGACCTTGTACAGTCGACGGTGGACTCCAGTTGCGTATTTCCTGGTGTAATTTTCTGCCAGGGCCTGCAGCTCCTGCTGCCTCAGTTTCAGTTTGTCCTGGTCCTCTGGATCCCCAGAGGCCAGGGCTAGTCCCTCCATCTCCACCACCTCTCTCTCCATAGCTGCGCGCTGCAGCCGCATTTCTTTCCTTTCCACCCAAGTTAATACCTGCGCCTGTCCTCGGAGGAACGCCTTAAAGGCTTCCCGCAGCATACTTCCTGAGGGTTCTGAGCCCTGATTTTCTTTAAAACAGAGAACTGCCCCTTCTTGCAGTTTGTCCCTGGTCTCCTGCTTCTGCAACCCCCAGGTGTCCAGGCGACCCGGTAGCGTGAAGTCTTGCACTGGACCCATCAATGTGACCTCCACCAGTGAGTGATCGGAGATCCCCCTTGCATAAATGACCGCATCCCGGAACCGGTGGGCCTGAGCGCTCAGTGTGAAGATGTAATCTAGTCGGGAGAAGCTCCCACGAGTCGCGGAGAAGTATGTGCATTGTCTTGTGTGTGGGCACCTCTCCCTCCACAGATCAGCCAGACCCATTTCCCTGGCAAACTGAGAAAGTAATCCCTTGCCTCTTCCAGACTCCAGATGCCCTGACCTATCTATCCCTGCGTCCATGGTCAATTTTAGGTCACCTCCCAATATCAGGGTCCCAAAGAGCAGCTCAAGGAGTAGGTCCCCTATCACCAGGAGCGCCACCTCCTGCAGGTGTGGGGGAAGATACACAGAAGAGACGTTGAATGTGGTTCCCTCCCTAGTTCCCGACATTGCCATTGCTATCATGCCTCACCTGGTGTATAGTGAGAGCTACTGATTTATTAACTAGTATTCCCACCCCCCTGGAGTCAGTGGTGTACCCGGAGTGAGCCCTGAGCATGTATCCAAATTTATCAAGTGCCTTTAAGTGATTCCCCCAGTGATGTGTCTCCTGGAGCAGAACTATGTCTGGCGTGTGACACTTTATATGCTGCATGACCAGTTTGTGTTTGATCCTGCTACCCAGACTATTGACATTCCATGATCATACAGTCAGATTTCACGAAGGACTACCCATTTGTCAGTGTTCTGTTGATGTTGGGGCCCGACATGCGTCTAGTGCTTTGAATCCTCCTATCAACCCAAAATGCCCACCCACTTGACTCCAAAAACATATCTACACTTAAAGGTGCAAACAGTAAACTTTGTTTCCCCAACCCCCCACCACAGCAACTCTGCTCTGTGAGTCCAGTGTTGTCCACCACCCCAACTTGCAGAGCGTCTGTCACCCGAACGGTAACATGTCTCGCTGGGGATATGCGTCGCCGGCTGAATAGTGTCTCTGAGCGGATTTCACCTAGGCATTTGACACATGATTCCCCCCAGACATCTGTTGGTTGTCATGCCCCTGGTCACTGTCCAGAGTCTGCTTTTTTGACTTCCTCAAAGTTCTTCCTTTAGTGCTGCACGTTAAGGGTAAAGTCCGGGAAGAAGCCGATGACAGCATTGTCCTGTTTTAGATTCCCAAATGATCAGGCTGCCTGCAGGATGGCAACTCAGTCCCTGTAGTTTAGGATCCTGGCTACTGTACCACATGGTGAGGGCCTCCGGTTTCAGTACCCTGTGTGCCCTATCCACTGAAACAGTTGTTTTGTCTTAGGTTTATTCAGGACCAGGTCCTCAACGAATAAGTCCATGCTCTGGCCTTCCATGCCCTCCGGTACTCCCACCAATCTCACGTTGTTTCTCCTGGACCTCCCTTCTTGGTCCTTCAACTTGGCTTCCATTACTGAACTCCTCTTGGTGAGTGATCTGACCTGTTCTTCCAGACGTTTTGTGGTTGCCATCAGGCCATCTATGTGTGTTTCTGCTCTGGCCACCTTCTCCGAGATCTTGTTCATGTCTGCCCTTAGGAGATTGACATCGATTTGAACTGCATCTAATTTCAGTTCCAGAGGGGAGAGGGAGCCCCAGATGTCCTCTCTGGCAGCCATTATGGAACTTAATGAGGATCCCCCTTGGGTTCCGTCCCTCGGTCCTAAGCCCACTCCTCCTTCTGACCCCGGCCCCCTGTGGCCTCCATGCACACTGTGTATCTGTCAAAACTGTTCACTTGTGTGTTTTTAGGAGTGTGGCCTTTCACTATTGTCCCATCCACCTACTTCACACTGTCGTCTGTCTTTTGTAATGGCTGCGCTGCTGTCTGTCGATCAGCCGTCCAGTTCTCACCAGGGCCACCAAATTCCCCCCCCTGCTATCTGTGCACTTGTTGTTCTACCAGGCCCTCCAGGGGCCATCTCCCAGTGGATCCCGCTAGCCTCTTCCCGCACTTCTCCAGGGGCCCACAGAACTGATATACTCCGGGGCCTGGGAGCACCAGTAACCTCTTCGCTGCCGCCGCTGTGCTTTGGCCTGGCTGGGCCCTAATGTCCTTGGTCCCGCTGTCTGGGAGGGCTCCCGTTTTACCTCCTGACTGCCTCAGGCCAACTATGTCTCACAGGCCCCCTTCCTCCCTTCTCCTGGGACCCGCAAGACCAATGTATCCCAGAGACCCGGGGAACCGCTCACATCCACGCTGCCGCTTCTGCGCTTTGGCTCGGCCGGGCCTGGCTCTCCTTGGCCCGCTCTGTGGAAGGGCTCCAGATGTATCTCCCGACTGCCCCAGGCTGCTGTGTCTCCCAGGCCCCCTTCCTCCCTTCTCTGGGAGCCTGCGCAACCAATGTTTCCCGGGGACTGGGGCACCGCTCACCTCCTCGCTGCGGTCGTTATGCTTTGGCTGGGCAGGGCCTTGCTGTCCTTGATCTCATTCTGTGGGTGGACTCCCCCTTTACCTCCTGCCTGCCCCAGGCCGAATGTGCCTCACAGGCCTCCTTCCATCCTTCTCCAGGGGCCTGCGCGACCGATGTTTCCTGGGGCCCAGGGGAACCGCTCCCCTCTTCACTGCCGCCACTGTGCTTTGGTTAGGCCGGGCCTTGCTGTCCCTGGGTCCGTTCTATGGGGGGACTCCCCTTTTACCTCCTGCCTGCCCCCAGCTTTGGCAGGGCTGGGCCTCGTGGGCCTTTGCCCCATTCTGTGGGGGGGGGAGGTCACCCGGTCACCCGATGTGCCCTCCAACTGCCCCAGGCCAGCTGTGTCTCACGGGCCTCCTTTCTCCAGGGACCGATGTATCCCGAGGCAGCGGGGACTGCTCACCTCCTCGCCACTGTGCTTTGGCCGGGCTGCCTCGTATCTCTTGCGCTTCCTCGCCCAGCTGCGCCCTGCTGTGTCCGCTTTCCATGTGCCGTGGATAGCTCTGCTCTCCTGGCCTCAGAGCTGCCGGGAAGGGGAGCATAGGAGGACCCCCTCTGTGACTCCGGTGCCCCGTTGCCACTCTACCCCAGGCCTCCTCCACTGCAATCTCGGCTCTTCCCTCTGTCCTCTATTTTGCCTTGAGGCCGTGCTAGGTGGAAGGCACTGTTTTTTTTGCCCCCGGTGCACTGGCATCAGCCCCGGTGGCTTTTTCTTAATCCTCCAGGACCAAGGGCAAAGGGCTCACTTCAAGCCCTGTCGTTGACAGGATTTTACTGGATTTTTTGGGGGGTATTCGCCCCAGCGGCTCGGAAGCTCATCTAACTCGCGGCCATCTTCACTGGCGGCAAGCTCTGCCCCCTTATGGCGACAGTCTCATTATATAACAGCTCTGATAATTGCCTCACTGATTATGCAAGAGCTAATGATATAGTAGGGCTTGAATACTAGCAATTTCCTTATTTTGCCACCCTTCTGCAGATCTACATACTGGGGCTGGAGGTGGCAGTAAGGAACAGTTGGAATGCCCTGTTGAGCCTGTGCAAACCAACTAATGTGCATGTTTTAAGGGTTTGCTCCAGCCCTTCTCTAATCTTTTCCAGTACGGAGAAGGTTGTAAATATATTTCTGTCAAGGATCAGAAGTAAAATGTCTTCCAGGGTTGGGGAAAAAAGTGCTTGGAAAGAAAGTGAACTTGTTCATAGGCAACAGATTTTCCCATGAGCAAATCTACACTTGCATATTTCCTTGTGCTAAAATACAGTTCACAAATATTTTCTGCACTCAGTCTGCACTAATGTAAAGATACATAGAATGGGCACCTTTTGTGACTTTCTCTAAGAATTGGGTCCCTAATCAATTCTGGCGTTAACTAAGATATTTTGTTTTTATTAAGATTCTTATCCCTCTCTAGCCATCTATCAGCTGTTTCCACTGTTAGTGATTGCAATCTGCTCTTTCACAAGTGCCATATCAGCATGCATAGTAGTTGTGTTCATTACCTGCAACAACTATGGCAATGTGAGCTTTTTGAGACCAAAAAATATTTTAGCTTTTAGCAATGTTTGTTATACTGATGAGGGCCCAGAAGCTCCCACAACAATAAAGTGTTACAAAGGCCCTGTCAAAATTGGAAAAACCAAAAGACTGACCACCGATGTTGAACTATTGGTTTGCTAATGCTTGTCTATGTTCATGTTTCTAATAATCTTGTTGAAACTAGTTACATCAATTTCCCATTATAAACATTTTGGAAATAGTAGCATACATCAACACATTTTACTAAATGATCCTTCAAAGAAATGGTACCTAAAATTTCACAGTAGTTAAGCAAAACGTTTTTTTTGTCGTTTTTTCCTAGTTGCATTTTTTTATGAACATTTTATTTTGAAAGCATAGTATTATCAATCTTTCTTTCAAGCTTCTGCAAATATTTGCATCTAATCAAAGAGCATTCTGGGAGCATTATATGTAGCCTCCGTAAATGTGTGCACACATATTTTTGTACTGGAACCACTGTAAGTAGTGCAGTCTGAGCTTACACCAACTATTTCTTGTGTGCACTCTAATAATAAAGGCTTTGAAATAATTAAGCATAAATACAAGTATGAACAGCATTTATATTTGAACACAAGTATCACCTCAACTGTAGGCACTTCCTTTCTTTGCTCCATAATATTATACTGTAAATCGGTAGCCAAAGGGTTCCTGCTGCAGGGGGTTGAGCCTATAGTACAAGAACAATATAAACCTGAAAACTTGTTCTTGACCCCATTGGCCTATAGGAATGCCACACCCCTATGTATGTATGTTTTGCATGAAAAATCTTCACAATTTTGAAAAGTGCAATTTTTCGAAGCTTCAATATTATACTATGGAGGAAAAACAAATAAGGCAAACAGGTATAGTATTGTGACTTATAGGACGAATCTGGACTTAAGGTAATACTGGGCAAGGGAAAGGACCACACCAACAGGTCACACCGAGAGTCAGTGGGGCTGCCGGGTGCAGAGGTGTAGTATGCGTCGGGTGCCCGATGTTTTTCAATTGGGATCAGTCCAGTTGAAAAGAGGCTGCAGGTTTGGACAGGGAGTTCCTTTGAAGAGAACCATCAGGTGGGTTAAAGACTTGAGATGCTTGTTCAGGGGCAAAGAGTGTAGAGGTGTCCTGAGATATCAGGTTTTCTCCACCAGGAGCACTCACGGTTGAGGGGGCCTGAGGGCTAAGGCTGCAGGAGGCGTCTGGGAGTCCACAGTGGGCAGGTTCAAGGTGGGCTTTGTCTCTGGAGGGCTGGGGGACTACATTGGTCCCACTGGCCCACTCCAACTTGGGCTAAGCAGCATGGGTGCAGTGGTGCTTTCTGGTGTCAGGTTTTTGCAGTCCCGAGTCCTTTCAGGTCTCTTGGGGTGACTGAAAAATGCAAGGAAGGAGCTCTGGTGCTCCACAGGGATTCCTGAGTAATTTTTGAAAGCAGACAGTCCTTCCAGGCTTTTGGAGGCACAGCAACTTGTAGGATGAGTCGACTTTGGTGCAAATCGTGGGAACAAAAGACAGGCCGCCAGAGCTGGGGCCAAGTTAGGTGCTTCTTCGTCAGTCTTTGCTTTTGTGGTTCTTTAGTGTACTACTTATTCAAAGGTCAGTGGGAATCTGATTTCCTGGTTCCAGGGGCTCCCCTATATACTGAATTTAGGGCTGTCTAGGGGACTGTAGGGTAGTAGCCCATGGGCTACTTACCCTGGGGGTCACTACACGCCTATATGACCACTTCCTGTGGGAAGTGGGTATACCCTGTCCCAGAGTTCCTAATTCTGCCAACACCAAGATGGTAGATTTCAAAATTGTGTGTACACATCAGGTAGCTCACCTTATGGGTGGGACTGACCTGAGGGGTGGACATACCCTCTTGAATACTACATTTCTCATCCGTCTGGGTGCCAAATGGGCCCTGGGGCAGGGGGGGGGTTTGGCATCTCTCCTTTGAGTGAAGCCACATCTGCAAACCAAGGGCAGTGGTCTTCTTTGAAGGCCCCTGCCTTGGAATGCAGAGTCGCTCGTCACCCAGTTGAGTGGTGTGGTAAACACCTCTCCCAGAGCAGGCTTTGTTTCTGACCGCCCGAGAGCAAATACCCTCATCCTTGGGGGTCAGAAGCATGTCTGGTCGTGGCAGGCTGGCTAAAACTAGTCAGTCTGCACACTGGTAGATGGTATTTTTTCAGGGGCCACCTCTAAGGTGCTCTTTGGGTACATGTTGTAATTAAATCCATCACTGGCATCAGTTAGGGTTTATTAATACGAGATGTTTGATACCAAACATCCCTATTTTCAGTGAACTGATCATGTAGCTGGGGAATTCGTATTGACCAGTGTCCAGCACATGTACACAAAATGGCTTCCTTGTTCACTCACTATATCTACGAATCTGTGATGACATAGCAGGGGCATATCTGCTTTTGCAGAAATGCCCTCATGTAAGAAGCTGGCTCTCTATATAGTGCACTAAAGTGAAGTACACTGTGCAGAGAGTCCAGTGGATTTCCAAAGGTTTGCAGAGGCAGCAATAGATAGGTCTAGTGCTCTGTAGTAGTGTGGGCAAGCAGTTAGGCTCATCAAGGAGGCATGTGTTGTACTCACAGAGGCAATAAATGAGACACATACGCAAAGAATAAATCTGAGACCAATTTAGAAAAATAACAGTTGCTTTTATATATGCTTTGTACCAAAGAGCTTTGTTATAAGGTGAGCAGTTTTTAAATAAAAAATATTTTGCTGTTTCAAAAATCGACACAGTGTAATTTTCAGTCTTCACTGTTAACCTATGGGGGAAAACAATGATGCAGTTTCACAGGTAAGTGCACAACTTACGGTCCCAGTCTTCAGGGCTTTAGGTTGGCACCAGGCAAGGCTCAGGTTGGTTCCAAGAGTGCACTCACAGTGGCATGGGGCGGCTGGGTGGAGAGTTCAAAATGGAAGTCAGCGCCCAATGTTAGTCACTGGAGACTGGGGTGGGAATGACAGACATGCTGCTCCCAGGTAAGTTCCAGCTCCAGCAGAGGTTGGTCTTCAGGGGTTGAGGTGAACACCGGCGGGGGCAGGGGGAGGAAGGGTGGACACAAGACAGCACCAAACTTACACCCTCAACGGCACAATGGTGGCTAGGTGCAGACTGCCAACGCTGCATCGGGCACCCAAAGCTAACCAATAGAGACAGGAGGTATCCACTGTAGGGCTGCGGTGAGTAGAGCAGGGTCAGGAGAGGATCTCCTGGGGTTGAAGCAAGGACAAGGAGAGGCCACAAGACAGCACCAAACGTACACCCTCAGTGGTACAAGTGCAGATGGGTGCAGAGTGTGAACACAGCATCGGGTTCCCAATGTTAGCCAATGCATGAGATCACTTTCAGAAACGGGGTGCAGACTCTGGCCAGGGGGCCAGGAGAGGTCAACTCACAGCTGCACAGGTAAGTTAAGATGCTAAGGGTCGTAAGGACATCAACGGTCTAGCTCTCCAAGGCTCATGGGCTCTGGGTGCAGGGGTGTCTTTTGGCATTGGAAAAGCTTACTGGGCAGATCGCGGTCAGGGGGAGCCCGCAGATTTAGGCTGTAGGCCTTGCTGGGGGTCCGGCAGGGGTCAGCCCACGATGTACTCTGGGTCAGAAGCGCTGGGAAACCTTCACTGGACTGGTGGGCCACTTGGACTCGGGCCTTGGGAATCGGGTGCAGAGTTGGTTCCAGGTGGCGGTATTGCGGGTTCCTTAGGCAGGTTTCTTTCTTATTTGGAGATTTTATTTTGGACAGGTCTGCTGTCAATGGGACTTCTTGTTCTTTATTGAAGCTAGGCAGTCCTCCAAAGATTTTGGAGGTCGCTGAGCTGCAGGACAGTCATCTTCTGGGCGCAGGTTTCTTTGCAGGCCACAGACAGGCCGGTAGGGCTGGGGCCAATTCAGTTGGTGTCTTCAGTCTTCTCTGCTGGGGGACATCTGTTTTGTACGGCTCTTCTTAGGTCAACAGGAATCTGATTCTAGGATGCAGGGTGTAAATACATTATTTAGGTGCGTTATAGAGAGTGCCAGCTGGTAGTCAATGGGCTACTCACCTTTAGGGTAACTACACTCTGCCTATAACCACTTTCTTTGGGAGGTGGGTAAAGGCCTAACCCTATTGGCCTAGTTCCTGCTACACAAGATAGAGGAATTTAAAAAGCATTGTTCACTTCAGCTCATCCATCTTAGGGGTGGGACTGGCATGAAGTGGATACTTCTCCTACTTTAACTATTTATTCCACCTGTGCTGCCTCCAAAAATGGGATCAGGACAGGGAGGGTGTTTGAGGAGGGGGAGGTTTGGTCATCTCCACCAACCGGAAAGACCTGGGTCGCATTATAAAGGCAGCAAGGCCTTTGAAGCTCCCCGCCTTGGAATGTCCATCTTGCTTGGCTGAGGAGCTAACACCTCTGCCCAGTGCAGGCTTTTGTCACTGGGCCTCGAGAAAAACTGGCTCTCACTGTGGGGTCCAGAAACGTGTCTGTGGAGGCTGAACTGGTCAGGACCAGTCAGTCAACACACTAGTAGCTGGTAGATTTCAAGGGGCACCTCTAAGGTGCCCTATGTGTGCATTGTTTTAGTCACCGAGGGTTCATTACTCTGACATGTTTGATACCAAACATTCCAGGATTCAGAGAAGCCATCATGTAGCTGGGGAACTCGTAATGATCAGTGTACAGCACATGCATTTAAAATGGCTTCCCTGTAACACCATGGTCCTTATTACGAGAATGGCGGTCAGCGGACTGCCACGGTGGAGTTGACGGTCACACTGCCGTGGGCCAGGTGGTGAAGACTGCCATATCACAAATACTGGGAAGGCACCTGCAGAACACAGCCAAGTTACCATTCGGACCGCCACTGCGGAGGGGCCGGTGTGGCTGGGGGCAGCCATCTCCAGGTTGGCAGTCAGGCAGTATCCCACGACCATATTACGAGGGAGCACACCGCCAGGATTTCCGGGGAGGATCCACCGCCACCAAGAGCCTGGCGGAAATCAACAATATAAAAGGGAACACCTACCTTCAAGAACACAGGCACGTCCCTAGGCCCCATGGCTCGCTAATTGCAACTCCTCCCAATATTCTACCTGGCCATGCAATTCCCGGACCAGCGATGGCAACCAAGACACCAACCGTAGGCACACCAGCCTAGCACACACTGGAGGGAACGACATTAGTACAGACACATAACACACTTACGACACGGGAAGCCATGCCTACACACACAAACAGCCATACCAACACACACACACATACACACATGCATACATGAAAATACACACAACCACCACACATGCATGTGGAAGGAAAGCTGGGACAAGGTAGGTACCATCAACAACAACAGTGTTGTGGCGCAGATAAAATATAAGATTGTAAAATCAGGAATAAATCTATGTACACACAGACTCAAAGGCCAGTCCAAAAGTACCACAGTGCCCCAAGCACACTAGTCACAAGGTGACACCCCAAACTGACTCCTGACTGCAATGTGCAGGCCTCCACAGGGCAGGGGCATCAAGGGGGTATGCAGGCACCTCAGGGGTGGGGGGGGAGAGGTGAGGGTGGCTTTGGGCTTGCCCTTGGAGGGTCGGTTTAGCTGGGGGAGTGTTTGGGCTCGGCCTTGGAAGTGGAGGGAGTGGGCTTGGCCTTGGAAGTGGAGGAAGTGGGCTTGGCCGTGGAAGTGGAGGGAGTGTTCTTGGCTTTAGAAGTGGAGGGAGTGGGCTTGGCATTGGAAGTGGAGGGAGCCGCCATGGGCTTGGGTTTGGCAGGAGGAGCAGTGGACGTGACAGGGGCGGTAGAGGCAGGTGGTGGGGGGACATGGCGAGGGGCAATGGTGGACTGGGAGGCGGAAGGCATGGGCATTGGTAGGGTATCAGGGCACTTGGGGGAACAGGGGCTAGATCAGTGTTGGGGAACAAAAAAAACTCTTGGAGGAAATGTTTTTTGGGGATACAAGGGAGGTCAAGGTAAGGACATTTGGGAGTTGAGGGAGAAGGTATGGTTGTGAGGTGTGTATGTGGAGGTGCCTTGGGTGCAGGTGTGTGGGTGGATGAAATGTGTGTGCTGGGGAACTGATGGGTGGGTGAAAGCAGGCGTTTAGATGTACTGGGAGGAGGTGGGGAGCAGATGCAGGGAGATGGCAGGGGTGACGTGTGAGTGTATGTTGGGGTGGTGTCTGCAGATAGGGTGGATGAGCTGCATGTGGGTGTGTTGACAGTTGTGGTGTCTCCACCAGTGGTGTATGGGGTGCATGAATGAGGGTCAAATAATGTGGTGACGGTGACAGTGAGGGCACATGTGGCAGGATCAGTGACTGATGTAGTGCTGACTGCAGGTGTGAGCGGTGGACTGACTGTGAGGGGGAGGTGGTGGGGGAGTCAGTGCAGGGTGTGGATGTTGACATGTCTGTATGTGTCTGTTGTGTGTGTGTGGATGGTAGTAGAGTTTGTGGTGCTTATGCCTGTCCTTAAATACTGTGCCTGTTGATGTGGATGCATGTGGGTGAGTAGGTGTGCCTTCGACGGGTGAGGGGAGAGGGATGTGGGTATGAAAACAGGTAGTTGGAGGGGGGCGGTAGAAGAAGGGACACTGGCTGCCATCAAGGAGGAGACCAGAGCCTGAAACTATCTCTGTAGGCCAGACAAAGCACAGTGAATGCCTTCCAGAAACGCATTGGTCTGTTTCATCTGGGATGCCAGTCACTGGATGGCATTCACAATAGTTGTCTGCCCTGAAGAGATGGACCTCAGGAGGTCTATAGTCTCCTCATTTAGGGCTGCAGGGCTGACTGGGGCAGAGGCCCCTGCAACGATGGAGACACCCACCCTCCTGGGTAAGCGGGCACGGGCAACAGGTTGGGGAGCTACAAAGAGGGCAGTGCTCGTAAGGGGGGTGGTGGACAAGGATGGTGCTAGGATGGTCCCAGGTGGGTCCGTCACCACCAGGGAGCTGCCATCAGAGGAGGAATCTGAAGATGTAGTGGCTGACCCGGTCTCCACGTGGCACTCCCCTTGCCCTCCGTCCCACTGGTCCCCTCGGCTCAGCTGGTGTCAGACTCCTGGGTCCCATGGGCTGCAGCTTCCTACTTACCGTTCCCCTTCACCATATGATGCTGATGCACACAAAGACAGAGGAGGACAGGGAGGGAGAGAGAGACAGGGTGCAATCGGTAAATGCCAGCACAACAGTAACACAGGGTAGAACATCAACATTTGATGCCATGCCATGATACGCTATGCCCATCCCTGCACATCCTATAACTAGGGAACACCATGGGGGAAAACACAGCAATGCACATGTCCACTGCTGATGGTCTGACTGATGCAAACATGTACATGAGGAGTGGCATACCCGCCACACCTGTCCAGTACCTGCCCACTACCCATGGCCGTTGAGACAGGCATGTAATGGACTGCACACCCAACAGAATCCTGCATGGCTAGTTGGCAGGCCTACTTGGCTATTGTCAGTTAGCACTGTGACCACTTGGCGCACCCTACCCGACTACACATGCAGTGTCTGCCAGCTGATTGAGGTCCCGGGATCTACCCCTGGCGCAGTGGTTGGCAAGGAGTAACCACAATGGCCTGACACCCCAGGTCCAATCATCCGGTTACCATGAGCTGGCAACCACATATAGCTAGTAGGTGGCCACACAGTTACAACATTGGAGGAAGCTGCCCCCCACCACAGACTGCATGGCATTACCCACACCTGTGATGCCAATCCTGCCAAGATAGACACTACCCATAGTGGACACCATTGTACCAAGCACCCACTCCACAGCTATCCAATGGTGCCCACCCAGAGCCACTATGGCCACACATATAGCAGGTGAGAGTGTGTACTTATTCCCATGTGGTTGCTGTCCTGCCCTCAAGCGCCCATCCAAATCAGGGAAGGCTACCGCCAATATACAGGCCATTAGGGGGGTCAGGGCCCGACGGGCACCCCCTCCCTCGTTGGAAGGACGTCTTAGGCTGGGCCTCCGCGGTCTTCCAGGCCCAGCATCTCAGGTCCCCCCACTGCTTTCTGCAGTGGGTGCTCCATCAGCATGGACCCCCCAGAGTCCGCACTTGCTCCCCTTCTTCTGATGGGCGCTGACCTGCATGGGTGACACAGACAGAAGGACACAGTCATGTAGATTGGCATCCCTGGGACAGCAGTGGACAGCACATATCACACTTCCACACTCACACGTAGTCACCCAACATAGCATTAGGCCCCTCACTCATGTCCCTGCTCCAGACACACTGCCACCTACCAAGGCCCCCGTCCCCCTGCGCACCGCTCAGATACAGGACAATGACATTGAGCTCACCTGCTGCTCTGGTGCCCCTTACAACCATCCATACAGCGACATGACCCCGTCCACGAGCCGCTCCAACTCTTCCTGGGTGAAGGCTGGGGCCCTGTCTCCTGAAAAAGTGGCAATTTGGCTACCAGAGTCAGAACACAGCAGCACATGCAGTGGAGGTCCTCAGTGCACGAGGTTCAGGAGTCAAGTGAGCAGGAGCACATGAAAAGGCAGTCACCGCCGCCGCGGACATCACCGTCACCGCTGGCGGCGATCACCATTGGCTCCTACCTCCCATAGGCAATAGTGTCAACCAATGGTGAGTTGCACGGTGGTTGTGACCGCCTACCGCCATGACGTGTTACGCCAGTGGGATGACCTCACTTCCACCTGTCCTATGCATGCAGGACAGGCGGCTGCCATTTTACATGTCCAAAGTGTATTGTGGGTGAAATGTTAGTGTGTCATGGGTGACATTTGGTGACCTATGGCAACATCAACACCGTAGGCACAGTTTATGGTGCACAACATAATACCAACTCTCTCCTGTTCCCAGGAACGATGGAAGGTTGAGGATGAGGAATGCACCGGTGTCCAGGCCCCTAGTCGACCTTGCCATCCTGGAGGAGTGTCACATCATCCAGACCTATTGCCTGAACCGTGAGACCATCATGGAACTGGTGGCCCATTTGGAGCAGGATTTGTTGCCTGCCATTCGCCATCCCAATGCCATCCCTCCCATAGTGCAGGTGTTGTCAGTCGTCCACTACCTTGCCTCAGGCTCCTTCTAGATCACAGTGGGCCTGGCAGCAGGGATGTCACAGTCTATGTTCAGCAATGTCCTGAGGGATGTACTATGTGCCCTGCTCAAACATCTGGGCAGCTACATCCGGTTGCCCCAGTGTGCAAATTTGCCCACTGTCAAGGCTGCGCTCTACAGAGTGGCACACGTCCCTCATGTCAAAGGGGGCCACTGATGGCACCCATCTTGCCCTGGTGCCACCCAGGAGAAGTGAACAAGTCTATAGGAACTGCAAACACTTTCATTCGGTTAATGTGCAGGTGGTGTGTCTCGCGGACCAATACATCTCCCAGGTGACGGCTAGGTACCCAGGCTTTGTGCATGTTTCCTTTATCCTGCAGAACAGCAGCGTCCCACACATGATGGCACCACTTACGAGGGACCAGGCTTGGCTCATCGGTATGTACCCCTGCATATGTGTGCCCCTCAGCTCTCTGCACTCTTGTGTCCCTGCCTTATCGCCCTCCCGGTCTTGACATGCCTCCTACCTCTGTGCACACAGGTGATGTTGGCTATCCCAGCCTGACCTGGCTCCTGGCACCCGTCGGGCATCCAATGGGGCCCAGGTCATATCAGACGAGTCATTGAGAGGTGCCTCGGCCTGCTGAAGGCCAGATTCCGGTGTCTGCATATCTCTGGGGGTGCCCTGCTCTACAACCCACAGAAGGTGTGTCAGATCGGTGTGGCCTGCTGCATACTGCACAATCTGGCCAGAGGCGTCACATCCAATTGCTGGATGCAGAGGAGGGGGTAGCTGAACCAGTGGCTTATGAAGGGGACATGGGGAGTGATGAAGAGGAGGATGATGAGGATGCAGCTGACTCCAGAACAGAGCTGATTCAACAGTACTTCGACTGAGATGCAGGTATGTGTCAACTATCTGGTATGTGTCCTCTACAACTGTCTGCCTTGTCCCTGCTACCACCTGTTGTCTGTGACCACGGATGGTATTAGTTACAGCTCTGACTCTGGGTGGGTTGGGGAGGTGTCACATGTACCCATGGCTTAGGTAGTCACAGTGTACAAGTCAGGCCTATAGTCAGGCAGCTGTTGTGCTAATGCACTAGTGACATCAACGTGTATGTATAATATTCCCTGAGCTGCCAGTTTAATTGCTATGTGTGTGTCACACAGGGTTGTTGCATCTGTGCAGCATCTATCGACATTGGTTGGCAGTGCAACATTGTTGATGGTGGCAGTGTGTATGGGTTCAGGTCTGGCACTGGGTGCTGTGAGGGTGGGACCATTGGGTTAGTATGTGTTGTTTTTGTGTGTTGGTACTGGCCATATGGTTGTAGACTTGACTGACATATATGCCTTGGATACCTGTTCCTACAGTGCATTTGTGTTGAGTTGGCATCTGTGACTCCTACAGTGATTGTTGTCCCTGTCTTGCTCTACTTTCAGGACATTATAGTGGTGTACACTGGTCCCTGCCTGACCTGTTGCCTCCCTTCACATATATCTCCTACCACTGGCTCCTCCACAATCGACCTCCAAGCCTTGGACCACGGTTCCCCTCCCACTACCCCTGTCACAGTGTGCCCACTCTCAGTAGCAGCAGGGCCTTTATTGTCTGGTGTGTGTGCCCTTGACTCTGGCCCCTGTACTATGGGGCACACCTCTGATTGTGAGGTCCCTGGGGCACAGGTTTGGGGTCCAGGGTCTGGCTGTGGTGTTATTGCCACATGGGCGGGGGTGTCTGGTGTGTCCAGGGTGGGTCTGCTATTGGTGGACTGTCTGGTGGTCCCAGATTGCCCAGGCAAGTGGTCCTGATACAGACATCCAGTGGGTCCTTCATCCTAGGGAGGGCTGTCTGAGCCTGGCATCCTCTGCAGGGTATGGTAGATATTAGTTGTGTGACTGTGGTTCTTATGTCCCATTTGTAATTCATGCAGTGGCTCAACTGTAGACATTGATGTGGTGTAGGGTTTTTTGGCATGGATTCCATGTGGCATGGGGCGTTGTGGATGGTGATTGCCAGTGCTGTCATTGCCATGTGTTGGGATGAAGTCGTGGCAGCCAGTAGGTGTGGGATGTGGTATGGTTGTCCATGCAGATGTTCCACTGTTCAGTGGGTCTGTGGTGTGTTGCTGTGTGGGTTGTGGCAGGTTGTGCTGGATCATGGGATCTGTGGTTCTCACATTGTGGTTGTCATCCTTGCATAAGGAGGAAGTGAGTAGAGATGGTGGGAGTGGGGTGGTGTGGCATGCAGAGGAGGGGTGTGTGGTGTTTGGGATGGGTGCAGTGGAGTGGGGTGGGTTGTAGTAGGTTGGAGAGTGGTGGGTGGTGGTGGGGCGTGCTGGGCAGGGTTGGTTGATGCTTGGGGGGTATTGATGACTTTCCAGAGTTGAGCCCTCCGCTGATGCCAGTCAGGTCCTCAGGTTGCATGATGTCCAGGACCTTCTCCTCCCAGGACATCAACTCAAGGGGAGGAGGTGGGGGCCCACCACCAGTCCTGTTGATGGCTATCTGGTGCCTGGACACCATGGAATGGACCTTCCCCTGAGGTTATTCCACATTTCTTCATGAGTGCGACTGTGTTGACCCTGTCGATGATCCTCTGCCATAACTCCATTTACCTGGCTATCAATATTTGCTGTACCTGGACTCCCATGAGCTGTGGCTCTACTCTGATGATCTCGCCCACCAGGACCTGCAACTCATTGTTGATGAACCGTAGGTGCTTCTGGCGTGACATGTTGTAGGTTGGGTATGTGGTGTGCGTGTTGGGTGCAGGGCGGGGTGTGTGGTGATGTGGTGGTGTTTGGCTGTGGGTGCTGGTGGGCTGTGGTGGTAATGTTGTACAATGTGTGCTGTGTGATTGTTTTTGTTGTGTTTGGGATTTGCTTCGTGTCGAGTGTGTCTGTGGCTGCTCGTAGTTGTCGTTAGGGATTGTGGGTGTGTGTGTGGGGGTGTTATAAGGTGGTGTGTGCAGGTGTGTGTGGTGTGTGTATGAGATTCAGAAGTGGGATATTTGAGCTTGCCAATGTGGTCTTAGCTACTTTCGGCAGTGCCTTTTTGTACCGCCGCAGTGCGAATTGCCAATGGTTCACCGCCGTACATGTACCGCTGTGCTGGTTGATGCTTCTAAATATGACGGTCGGAATGGTGTCAGTGTGGCGGGCCGTCGGTTGCACTCATTTGCCATGGGATGGCCTGGTGGTGTTGGTTTTGTGTCTGTTTTTGGGCGGTTTGTGTTTTGTGACTCGTATTCTGGCGGTCGCTATACCGCCACCACTGGCGGTATGGTGGCGCCATTTTGCATGGTGGTCTTGCCCCTAGTCCACCGAAGTTGTAATGAGGGCCTATGTCTGAGAATCGACAGAAACATAGCAGATATGCCCTCACATGCAATATAATGCATCCTGCCTTAGGGCTGTAAGGCATGCGAGAGGGGTGACTTACATATATTGCATGCAGACTTTAGGGAAGATGGCACAGTTGTGTTTTCAATTTAGGAGCACCTTGTCACGTAGCCTGCAATGGCAGTCTGCATAAGATTGGTGCTGAGTCCCTCAGAGTGGCACAAGTTTTGCTGCATCTCTGAGGGGCCCTCTCCAGTGCCTATGCCCTGGGTACCGGGGGTAGCATTTAGAAGGGGCCTGAAGGGGCGGGTCACTTGGGGATTAAGTGACCAGGTGTCTTTCTTTTAGGGAAGGAACACTGGCACTGGAGACCTGGTTAGCAGGAACCTAGTGCACCTCAGTCAAAGTTGCATCCAAAACCAGGCAAAAAGTGGGGAGGAGGTACTGCAATCAGAACACAGATCCCATCACCTCATATGTAATATTATGGGAAAAAAGCATTTTCTACGCACACTCAAAAATGCAAGACCCGAACAAAGCAGACTCAGCAATGGGTAAGTCTGAACAACGCATGTTTTCATAACACAGGCTTTTATAACGTAATTACCTGTACAACACAACACCACACTTTGGTGGTCATTACAACCCTGGCGGTCGATGTTAAAGCGGCAGTAAGACCGCAAACAGGCGGGTGGAAAAGAAAATGGAATCGCAACCGTGGCGGAAACCGCCAACAAAGACAGCCACTTTAACACTCCGACTGCCATGGCGGTACAAACAAACAGCGCGGCAGTCACCTCCAACAGACAGGCGGAGGACAATGTACCGCCCATAGTTTCACAACCTACCAATCCGCCATCTTTTCCGGGGCGGATTCCCCGCAAACAAAAACACGCCGGAAACAGGACTTCGAAGTGAAAACGCTCACCTCTGCACATCCCACGAGGATTCAGGATGCCATGGAACCTGAGCTCCAGATCCTGCCAGCCCTTATCTTCTTGCTCCTCTACCAGGAGCACGAACGCCGGCGGCGAATACCACAGTGAGTACTGCACCTACGACACAGGGGAGGAGGGAGGGAAAAAACAGGGACACACACACGCAGCACCCCCACCCCCACCCTCACCCACGACAACACACACACTAATACATATTGATACATTACAGTTACACCCCCTATCCCCCCCGGAAAAATGCAGAGAAAAAAGGAAATGGGTGTAACCATTGTAATATATTAAAATCCAGTAAGCAAAAATATATATATTTACACTATAAACAAAATATACACCAAGGGGATCATTATGACCCTGGCGGAAGGCGGAGAAGCGGCGGTAAGACCGCCAACAGGCTGGCGGTCTTTTTTTTGGTACTATGACCATGGCAGTTACCGCCATGGTCATCTGCCGGTTCTCCATTCCGCCTGCCAGGGCGGAGACGACCGCCGGGCTGGAGACCTGGGTCTCCAGCCCGGCGGCCGTCACTATACCGCCGGCGGTATTTTGACCCGGCTGACCACCATGGATTTCATGCAGTTTGAAACCGCCATGAAATCCATGGCGGTAAGCATTATCAGTGCCAGGGAATTCCTTCCCTGGCACTGATAGGGGTCTCTCCCACCCCCCACCCCCACCCCGACTCCCTCCCCTACACCCACCACCACCCCTGCCACCCCCCAAAGGTGGCAGGGCCCCCCTCCCCACCCCGACCCCAAACATCATATAACTCACACACACACAACACGCACGCAGGCACCACCAACACACACACGCACACACACCGACATACATGCCAACATCCACACACAAAGTCAGACACACACACCCACATACAAACATACAGGCACACATCCATACAGACATACCCATAGGCATACATGCACTCATTCCCTAACACGCAACACCCCGCATGCATGCACGCACTCACACACCCCCTCTACATACACAGACGCACACCCCCATGCACCCACACAACACCCCCCCACCCCCCTCCCCTAACGGACGATCGACTTACCTAGGATGTGATTCGGTGGGCGGTGTTCTGTTGGCGTGGCGGTGGAGGTGGAGCAACCTCCACTTCCCCGCTGCCCGCCAGTATGGCTGTTGGTGGCTCTCCTTCAGAAAAAGGACGGGGAGCAGCCAACAGTCATAATACGCCGAACGACAAACCGCCACTACTGGCGGTCTTCCGCACGGCGGTCCCTCGGCAGTCTTGTAAAAAGACCGCTGAGGTTGTAATGACCACCCAAGAATAGTAGTCCAGGTAGTGCTCCATTGAAGTCCGTGGAACACTGGGCCCACAGGGTATGGGCGAGGCCCATACGCAATCCCCGAACTTGACGAAGAGAACACTGCAGGGGCATCAGATAGCAATAAAACAGGCACCTCAGGGGGAATGGAAAGGGGGGGCACTTCAGCCGGTTGAGTGCATGAGGCCAAATCCACGAGGGGGCCACATGCCCACTGTTCCATCATGGGGAGTGCAAAGCCACAGTCTCTCAAGTCTCTAAGTGGGTGGGTTGCCCACTGCATTATCCTGGGGAGTGCAAAGCCACAGTCTCTCAAGTCTCACAAGTGTGTGGTTTGCCCACTGCTTTATCCTGGGGAGTGCAAAGCCACAGTCTCTCAAGTCTCTACAGTGGGTGGTTTGCCCACTGTACCATCCTGGGGAGTGCAAAGCCACAGTCTCTACAGTGGGTGGGTTGCCCAATGTTCCATCCTGGGGATTGCAAAGACACAGTCTCTCAAGTCTCTACAGTGGGTGGGTTGCCCACTGCTTTATCCTGGGGAGTGCAAAGCCACATTCTCTCAAGTCTCACAAGTGGGTGGTTTGCCCACTGCTTTATCTTGGGGAGTGCAAAGCCACAGTCTCTCAAGTCTCTACAGTGGGTGGGTTGCACACTGTTCCATCCTGGGGAGTGCAAAGCCACAGTCTCTCAAGTGGATGCCTTTCTCCACTGGTTCTGGAGGGGGCTTTGTGCCCAGAGTGCTTCATCCTGCCAAGGACAGAGGTAGTGGATGTGATACTCCACTGGTTCTGGAGGGGGCTTTGTGCCCAGAGTGCTTCATCCTGCCAAGGACAGAGGTAGTGGATGCCTTTCTCCACTGGTTCTGGAGGGGGCTTTGTGCCCAGAGGGCTTCATTCTGCCAAGGACAGAGGTAGTGGATGGCAATATCCACTGGTTCTGGAGGGGGCTTGGTTCCCAGACTGCTTCATCCTGCTCGTGACGGACTCAGTAGCGTCAGTGCCCTTGGCGCTCATGGGCCAGCAGTGCTTGTAGCGGCGGGGCCCTGTTCAGCGGTGCTTGTGGCAGCGGTGCCCTGTTCAGCGGTGCTTGTGGCGGCGGTGACCTGTTCCGCGGTGCTTGTGGCGGCGTTGCCCTGTTCAGCGGTGCTAGTGGCGGCGGTGCCCGTGCCCTGTTCAGCAGTGCTTGTTGCGGCGGTGCCCTGTTCAGCGGTGCTTGTGGCGGCGGTGCCCTGTTCAGCGGTGCTTGTGGCCGGCGGTGCCCTGTTCAGCGGTGCTTGTGGCGGCGGTGCCCTGTTCAGCTGTGCTAGTGGCGGCGGTGCCCTGTTCAGCGGTGCTTGTTGCAGCGGGGTCCTTTGCAGTGACTCAGCTGCTGGCGGTCCTGTCTGGCCCAGCGGGGCTGGTGCTGGCGGTCATGTCTGACCCAGCGGGGTTGGTGCTGGCGAGGGCCTCCTAGGCAGCTGTGCCGGTGGCGTTGGCCTCCTGGGTAGCAGGGCTGGTGGCGGTCGCCTCCAGGGCAGCCGGGCTGGTGCTGGCGGTGGCCTCCCGGGCAGCAGGGCTGGTGGCGGTCGCCTCCTGGGCTGCAGGGCTGGTGGCGGTGGCCTCCTGGGCTGCAGGGCTGGTGCTGGCCTCCTGGGCTGCAGGGCTGGTGGCGGTCGCCTCCTGGGCAGCAGGGCTGGTGCTGGCGGTGGACTCCCGGGCAGCAAGGCTGGTGGCGGTCGCCTCCTGGGCAGCAGGGCTGGTGGCGGTCGCCTCCTGGGCAGCTGGGCTGGTGGCGGTCGCCTCCTGGGCTGCAGGGCTGGTACTGGCGGTCGCCTCCTGGGCAGCAGGGCTGGTGGCGGTGGCCTCCTGGGCAGCAGGACTGGTGCTGGCGGTGGCCTCCTGGACAGCAGGGCTGGTGGCGGTGGCCTCCTGGGCAGCAGGGCTGGTGCTGGCCTCCTGGGCAGCGGGGATGATGGAGGTCTTCTCCGCCGTGCTGCTCTTCCCAGCCTTGCTGACTTTCTTGTGGCCCTTCCCCACCTTGGAAGGCGTCGCAGCTGAATCAACACTCCCATTTGTACCCCTGGGAGTGGCTTTGGTGGCTGGAGTCTTCCCCCTGTCCCGCCGGGCACTGGCCAACTTTTGATGCTGGACAGGTGGGGGACTGTCCGTGCTGTGGCTCCGTGCCGCACTGGCTGCCCTGGTGGCCGTTGCACTCCAGATTCCGGTGACTACAGGCACCACTGGTCCTGGAGATGTTGTGGCTGAGGTGCTAGGTTGGGACCTGGAGAGTCGGGCCCTAGGATACGGACGGGGTGGGGGAGGTGTAGGAAAGAGGTCAAGGTTGGACAGGAAAAGGTTTTGGGGAACACTGGGACGGGTAGCTGGAGGGGGTTTGGGAGTGGAGGAAGAGGTTGTGGTTGTAGGAGGTGTTCGTTTGGTGACTTTGGGTGAAGGTGCATGCACTGGAGGCTGTCGTGAGGTGGATGGCTGTTGGGCGGGTGTGTGCCTGCGTTTGTGCATCTTGGGAGGAGGCGTCACAGACACACTGGGAGAAGACACAGGGGACGTGTGAATGGCAGTGGGGGTGGTGACTGCACATGAGCGGGGTGTGGTGGTGGGTGTGCTGGTGATGGAAGTAGTGGCTGTAGATGTAGTGCATGTAGGTGTGAGTGTAGACGAGACAGGGAGGGATGAGGGAGACGAAGAGGAGGGGGACACAGTGGAGGCAGTGGATGTTGGTGTGTCTGCATGTGTGTGTGATGCTTGCGTGAGTGCCTGTGGGATATGTGGTGCTTATATTTGCCAGAGCTTCCCTTGTGTGTTGACTTGTTTGCATGCTGGTCTGAAGGTGTGCTTGGGATAGGCTGAGGTAGAGGGGATTGGGTCTGGGTGGAGGAAGTTGGAGGGGGGAGGCTAGAGACAGGGACAATGGCTGCCATCAGTGCTGAGGCCAGATTCTGAAAAGCTCGCTGAAGGGCCGTCTGACCAGAATGAATGCCCTCCAGGAATGCATTTGTTTATTGCAACTGTCTTTCTACACCCTGGATGGCATTCAAAATGGTAGACTGCCCAACAGTGAGGGACCTGAGGAGGTCAATGGCCTCCTCACTGAGGGCAGCAGGGGTGACTAGGGCAGGGCCTGAGGTGCCTGGGGCGAAGCTGATGCCCACCCTCCTGGGTGAGCGGGCATGGGGCAAAGGCTGAGGGGCTGCTGGGAGGGCGGTGCTTGTAGGGGGGGTGGCGGCTGTACCTGTGGTTGCTGGGGGCACAGATGTTGCCGTCACCAGAAGGGAGCTCCCATCAGAGGACAAGGCCGTGTCACTGGTGTCAGCTCCTGTCCCCGCCGTGGAGCTCCCTCCCACTGGTGAACTCCGAGTCCGTAGTGTCTCCCTCCAGGGCCATGTGGGATGTGGGATGCAGTTCCCTGCTGCTCCGGTGCCACTGCTCCTCCGCCTGATGATGCTAATGCACACAAGAACAGGGAGACCACAAAAAGGGGGGTACGTCAGAAGAAACACATGTTGAGTGGATGCATTACCGCTACCATTGGCGGACATGACAGACACAGAAGCCCCCTGCACTATGCCGTGGACTTGGCCTCCACTGTTCAATCCCTGGGACATGGCCTACAAGGCTACGGAAGACATCTGCACCCATGGATGACACAGGAGCCTGACTAGGTGTACTTGGCACTGTACACAGGTGGGTTTGGGGTGCCACAGGGTCTGCCAGAACAAGGGGACCTAACTAGCACACTCGCCCTGGCCTAGGGAAACCCAAAGCCCACCTCCCCCACCCAGACACCTCCACTGCGTGCAAAATCAGCTGAATGAGAGTGTACTCACCCCCTTGTGGCTGCTGTGATGCCCTCAAGCGCCCATCCAACTCTGGGTACGCCACCGCCAGGAGCCTGAACATCAGGGGGGCATGGTGCGACGGGCAACCCTCCCACGTTGGGAGGCCATCCCCAGCTGGGCCCCTGCCGTCTTCTTGCTCCAGCAGCGAATGTCCTCCCATCTCTTACGGCAGTGGGTGCTCTGCCTGTGGTAGACCCCCACACGCCAAATATCTTTTTTCTGGTGGGCGCTGACCTACATGAATTGTACAGGGGGAAAAGAAAAGTTATTACCAAATACACCTTCACAGTCATTGGCCTCCATCCCTACCCTTGCCATGATGCACATGCACTCACCGTTGTTTCATGCACACCTCAATCCCCCCCCCCATCTTTCATCCACCCAACTCCACACAGGCATAGCCCATACAGCATGCTCCCAGTGTATTTACCTGTTTGTCTGGAGGACCGTAGAGTAGCGTGTACTGGGGAGGACCCCATCCACGCGTTTCTCCAACTCCTCCGATGTGAAGGCAGGGGCCCTTTCCCCAGACGCAGGAGCCATTATCTCTTCCAGACCAAGGTCACAGCAGCACTTGCAGTGTAGGTCCTCTCCTGTTGAAGATCAGGTATTGAGTGATTGAACAGACAAAAAATGGCGGTCACGTCCGCAGCGGTGCGTACCGTCACCACCGGCGTACATCGTCATTGGCTCCTGGGACCCATAGGGTCTAATGTTAACTCATACAGCATTGCGCAGCGGTCTTCGACCGCCTACCGCGACGGTGTTCAACGCCAGCGCAGTTACCTCACCTCCCATTGTCCCACTTTACAGGTCAGGCAGCTGCCATTTCAGGGGCCCACATGGCTTAATTTCTAACTGCATCACACATACTTAGGCCTTGCCTGAACACTCATACAGGCCAAATATCAGATTATGGTTTGTGTTCTGTATAAGCTGTGGGTATGTACCTCTGAGTTGGTTGACTCTGTGCTCGCTGTTGTCCTTCAAAGGCACCGTTTGCTGGGACATGTGAGGAGATGGCGGCATCCTCCGGTGTACAGACCTGTCGACAATGAAGGAAAGACTTGTGATCATCACCTACAGGCTTGACCGTGCCACAATCCACGAACTGTGTGCCCAGCTGGAGCCAGACCTGATGTCAGCTATCCGCCATCCCACAGGAATCCCCCCCTCAAGTGCAGGTGCTGTCAGTACTCCATTTCCTTGCAAGTGGGTAATTTCAAACAACAGTGGCCATAGCACCAAGGATGTCCCAGCCTATGCTTTCCAACGTGTTGTCCAGAGTGTTGTCAGCCCTGCTGAAACACATGCGGAGGTACATCGTTTTCCCTCAGGTGGAGGATTTGCCTAAAGTGAAAGGAGACTTCTATGCCCTGGGACATATCCCCAACATCATAGGTGCCACTGATGGGACCCATATGGCTTTGGTACCCCCCTGCAGGACTGAACAGGTGTAGAGAAACCAGAAGAGTTATCATTCCATGAATGTGCAGATGGTGTGTTTGGCAGACCAGTACATCTCCCATGTTAATGCCAAGTTCCCTGGCTCAGTGCACGACGTTTACATCCTGCGGAATAGCAGCATCCCTTATGTGATGGGTCAACTCCAGAGGCACCGTGTGTGGCTATTAGGTGAGCACCTGGAAGCAAGTCTATGGGAATGGCTGTCTGGGTCTGGGGATATCCCTACAGGTTAGTGCATGTCAAGCAGTTGTCCCTCGCCATTTGCAGGTGACTCTGGTTACCCCAACCTGTCATGGCTACTGACCCCAGTGAGGAATCCCAAGACAAGGGCAGAGGAACCCTACAATGAGGCCCATGGGCGAACTTGGCGGATAATAGAGCGGACCTTCGGTCTCCTGAAGGCCAGGTTCAGATGCCTCCATATGACAGGTGGATCCCTATTCTACTCATCAAAGAAGGTGTGCCAGATCATTGTGGCCTGCTGTATGCTTCACAACTTAGCTTTGCGACGACGGGTGCCTTTTCTGCAGGAGGATGGTCCAGATGGTGGTGTTGTTGCAGCTGTGGAGCCTGTGGACAGTGAAGACGAGGAAGCAGAAGAAGAGGACATAGACAACAGGAACTCAGTGATCATGCAATAATTCCAGTGAGACACCGGTAAGAATACAAACCTGCCTACTACATGTACTTTAACACTACTACCTCTCTACTGTCTGTCGTTTTCACCCAGTGTATGGTCACTGAGTTGTCACTCTCCCTTACGATTTCACAGATGTGGGTCCCACTGTGTGACATCTGCTTTGTTTCCTCATGGACTAGAGCTGTGTGTTACATAGGTATGTTGACATTACATATGAAAGAGCATTTTAACACTGTAATTGCTAATACACTATTTCGAAATCATCGACTGACTCCAGATTGTTTTGTGCTTCAAGGGTGTTTATTTAAGTGCTCAATATTGGAGGGGGTTGCAAAATGGTGAGGGGTGATGGTGGAGGAATGTCCATGGCAGAGTCCAGTCTATTAGTCTCACAGGTGCATTGACCAAATGGGCATAGGAAGTGGAGCTGGGGCAGTTTTAGGATGGACAGGGTGACAAAGTGGGACAGATGACATTCAGGGTGGTCTCATTAGTTGGCGGGGGTCTTGGCATCGTTCCCTGTCTTTGTCCTGGATCTCAGGGACCGCTTGTGGGGTGGTTCTCCCTCTGCAGGGGGTGGGGTGCTGGTGTGGTGGTCCTGTGGCGGTGCCTCCTGTCCACTAGCACCGGCTGAGGTGGTGGGCAGTTCATCGTCCAGGCTAGTGTCAGGGGCCCCTTGTTGTGCCACAGTGTCCCTCCTGGTGTTGAGTACTTCCTTCAGCACCCCTACGATGGTGCCCATGGTGGAATTGATGGCTCTGAGTTCCTCCCTGAAGCACAAATACTGTTCCTCCTGCAGGCGCTGGGTCTCCTGAAACTTGGCCAGTACCGTTGCCATCGATTCCTGCGAGTGGTGGTAGGGTCCCATCATGTTGGAGAGGGCCTCGTGGAGAGTGGGTTCCCTGGGCCTGTCCTCCCCCTGTCGCACAGCAGCCCTCCCAGTTCCCCTGTGTTCCTGGGCCTCCGTCCCCTGGACCGTGTGCCCACTACCACTGCCCCCAGGTCCCTGTTGTTGTTGGGGTTGGTGGGTTAGCCTGGGTTCCCTGTAGTGGTGGACACACCGCTGATTGACATGCCCTGGGGATAGAGGTATGGGCCCGCTGGGTGGGTGCTGTGCTGGTGTTTCCACAGGGGGGAAGCTCTGTAGTGGCCTGTGACTGTGTGAGGGGAACCGACTGTCCTGAGGTCCCCGATGGGCCGGGCTGGTCATCTAGATCCAGTTGGACAGAGCTGCTGTCATCACTGTGGGCCTTTTCTGTTGGTGGTGTGGACATGTGTGGACACTCTTGTGCGGTGACGTTGGGTAAGGGTCCTGCAGGGTATAAAAGGATGTTTATTACATCTGTGTGTGCCATGGTGTGCAATAGGTGGGTGCTTGCATTCCTGTGTGGGATCTTGTGTGATGGTGGTTTAGGGGGGTGTATGGGTATGTGCAGTGGCCATCCTTTGGTGATGGGTGTCCATGCTTTGTTGTTGCATGCAGGGCTTGGTGTTGGGATGGGTGGTTTGTGATGTTGGGACAGTTGTGAGGAGTTGGGGCGATGGGGGTGAGGGTGGCGGTATGTGATGGCATGCAGGTAGGGTGGGGGATGTAATAGTTAAGATTTGACTTACCAGAGTCCATTCCACCATCTACTCCTGCGAGGCCCTCAGGATGCAGAATCGCCAAGACCTGCTCCTCCCATGTTGTTAGTTGTGGGGGAGGAGGTGGGGGTCCGCCGCCAGTCGTCAAAACCGCAAGGTGGTGTCTTGAGACCACGGAACGCACCTTCCCCCGTAGGTCGTTCCACCTCTTCCTGATGTCATCCCGATTTCTTGGGTGCTGTCCCACTTCATTGACCCTGTCCACTATTCTGCACCATAGCTCCATCTTCCTAGCTATGGAGGTGTGCTGCACCTGTGATCCGAATTGCTGTGGCTCTACCCGAGACGATTTCCTCCACCATAACCCTGAGCTCCTCCTCAGAGAACCTGGGGTGTCTTTGCTGTGCCATGGGGTGGTGTGGGTGATGTGTGGGGTGGGGTGTGTAGTAATAAGTGGGGTGACATTTGGTGGTGTGTTGTGTGAGGTGCGTGGAAGCTCTGTGGGTGATGGCATTGTGTGCCTGTGGATGCTTGGTAGTTGTTTGTGGTGTCTCTCTCTGGCCTTCTCTCGGTAATTGTGGTCGTAGGGGTTTGTGGGTGATGTGGGTGTGTGTTTTATATTGTAATGGGTGTGTGGGAGTGGTGTGTTTATGTGTATCAGGTGTGTGTGTGTTTCGAATTGTCCAATGTGGCTGTGTTTTGGAAATGTGTGTGTATTCTGAGCGCGGCGGTGTGTACCGCCAATGGAATACCGCAGTTGAAAGACCGCCACATGGATTTGTGTGTCGTGATAGTGTGGGCGTATTTCTGTTGCCGTGACGGTGGAGGTTTTGTTTTCGCCAGTTTATCACTGACGTTTGGTGTGGCGGACTTGTGTCAGTGTCTGAATTTTGGCGGATTCCGAGCTGTGGGTCATAATAGCTGTGGCGGATTTCCGCGGCCGCGGTGGTGTGTTGGCGGTCTTCTGCACGGCGGTAAGCGGGTTTTACCGCCAATGTTGTAATGAGAGCCTTTGTTTGTTAATTTGATGAGTTTCGATGTTTGAGAAATGGTTCATATATCGTTTTAGAGATATATATAAATATATATACATATATATATGCATAGATATAAATAAATGTATGATATTATATGTATGATATTGATATATGTATATATAAATATGTATTTGTATGTTATATGTATCTGTTTATGTGTATTTATGCATATTTATATATATATATATATATATATATATATATATGTGTGTATATATATATATATTTATATAGTATTGGTTGTAATATTTGAGTAGGAATTTCTACAAGGTAAAAAAAGTATTTATATTTATTTTATTTACTTATTCATAATTAATGAAAAAAAATAACTTTAACACCCTCATTTAGGGATAGGATGTTAGGAATACAGAAGTTATGAGCGGGGAAGTGTTTTAATATTCAGTTGATAATGTTAATAATTGATTGGTAATTTATAAATGATGGAATAATAATTAAAAAACATTTTTTAAAGTTTTTACTGATTTGTTTAAAAAAAATAATTATGTGACACCCTCCTTTAAAGATGGGAAACAAAAGATACAGGGGTTGTGAATGGGGGACTTACTTAATACTCAGGAAACAATTTAAATACATTGATTGTAATTTTTAAATAATATGGAAATATTTGCATTTTATTATTACAGTTTACTGATTTAATTTAACAAATAAAATAAAACCTGTAATGCCATCATTTGGGGATGTGATGCAATGGATAGAGCACCTATGGTTGGTGGAGTCTAATACTGACTAAATATTTTGTAAGCCTTGAGTAGTAATTGTTAAAATTCTGAAAATTATTTATATTTTGCTATTAGAAATTTCTTGATTTACTATTTAGGAAAATCTGTAAAACACTCATTTAGAGACAGGATTCTAGGGATATAGGGGCTATGGGTGGGGATTGTTTCATATACCTTAGTATTATTTATTGAAAGGTAGAAAAGTATTTATTTTTTATTATTAAAAACTTTCTTTTATACTTTAAAAAAAATCATGTAACACCACCTGTAGGGACGAGATGCTAGGGATAAAGAGATTATGGGTGGGAAAGTTTTTTAATACGCAGGTAATAATTTACATACTTCAATATTAATTTTTAAAAAGCAGAAAAATATTCACTTTTTTTCAAAAAAACTTTGAGTCAATTTTTTAAAAAAAATCTGTAATATCTTTTTTAGGGACGGGATGTTAGGGATAAAGGGGTTAGGGGTGTGTGAGAATGTTAATATATGGGTATTACATGTCATATCTTTGTATTATTTTTAAAAAATGTATTTAAAATTGTATTTATTCATTAAATAAAAATATTTTCTTGCATTTGTATAATGTTTAATTGGAGATGGGACGACAGTTTATAAAGGGTTCTGATGAGGGAATGCTTAAATACTTTTGTATTTAAATTAATATGTATGTAACAATTGTAATGTTTTGTACATTTTATTATAATATAACAACATTTTTAAAATAGATAGATATTGTATTTATATTCAAAACTATTAAAAAAAAACATTTTTAAATTTACTAATTTATTATAACAAATATAAAAATTCAGAAACATTTTTTAAAATACAGTATAAATGCCCACAGTTTTCAATTAGTTTGAATGTAAAAAAAAGTCCTTCTTCTCTTTCTACAGGTTCCTATTACGTACATGGTTGCATGTTTCTTTTCACAGTTGGTGGAGAGTCGCAGTGAGGATTGGAAGCATCGGAGACCTTGTTCAAGGTAAGCACGATCTATTTTTACATTTACAGTAAATAGTTGCTTATCTCTATTGTAAAAGAAGATGTGGTATGTAGTTCTAAGGTAAGTTTTGTTTATATTAATATATTGTTGATTTATAAGCATGTTTACGTTCCTCTACATGTTGTTTTCACATGCCTACAACGGGACTTGTTATGGGGGGGAATAGTTTAAAATGGTGGTTTTTGGAAAAAGCTCTTTTTGGAAACGTTTTCGTAGGGCTTTGTATGATGGTGGCATTTTTCTTTTTTTTTGTTTACATGCTAAAAAGAGACCACAGGGGTCTTTCGTGGGTATGAATTTATATTTATATTTAAAGATATAAATTTTTACTGTTTGGATGACGTTCCATATATTTTTTATTTATAATGGCTATATCGATATTAATGTGGAAATGTATTACAGCCAATTGTTTTTTGATAGCTTCTTTTTTGGACGAGTAATATCTTTTGTTATATGGTTTGAGTTGTTGTTTACTCTGTTTCTTTAGGGGAGTTTTATATCGGAATTACACGTAATAACTATTTTTCATCCAGATAGGATACTTTCCTAAAATTTGTGAAAAATGTATTTTTTCCATGCAATGAAGAAATAGTGGAGGCTTGAAGGTAAGTTTGTTTAAAAAAAATATTGCTATCATACTTGCATTTTTATTTCTTTTTTGTAACCTCTAAACCTTTTAATGGGCTTACTGGAAAATGTGTCCTGGAGTTTTATGGGTTTTTTGACTGACATCATTGTTACAACTTTCTATTTCCATTTCAGGAATGGATATTTGGGACTGATGAAGATTTATGGTGATATGTTGATTTAAAGGAAAAGAAGACAGCTCTAGGAAGGAATGTAGAAAACATTTTTTTTAGAAACAATTGCAAAAATATTAATCAAATTAATATGATATTTTAAAACTGGCAAGTAATTTAGGTATTGTTTAGAAAGTGTTAGAAATGTAGTATGTAAGCAAGACTGTCAAAGTAGTCTAAGGGTAACATTAACAAAAATTGTTGCATTTTTCCCATTAGTCTCTCTGACATATCTTTGATTTTTTGTTACTTTTTTGTTTAGACTTCCTGAGAGAGATTGCACAAGCCTAATTTCTTGGAAACTTTGTTGCTTTTTCAAAATGTCCATGGAATGATACATGTAAGGATGATGTTTCCCAATAGATTTGTTGAAGGAATTGTGCCATCCCTCAATGGCATTGTTAGTTTTTGCACCACCTTCTAAACATGTTGTGTAGCAATTCCACGACTCAATGTGAAATCTTTGGTTCCTCCTGCGTCCCGACCTGCTTAGGCGTCTAACCTATGTGCCTTCAAAGTAATTTATTAGTTGTGCCAATTTATCTTTATGTTGGATAAAAAAATAAATCTGATTCTGTAATTGTAGTGTTGTATTCATCTACTTGGTACAAAACATAACACAGTTAATTTTCTTAATTCATATTAAAGTTTACTGCTTGACAAATATTCCTCAACCAAGGATGACTTCTGTATTTTGTGCCAAAATGCCTGAGAAAAGTGAAAAAAGCATCCTTCTATTTGGGTGTCGGTATAATTTGGTTATGGTGTTAATCATTGTCAATTCAAAATCAAGTATTACTTTTCTCTGACTTTTATTCATTGTTTTTTCTTTGATTATGGTTAAAAAGTCTGTGTAAGTTGAGGAATGTTTGTCAGGGAGTAAGGCATACACTAGTGGGACAGTTGTATTACGTTTGTTGGTATGAATAGTATAAAGTTTGGTGAATGGGTGGGGGAATGATTTAAAAGTGCCATCCATCATCCAAACTTGACTATTCTCTAGGATAACTAGGTTATGGTTAGTACTAAAAATTTATATTCTTTTTTGAGGGTTTTCATTATCATACAAGAGGAAAGGTTCATTAGAGAAAGGTATAGTTATTTGAGGAGGAATGTTAATATTTGCATAGGTCTGGGGTTTTACTCGTTGGGGATTACTTGCCAGTTTTTCTCTTTGGATCATTCCTCGAAGATTGGGTATGGAGAGCATGCTACTACCAACATGTGCAGGAATGAGGTTTGAGGCAGAGTGGGTATGCTCTGTTGCCCTAACACTGTTATCTTTCAGAGTAACCGCTCTGCCTGTGCAATGGGAAGAATAATATTGCACACACCTCCAATTCCTCCAGGGTTCACACAATCTTTCTTTACAATAGACATAGCCACCATATTTAAAATGCTTGTTTCCTGTTCAGGGTTTTACATAAGATGCTTCTTGTTGTGACTCCATTTTTGGTTGTTCTGTTAATGAAAAGAGAAAAAAGAAATGTTTACTTATTTGTCATAATACAATTTTTCTAGTGGTCATGTGCGTTTTGTTGCCTGTGGAGAAAACTGATTTACTTTTTATATATTTTCTAGCCTGTGGAGAAAGGGAACAATGGAAAAAACCTGTTGCAAAGATGAATTTGAAATTATGTTATTTTATGTGTTTGTGTTTTTGCTCTGTGGTTTGAGGAATCGAAAATGTTTTTTGTTTCAGTCACCTGAGATTGATGTCCTATGTGGTTTCCTTGATGTATGGGGTAGATGTTTATTGTTGTTAGAACTTCTAAGATGAATGAGCCCAAGCTGCAGGATATCTTAAACTTCTAAATGGCAACAGAACAATGCAATGTTGCTGCACAAGATTCAGAGTTGTTGCTTGATCATTTTGTATCGGAAATCATTATTTTATTTCTATAAACTTACTCTATAGTATAAAAGATTTGTTGTGAGATTTCATTAAATGTTTAGATTCCATTTATTTTTATTTTTTGGGCATAGAAAAATCTGTAAGGGTCAAATCAAAATAATAATAATTAGTACGGTTTCAGTACATTCTTTGTCACTTAAAGCATTAGCCATTGTGCAGCACCTGCTGTGAGGTGCTTACCTGGCAAACTACAAATTGTTATTTTGCCAACAATCACTGTTCATAATCTGCCCTGAGGTGAGTACCTGGCGGAGTAGAAATAGTAATTTTGCATATCAGCGAATGTCCAACACTTGCCCTGAGGTAAGTAACCAGTGGAGTCACAATACGAATTTTGTTCCCCCACTCACTATACTAAACTGCTCCCAGGTAAGTACCTGGTAGAGTTAGAATACAAATTTTGCTAACCAGTCAATGTCCAGTATCTGCCCTGAAAAATGTACCCAGTGGAGTTAGAGTAGTAATTTTCCTCTTGAGTCACTGTACATAACCTGACATGAGGTAAGTGCGTGCCAGAGTAGGAATGGTAATTTTGATCCCCAGTCCCTCTCAGCACATGAGCTGAGGTAAGTACACAGTGAAGTGAGAATAGTATTTTTGGTCCAGCACCTGGCCTGAGGTAATTACGTGTTAAAGTATGAGTAGAAATTTTGCACTAAATTCATTGTCCAGCACCTGCCTTGGGTAAATACCTGGCGGAATGACAATAGTAATCTAGCCTCTCACTCACTGTCCGGCACCTGCATCTGAAATAAGTACTCAACGGTTTAACAGTAGTAATTTTGTCCCCCTGTCACTGTCCAGCACCTGTCAAGAGTTGAGAACCCGATGGAGTGAACATAGTAATTTCGCCACCCAGTCACTGTCCATCACCTGCCCTAACGTAAGTTCCCAATGGAGTAAGGGTAGAAAATTTGGTATTGATTCACCGTCAACAACCTGCCCTTCAGTAAGTACACACCGGCGTAGGAATAGTAATTATGGTCCCTGGACACTGTCCTGCACTTGTCCTGAAATAAATAACCAGTGAATTGAGAATAGTAACTCTGGCCCCCAGTTACTGTCCAGCACCTGTCATGAGGTAAGTATCCGGTGGCGTGACGATAGTAATATTGCCCCACGGTCACTTTACAGCACCTGTCCTGATATAAGTATGCAGTGGCATAAGGATAGTCATTTTGCCCCCCATTCACTGTCCAGCACCTGACCTCATGTAAGTACCAAGTGAAATACGAATAGTAAATTAGCCACCTGGTCACTATCCAGCACATGCATTGAGGTAAGTACCCGGTAGATTGAGAATAGTAATTTTGCACCCGTCAATGTACAACACCTGCCCTGAGGTAAGTACTCGAGGGCATTAGGCTATTAATTTTGCCAAACAGTTCTTGTTCAGCACCTGCCTTGAGATAAATAGCCATTGAAATGACAATAATAATTTTGCCCCCGGGTGAATCTCCAGCAACTGCCCATACGGAAGTACTCGGTAGACTCAGAATAGTAATTTTTACCCCCAGCCACTGTCCAGCACTTGCCCTGAGATAAGTACTTGGTTATATAAGGATAATAATCCCCCCCCCACAGTTTTTGTCCAGCACCTGCCCTGAGATAAGTAACTAATGAAGTAAGAATAGTAACGTTGTCACCCGGTCACTTTCAAGCACCTACACTGAGGTAAGTACCCATTATAGTGAAAATAGTAATTTGGCACCCCAGTCACTGTCCAGCACCTGCCCTGAGGTAATTACCCAGTGGAGTGACAATAATAATTTTGTTTGTGATTTCACTGTGCTTTGATGACTCAAATTTAAATTTTTGTTTCACCTACCTGAGATTGATGTGCTTTGTGGTTTCTTTAATGTATACGGTAATACTTTATTGTTGTTGGAACTCGTAAGATGACTGAATGCACACTGCTGGATATATTAGATTTCTAATTGAAAAGAGAGAAATTCTATTTTAACGCACAAGATTCAGAGTTGTTTTTTGATCATTTTCTTTCCAAAATCATTCTTTTATTTCTATACGCTTGTTCTATAGTATAGAAGCTTTCTTCTGAGGTTTGATTACATCTTTGGAGTCATTTTTTTATAGGGCATAGAAAGATCTGTAATGGTTAATTCAAAATAATAAGAATTAGTACTGTTTCACTACGTCCTTTGTTACTTGGAGAATCAGTCACTCTAGAGCACCGGCTTTGATTTATTTACTTGGCAGACTACGAATATATATTTTGTCCCACAAGCACAGTTCACAATCTGCCCTGAGGTAAGTACCTGGTGGAGCAGAATTACCAATTTTTCATACCAATAAATGTCCAGCACCTGCCTTGAGGTAAGTACATGGTGGAGTTAGAATAGTAATTTTGCCCCCCAGTCCCTGTCCAGAAACTGCCCTGAGGTAAATACCTGGCAGAGTGAGGTTAGTAATTTAACTCCTCAATCTCTGTCCACAACCTGTGTTACATATAGGTATCTGGCAGAGTTCCAATAGTGATTTTTCCCCTACTTACTATCCAGTACCTAATCTGAGATAAGTACCTGATGGAGTGAGAATAGTAATTTTGCCAGCAGTCAAAGTCTAGCACCAGCCATGAGATAAGTACCTGGTGGAGTAAGAATCATAATTTAGCCCCTCAGTCACTATCCAGCACCTGCCTCAGAGATAGATGAGCGGTGGAGTTAGAATGGTAAGTTTGCCCCCCAGTCACTGTCCATCCCTTGTCCTGAGGTAAGTACCTGAGTGAGAATAGTAATTTTTTACTACCAGTAACATCTGACCTGAGATAACTACCTGGTGGTGTGAAGATAATACATTTGCGCAAGAGTCACTGTCCAGCACCAGCTCTGAGGTAATTACCCAGTGGAGTGAGAATAGTAATATTGTCCCCCAGTCACTGTCCAGCACCTGACATGAGACAACTACCCAGTAATGTGAGGATAGCAATTTTGCCTCCCTGTCACTGTGCAGCACCATCGCCAAGGTAAATAGCTGACGGTGTAAGAACAGTAATTTAGCCCCTCAGTCACTATCCAGCACCTGCATCAAAGATGGATGAGCTGTAGAGTGACAATAGTAATTTTGCCCCTACTCACTGTCCAGCACCTAACCTGAGGTAAGAACCTAGTGGACTGAGAATAGTAATTTTGGACCACAGCCACTGTCCACCACCTGACCTGAGGTAACTACCTAGTAGTATGAGCATACTAAATGTATCCCCAGTCACTGTCCAGCACCTGCCATGAGGTAAGTACCTGCTGGAGTGAGATTAGTAATCTAACTCTTCAGTCACTGTCCAGAACCTGTGTTACATATAGGTACCCAGTGGAGTGACAATAGTCATTTTGCCCCCTAGCCACTGTTCAGCACCTGTCCTAAGGTAAGTACCCGTTGGAATGAGAATAGTAATTTTTACCCCCAGCCACTGTCCAACACCTGACCTGAGATAACTTCCCAGTGGTGTGAGGATGGTAAATTTTCACTCCAGTCACTGTCGAGAATCAGCTCTGAGGTAAGTTCCTGACAAAGTGAGAATTGTAATTTAGCCCCTCAGTCACCACCCTGCGCCTACCTCAGAGATAGGTTTGCGACAGAGAAAGATGACTATTTTTACCTCCTCCCCAGGCACTGTCCAGCACCTGCACTAAGGTAATTACCCAGTGGAGTGAGAATAGTAATTTTGTCCCTCGGTCACTGTGCTGCACCTGACATGAGGTAAATACTCAGTAATGTGAGGATAGTAATTTTGCCACCCTGTCAGTGTCTAGCACCAGCCCCAAGGTAAGTACCTGAAGCAATAAGAATAGTAATGTAGCCCCTCAGTCACTATCCAGCACCTGCCTCAGAGATAGATGAGCTGTGGAGTGAGTAGTAATTTTGCCCCCACTCACTGTCCAACACCTAACCTGAGATAAGTACGTAGTAGACTGAGAATAGTGATTTTGCCCCCCAGTTACTGACCAGCATCTGACCTGAGGTAACTGCACGGTAGTGTGAGCATAATAAATTTACCCCCAGTCACTGTCCAGCACCTGCCCTTAAATAAATACCTGGCGGAGTGAGAATAGTAATTTAGCACCTCAGTCACTATCCAGCACCTACCTCATAGATAGGTGTGCAGCAGAGAGAGATTACGGCAAGCCCGTCTGCGCCCGTCTGCACCTGGCCCGCGCCCAGCGCCAGGACCCCTGGACCTCGCACTGCACACCGCCCAGGCTCAGTTACGACGCCGCCTGCCTCCACGCACTCAACTACGGCCAAGACCAAAACCAACGCTGCTACCAAGCCGCCCGAAGCACACCCACGGACCTTTCGCCTGCCGCAACTGCCACTTCTCATGCGACCGAACCTCCAAGCCAACGACCACCAGTCCGAACCACCTCCGCTGCATACTCCTCAACACCCGCTCCGCACGCAAACACGCCGTAGAACTCTGGGACCTGCTCGACAGCACCGCCCCGGACATAGCCTTCCTGACCGAGACATGGTGGAACGACTCATCAGCGCCATCCCAGACGGATATAAGATCTCCCGCAGGGACAGCATCAACGGCCACGGAGGAGGACTCGCCATCGTCCACAAATCCTCCCTCAAGATCACCACCCACACCGACGACCACTTCAACACCGCAGAGCTTCTACACTTCCGGATCAACACCGACCCCAACACCACCCTCAGAGGAACGCTCATCTACAGACCCCCCGAACCACGAGCCCAGTTCTGCGACACCATCGCTGACCTCACAGGCACCCACACACTCGCCTCCACTGACTACATCCTCCTCGGGGACCTCAATTTTCACCTCGAGAACAAAAACGACCACAACTCCACCACACTGATCAGCTACCTCACGAACCTCGGCCTCAGACAACTCGTCACGTCACCAACCCACGCCGCCGGACACACACTGGACGCCATCTTCTCCACCAGGAACCACGTTACCTTCAACAACACCACCAAACCCTACTGGACCGACCACCACTGCGTCCACTTCACCTACCCCATCACCGCCTGGTCCAACGTCGACGCAAAACGCAAAATCATGAACTCCATCCACTCCGGATCACCGACTGACCCCTGCCCCCACCACATCTTCAACAAAGCCGACTATCATCGCGCCCCAACTCTGCAAGATCATCAACGCCTCCTTCGAAACAGGCACCTTTCCAGAAAGCTGGAAGCACGCAGACATCAACGCCCTCCTCAAGAAACCAAAAGCCGACCCCAAGGACCTCAAGAACTTCCGCCCCATCTCCCTCCTCCCCTACCCAGCTAAAGTCGCAGAAAAGATCGTCAACCTTCAACTGACACGTCACATCGAAGACAACAACGTCCTCGACCCCTCACAAACCGGATTTAGACGCAACCACAGCACTGAGACCGCCCTCATCGCCGCAACAGATGACATCAGACACCAACTCGACCGCGGCGAGACCTCCGGCTCCCATTCTCCTAGACCTCTGCGCGACCTTCGACACAGTCTGCCACCGCACCCTACTGTCACGCCTCCAAGAAGCCGGCATCCAGGAAAAAGCCCTAGCCTGGACCTCATCCTTCCTCTCCGGCAGAACACAGACCGTCCACCTCCCACCCTTCTGCTCAAAAGCCAACAACATCATCTGCGGCGTCCCCCAGGGCTCCTCCCTGGGCCCAACGCTGTTCAACATTTACATGGCCCCCCTCGCACAAGTGGCCCGCCGTTTCGACCTCAACATCATCACCTACGCCGACGACACCCAGCTCATCCTCTCCCTCACCAACGACCCTGCCACCGCCAAAGCCAACCTCCACGAGGGAATGAAAGCAGTTGCTGACTGGATGAGAAATAGCCGACTGAAACTCAACACCAACAAGACAGAAATCCTCATCCTTGGGACATCTCCCTCCGCCTGGGACGACTCGTGGTGGCCCACCACCCTCGGAACTGCCTCGACGCCCACCGACCACACCCGCAACTTGGGATTCATCCTCGACTCCGCACTCTCCATGGACAGACAAGTCAGCGCCGTCACCTCCTCCTGCTACAACACCCTCCACACCCTCCGCAGGATCTACAAGTGGATCCCGACCGACACCAGGAAGACAGTGACCCACGCCCTCATCAGCAGCAGACTGGACTACGGCAACACACTCTATGCAGGAATCCCAGCAAAACACCTCCAGCGACTCCAACGCATCCAAAACGCCTCAGCCCGACTCATCACCAACGCACCCCGCCACAGCCACATCACCCCTCACCTCAAAGGACTCCACTGGCTCCCCATCAACAAAAGGGTCACCTTCAAGCTCCACACCCACGCACACAAAGCACTCCACAACGCCGGCCCCTCCTACCTCAACGACAGACTCAACTTCTACACCCCGACACGCCAACTACGATCCGCGAGCCTCGCCCTCGCCACCGTTCCCCACATCCAACAAGCCTCCTCCGGCGGCAGAGCCTTCACCTACCTCGCCGCCAAGACCTGGAACACGCTCCCTACCTACCTCCGACAGACTTAAGACCTACTCGCCTTTAGAAGACTCCTCAAGACCTGGCTCTTTGAGCAGTAGCAGTCCCCCCCCCCACAGCACCTTGGAACCCTAACGGGTAAGTAGCGCACTCTATAAATGTCTGTGATTGATTGATTGATTACTAATTTTACCTGGGTGTCACTATCCGGCACATGACCTGAGATAACTACCCAGTGGTGTGAGTATAGTAAAGTTTCACCCCCAGCACTAGCTCTGAGGTAAGAATCTGACAGAGTTAGACTAGTAAATTACACCATCAGTTACTGTCTAGCACCTACCTTCGAGATAAATGTGCAGCAGAAAGAGAACTGTAATTATACCCCCAGTCACTGTGGAACACCTAATGTGCGATAAGTGCCTGGTGGAGTGGGAGTATTAATTTTTGGCCACCAGTCACTGTACATAACCTGCCATGAGGTAAGTACCCAAAAGACTAAGATTATTCATCTTCTATATTGGTCACCTGCACTGAGGGAAGTTAACAGTGGACTTGTAGCAGTCATTTGGCCCCAGTCACTCATCACTACTATTAAACTTATCCTCCATTTGCTGGTTTATATGGAAACTGGATTTCTTTTCTTTTCTTATTATTTACTTTTATTTGATGAGATGCTGTATACTGAATATTGAGTCTCCTCATAAGTTTTTTTTTTAATCTGAAAAAAATATATGAATAGTAGATTACTATTTCTAAAATTATAATTGGTTTGTGATGTAATAATCATATTTATTTACCATTCTTTTCATATCGCTAGAGGTAACTGTTGTCCATAGAATTACTGTCTCCTCTTTCTGTTCCAAAATGCACTTCTAGTCACAAAGGTATTCTATGTCGGGACCGGAGGCTTCAGATTATGCTTCTCCTTCTTTGCTGTTTATAACTTCACAAACACAGCAGCCAATAAAATTAACTTTTTTGAAAACTACAATACCCATAAGTATTGCGTAATAGCATCAATACCAATCATAGTACATACTGACATATATAACTGCAAACAGCCGTAACAGTTCCTCTTTCTTTGCTGCTTCGACAACGAGATAAGTACTATAAATGTTTCTCACATAGTTTTGCACATGTATTGTTTAAACGTATGTTGTACTGCCGCTGTCCGGAACACTAAAGCGAGCCGTGTTGTGCTGCTCAGTCCCTCTCCGACAACAAGCTGGGGGCCGTATACAAGTTACCACGCCTGGCGGGGGTGCTTGGAGGCGAAGAGGAACAAAACGCTGACGCAAGGACAATAGTCCTCTTTTTAGCTTGCTGCCCGCGCACGCGCTCTTCACGCCATGGGTTAGTTCCAGATTCAAATCTGGACAGCGAGCTCACGCCACCAGACTCAGTAAATGTAGATTTTCCAAGTATTTTATGATGGAAAGTCTTAATTTTATTAAAGACACGGAGGCGAGTATTATGCTTTCTTTTCCTGCTTTATTTTCAATAGCAGCCAAGAGGAAAACACCAATCCCAGAGGTTTGCGCAACAAGCAACCAATGGGAGATAAGACTATTAACATTAACCAATCAGTATACTGTATCACGTAACATATACCAATCCTGACTGCAGACAGCCCTCTTTTCAATTGCGAGACAGTCAAGAAACAGATTTGAATAAAGGCACTATACAACAAATTAAACATATTGCCAGGATTAGAGCAAAAAAGTCTTGAATTCTGTCCAAGTTAGGTGAATAGGATGGCTTGACAGGATGATGGAGGCAGGGATCCGAGTTCAATGGAGGTTGCGGTGACTGAGTCCTTCGAGAATCGGCATCCAATGAATTAGGTTGAAGAGGTTGCTGGAGTGTTGGTATTAACTAGAGAGGGTGGGAGAGAACAACGTTAGTACAAGAAGCGGTGGGATAATACTCGCCTCCGTGTCTTTAATAAAATTAAGACTTTCCATCATAAAATACTTGGAAAATCTACATTTTATGACAAGACCGGAGGCTCCTATTATGCTTGTTTAAAGCATATTAACTACAATAGAAGTTGCTGAACGAACGGGTTTACAATAAAATGTGCGAAAAGTAGAATCATTTGACCAATCTGCCGATCTTAAAATATCTTCCAATCGTGAACCGGCTCAAAAGGCTTTTGACGCCATGGCACCTCTAGCAGAATGGGCGCCAAACTTTGCCAAACTTTGAAGTATCAATGCCCCCTAGGGACATCACCCATTTGACCCAACGATCCAAGGTAGGGGAAGATACAGGTTTATAGGGTTTCCTAAAGGAATTAAGAGTTGGGAAGCAGAAGATGTTCTAAGATCGGCCGTTTTCTGTTCATAAACCTTTAAACAGTTTCCCACACAAAGTTTTGGATGGTTTGGAAAAAAGGGAAAGAACACAGAAGTAATGTTGGTTTTGGTACGACGAGACACATTGAATAGAACACCAGTAGGAGTGAAGTGACGAGCCGAGATATCTAGGGCTTTGACATCTGACAGACGTTTGATAGAGACAAGACAAAGTAACATTGTTAGTTTGGCCGAAAGCATTTTCAAAGATAAAGAGTCATTATCCTGCCAAGAGACAAACATTTGTAGGATTAGGTTCACATCCCATAACGTGGAGTATTTGGGAATTGGGGGATTGGAGAATTTTACTCCTTTTAAAAGACGACAAATGATAGGATGTTCTCCTACGGGTTTCCCGTTACTAAATGGGTGATGTAGAGATATCGCTGATCTATGTAGATTGATGGTTCTGTAAGATTTGCCGGCGCTAGCTTGAGAGGCAAGAAAATTAGCTATCAAAGTTAGATCTGCTGAAAAGGGATCACATGCTTTTCCCAAACACCAGCTAGACCAGATGGACCAAGCTGATTTGTAAGCCTTGGAACTGCCTGGAGCCCAGGAATTGTTGATGTAGGTTGAAGCCTCGAGTGAAATTCCTGGATAAGATGAGGAAGACCTGAGACTTTCCAGGCAGATAGGAGAAGGGTTTTGTTGAGAATGAGGTCGTGGGGAAGACCTTGGGGACTGAGAAGGAGGGAGGGAAAGGAGGGCAGAAGGACAGGGAAGTCGACAGCTAATTCCAGGAGAGTGGGATACCACACTTGAGCTTGCCACAACGGGACTACTAAAACAACTGTGGCTTCTTGACGGCGGAGATGGGTGAGGACTCTGTTTATCATGATGAAAGGAGGGAATGCATAATGTATTGCGTGATGCCACTGTTGAAGAAACGCATTGGTCGCTAAAGCGTGAGGGTCTGGTCTCCAGCTGAAGAAACGAGGAAGCTGTGTGTTCAGACGGGATGCGAATAGGTCTGTAT
The DNA here is from genome assembly GCF_031143425.1 of Pleurodeles waltl. Lineage (NCBI taxonomy): Eukaryota > Metazoa > Chordata > Amphibia > Caudata > Salamandridae > Pleurodeles > Pleurodeles waltl. Next base: position 710,257,012 of record NC_090442.1, read on the forward strand.
GGAAAGGACCCCATTTGCGATGAATAGAATTGAAGACTGAAGAGTGAAGCTTCCAGTCGCTGTAATCGGAAAGATGACGAGAAAACCAGTCTGCAACTGAGTTGAGAGAACCTGGCAAGTATTCTGCTTGAAATTAAATTTTTCGGTGAAGGCAGAATTCCCAAAAGCTCTTTGCTAGTTCTGCTAGCGGTTTGGATTTGGTACCGCCAAGGTGATTGATGTATTTTACCGCTGTGAGGTTGTCCATACGAAGAAGTACGGAACAAGAGACTTTGTTCTTGGTGAAAGTTTTTATTGCAAAGGAGCCTGCAAGCATCTCTAAATAGTTGATGTGCGATGAAGACTCCTGTTGAGACCATGTGCCTCCAGTCGATATCTGCCCACACCTTGCACCCCAGCCTGTTAGGCTTGCGTCGGATTCTAAGACAAGATCTGGGACTGAGGCAAAGATGGTCCTGCCATTCCAGGCTTCGAGATGGTCGAGCCACCATTGGAGTTCTGTACGGGATTCGAGGTCGAGGGGGATGAAATCTGAATAAGCAAGACCTTTGCGTAGATGACGAATTTTCAATCTCTGAAGAGCCTGATAGTGAAGAGGGCCTGGGAAAATTGCCTGAATCGATGAAGAAAGAAGCCCTACAATCCTTGCAAGAGACCTGAGGGAGAGAGAAGTCTGCTGTAAAGATAGGGTTATCTCTGATTTGAGGTCGGGAGTTGAAGGAGACCTTGAGAGGAATTGATTGGGAATCCTAGGAATTCCATTGTCTGCGACGGGGAAAACATCGATTTCTCTTTGTTGACTAGAAAGCCTAGGTCCGAAAGAAGAGAGATTGCGTAAGAGAGTTGGGACCGAAGGGTAGAAATGTCTTGATGCATTAGAAGAATATCGTCTAGATAGATTATCATTCTGAAGCCTTGAGATCGAAGAAGGGCTACGATAGGTTTCATTAGCTTGGTGAAGCACCAGGGGGCTGATGAAAGACCGAAGGTAGGCAGGTAAACTGATAGGTGTGGTGATTCCATTGAAATTGGAGAAACTTTCTGTGAGAGTGATGGATGGGGACAGTTAGGTACGCGTCTTAAAGATCTAGACAGACCATCCAGTCGTTGAGAAGGAGCGAATCTCTTAGATGGAGAATTGATTGAATTGTCTGAGGTTGATGACTGGTCTGATTTTCTTGTTTTTTCTTATCACTAAAAACAGTGGGCTTATGAATCCTGAGGGAAGGGGACGCGCTGATTGAATAGCATCTTTTTGAAGAAGATCTTGTATTTCTGTAGAAATGAGATTTGACATTTCTTCTGAAAATTTGAGGGGAAGAAGGGGGGAGGGTTGAAAGGGAGTTTTGTAAAATTCTATTAAATAGTCTTTGACTGTGTTGAGAACCCAGGGGTCTGAAGTAATCTCCATCCACTTGTGGAGAAAATTTTTTAGACGACCCCCTATAGAAAAATGCCCAGAAGGTTGGCTTACCTGAGTTGTTATAGGACCTGCGCTGATTCCTCCCTCTGAATCCTCTGGAACGCTGGGGGTAGAATTGTGGGCGAAAGTCTTGTTGCTGTTGGTAACTATAGGAGCCTCTGAAGCCTTGGTTTCTGAAGGACCGGCCGGTGGAGCGGCTTCTTCCTCTACCGGCCCTGGCAAAAACCCGTGAGTTAAAGACTTTTTTAAGTGACTGCTGGGCTTTGTCAATAGAAGCAAAGGTGGTGACGTATTTGCTTAGTTCTTTAATGAAGTTATCTCCAAAGAGTAAGCCATCAGCTTTAGCTCCTGGATCCTTGGCTGCCAGATTTGCAAGCTTAGGATCTAGCTTGAGCAGAAGTCCTTTACGACGTTTGTGAGTCATGGCTGAGTTCGCATTACCCAGTAAACAGAATGCTCTCTGAATCCAGAGTGACAGTTTTTCAGGATCAATTGACTCGTCATTGGTTCTAGCGGATTCTGCGAGGTCAAAAATGCGGGATAAGGGACCGACCAAATCAAGGACTTTATCTTGGCACAGAGCCCAGGCTCTGTCCACCCCTTTACGGGGATCTTTACCAAATTTGGAGAAGAAGGTTAGGAGGGACGGATCTATAGAAGGGGTAGCGGTAATGTGTAATGGGAGTGAGGGTCTGGGACATTCAGAACGTAGTTTTGTTCGTACCTGTTTATCTAGAGGAAGGCGTAATTTTGCTAGAATATAGTTTGCAACATGGTCAGAAGGTAACCATTCAGTAGAATTGGGATGGTGGATTAAGCCAGGGTCAAACATGGGATTGCCATCAGAATCTAAAAGGGGGGCGTGGGTTTGGTTAGTTGATGTTGGTTTAGATTTTTTAGGGGGAGGACCAATCCAAAAATTAGAGGAGCTATCGTCCTCATTGTCAGAGGAGGAAAAATTGGTATCACCATCATCATCAGTGTCTTTAATATCCGCAATCACAATTTTTTGGGTCTTAGACACATTTTTTGTTTTGTTTTTACTTTTAGTACCCAAAATTTTATTCCCCTCCGTAGTAGGAGGCCTTTGAGGAGCTTTGTCCTCTATCCTGAGTGAGTTTGACTCACCATCCAAAAGCGCAGACGAGGCTTTCCACTGCAGAATGGGCCACTTGTGATTGGGATAAACAGGACGATACAGTGGAATGAATTTGTTTAGAAATTTTCCCCATAGAAGCAGAAACTGCTTTTTTAACTGAAGATTGAATGAAATTATTTAAATTATAGGAAAAATCGTCTTCAGAATCATCATTCGTTTTGAAATACTCTGAGAAATCCATTTGCAATGGAGAAGAAGAGGAAAAACTGGTAAAAAAGGGGTTAACTAGGGAGGACAGGCTTTACATTTTGATAGGCGTGTGACTCACCAGACAAATGAGAAGAGAAACGTCTGTAAGTCGAAGAGCGGCTCGCTAGCTGTCTTAAAAGCTGAGCGCCGGTTTACTGGAGAGGAGAAGCTGTTTAAAATGCAGTAAAAGCTGAAAAAAGCTTTTCGAATACGAGCGCTAGACCGGAATGCGCCCAGGAATGCAGTCGTAATGCGAAGACTGGGCGATTGAAGGTCGCGTCAGCCGGCATTCAGAATAGAACGTTCGCGGCGATGCGACTCGAAAGAAGAGGGAGGAAATTCCCTTCACGCGCAAGGGAAAGAGAGTTAAAAGAGCGGTTAGGGCAGCAAAGGCACACGCATATAGTTAAACACCAGTTAAACACAAAACGTTATTAATATGTAAACATAGAATAGTAAAATACATTGAAATTAGAATAATGTATGGAGCAACGAAAGATATACTTATCTTGACTGCGAGCAGCAAGAAGAAAGAGGGCTGCCTGCAGTCAGCATTGGTATATGTTACGTGATACAGTATACTGATTGGTTAATGTTAATAGTCTTATCTCCCATTGGTTGCTTGTTGCGCAAACCTCTGGGGTTGGTGTTTTCCTCTTGGCTGCTATTGAAAATAAAGCAGGAAAATAAAGCATAATAGGAGCCTCCGGTCTTGTCATAAAATTGGAGTCGGCTCCCGTGATTTGCAGACGGTCGAGCAGAGCGTTCCCCTCACACCCATGTGTCAGGGCTATAATCAAACCATCACAGGTTATCCTGAGGGGATGATATTGAATAATAAGGACTTTGAAGCAGTAGCTTCTAGTCAGAACTTCTACCCCCTACACGCCCATAATTTTTGGGGACCCCCAGAGATATATATATATTTCTCACAGTGAACATTCCAATATTATTATTGTCGTTATTCAAATCATACTGCTCACGATGAGCCTACATTAATGAACAGGAAGATTTGCTCCTCGCTGAGGACATAGTCCATGTCCTAGACGCATCGGTGGCGCAATCAGTTAATAGGGTCCTAGCGGTCACCCTACAGCCTATCGCTAGACAATTGAAATGTTAGGCCTTAACAGTACCCCCTATGGACATCCCAATCCAGTGCCCCTTCCTTCCACCAGTCACGACCAACCGCCCACAGGCTCAGAATGGCCTCATGCAGCCCCCATGGCCCGCCTGTCCCAAGCATCATCTGATCACCAATACTCAGCGCAACCCTCTACCAGCGCCCAAGCTCTGCCCAATTCCACTCCAGATAATGCCTCTGATGCATCTCACTCCCCTCAGTCGGAGTCAGATGATGATTCTCTTACCCAAAAATGTCAAAGATGCTCTTATGAATTTCACGCCCCCCCTCCCTCCTCACAAGGCATACATCCCACTTCCTCCCTCACTTTTTGACCCAGACGAGATTGTGCACCCCAGGTCTTCCGACTGGACTCCTCTCCCCTCAGTGAAAAAATACACCCACACATGGCTAAGGAAAACCTTAGACAAAGACACATGGAATCGTCTCAGATCCGAGTGCCCACGCCCAACATTACTAACAAGGTAGCTCTAATCCCTGAATCAGACTCAAACCTAGCGCCCTTCCTAAAACGCTCTACTAAAGATCCCAAGAAAGGCATCAACAGATCTTGGAAGTCCTGCCAGGACAAAGTTTTAACCTTACTGGTCCCTTATGCAAAATTTTAGATCTAGCAGTTGGGGCAAAGGAAGCTGGTTCTAAGATAGACCCTGACACCTTGGCTGGTTGGGCTCAGTGAGCATTATGCATACTAGGTAATGCAAATTGCACCATCTCCATGGAAAGGAGAAGATCTATCCTGTTCGTATAGACCCCAAACTGGCAGATCTCACTAATGAAGAGCGGGCCCCGTAGGTGACGGACTTTTGTAAACTGACAGTAAATTTGTTAAGGATTTGGGCAAATTTGTCCATACATTTACAGCACTCGATAAAGCCCAATCATCCCTGAATAAAGTCTTACAAAATTGGATTTTTGCCAGGACTGGCAGAACCAGAGGGCGTCGGTCCAGTCTCTCCATCACACATAGCCCTCGTCAAGGCTACACCTCTGCAGGCAGAGGGTATTCGTCTCAACCCAGAGACACATTCTACCCAGCCAGGGCACGAGCAGATCGCGCCTGTTTTAACTGAGGCGTTTTCCAAAGCAATTACAACTCCGGTTCCAACCCTCAAGTAAGCTTGATTTCTCCCTCACTAGTGACACCAGGCTGCAGAAGCAGATTCTTTCTACACAATTGGTCAGCACTGACAAATCATGGGTACTACAGACAGTAGCAGGTTTCCATCTAGAGTTTTTGGGGAGTCCTCACCAGACATCCTTAACTCAACCTATCCATTCTTCCCAACTAGATCTAGCTTTTATTCAGCAAGAAAATTAGCAACTGCCGGTCAAAGAAGCAATTTCCATGTGTCCTCCAGACCCCTCAGGGTTTACAGTAGACAAGAAAGGAGGGGGACCAAGTCTTGTAATCAACCTGAGAGAATTCAACACGGGGGTACGATATCGCCACTGCAAGATGGAAGGTATCCATCTTCTCAGGGACATTCTCATAGAAGACAACTGGGTGGTACGATTGGACCTGAAGGATGCCTAACTCACAATTCCGATTTCCCTTCCCCCACCACAGGAAATATGTACAATTTAGGTGGCAAGATCAATGGTTCCACTTCAAAGTCCTCCCATTTTGCCTTTTCTCCGCATCTTGGTGCTTCACCAAAGTTATGCGACCAGTGGTGGAGAATCTCTGTGCCAGGGAAGTTTGAATGATCGTCTACTTAGACGACATTTTACTTATGGCCCAGGACACTCCTCTTCTCTTGCATCATTTAGAATGGACCATTCAGTTGCTACAGGATCTGGGATTTCTAATCAATGCAATGAAATCTGCTCTTAGGCCAGCTTGGCAAGTGGAATTTCTGGGATTCCAGATTGACTCTTCTTTGTCCCTTCTGTCCATTCCAGCCAAGAAATTACACTCAATCCAGAAGGAGATCAGGTCCACCCTCTGCAAAGACAAAATATTCCTCAGAGTTCTAGCCAGGATAATAGGTTTACTAGCGTTTTCCATAAAGGCCATTTTTCGGCTCTTGACCAGATATCATTCTGGAATAAGATGCTAGCAAATGGGGTTGGGGAGCCAGGTGCAACTCCATCTCCACCGGAGGCCGCTGGTCACGTGAAGAGTGTCACCTTCACATAAACTGCTTAGACGTGTTAGCAGGCTCCTTTGCCATTAAAAACTCTGGCTCCTCATTCCAACTGTTGCGTACCCTTAAGCTTGGACAGCGTTTCAGCAGTCTAGTACGTCAACAATTTGGCCGGAACGAGATATTGTATTCTAGCGGAGATAGCAAAGCCTTTTTGGCACTTCTGCCTTAAGAATCAGATCTCAGTGACAGCGGAATACCTCCAAGGTCAGCTCAATACATTAGCAGATTGGAGTTCCCGATACCTCAGAAACCCCAGTGTTTTGCTTTCACTAATGACCAACCTGACAAAAATCTCTGTAATGCACTTCTTAGTTTAAAGGAGACATTTAATATTATTTCACCACGAGGTTCCTAAAAAAATGAAGAAGATTAGTAGGTCGAAGGCACACATTTAAAAATAGTCACAGCAATGAAAGGAAAATATATCAAAGTGATTCTCAAATGCAATGTACACAGCAAATATATGTGATTGTATTATAGCAGAATTGCAAAGTAAAGGATAAAGTACACATTCATCACCATAGGGCCTGCCAAGCTCTTCATCTTTCTCATGCCAGCAAGAAGACGACCCCTGTTCAACTGCGAGAAAGAGATATCCACCCTCACGGGACAAGTGTCTGTGTCAGGCGTTTGACATCCTTTCCTGACCGAGGTCTCGGAAATTCCCTCGCTACTGAGCAGAGCCACCTCTTTTATAGTATATAATCATGGAAAAAGAGTTCTGAAAGGCCCTCCCCTCTCAGATGGAAATATTCAAACATGCTGGCTACTGTAGGTCAGAGTTGGAAGAAAAACGTTGAAAATTGGCCAACCTTTCAAGGCTCCCCTTCCAAGGCCAACCTGTTCCCTGCACTGGAGAAAAAAAAAATATGTGCTCTCTTATTATGAACTGTTTGTGTTCGATGAGAGAAATACGAAAAACGTAAGCTTAGTTTACCATGTGGAAAAACACAGCTCATCTGCAATGTCTCAACTGCAATGTCTAACGCTATGATAAAGCCAATAGGCAGCTAAACTGAATACAAAATGTAATCTGCAACTGGGGAACATTGAACAACTGATATGCACAGTGGTGAAACACAAAGGGCCTCATTCTCACCCTGGCGGTAATTACCGCCAGGGCGGAGGTCGGCGGTAGCACCGCCAACAGGCTGGCGGTGCTCCGCCGGGCATTCTGACCGCGGCAGTACAGCCGCGGCCAGAAGCGGAAAGCCGGCGGGCTACTGCCGACTTTCCGCTGCCCGTCTGAATCCTCCATGGCGGCGGAACGCGCTCCGCCGCCATGGGGTTTCCGACCCCCTTCCCGCCAGCCTGTTTCTGGCGGTTTTCACCGCCAGAAACAGGATGGCGGGAACGGGTGTCCTGGGGCCCCTGGGGGCCCCTGCACTGCCCATGCCACTGGCATGGGCAGTGCAGGGGCCCCCTAACAGGGCCTCAGTATGCTTTTCACTGTCTGCTTAGCAGACAGTGAAAAGCGCGACGGGTGCAACTGCACCCGTCGCACACCTGCAACACCGCCGGCTCCATTCGGAGCCGGCTTCAGTGTTGCAGGCCCTTTCCCGCTGGGCCGGCGGGTGCTCCCTTGGCGGGCGCCCGCCGGCCCAGCGGGAAAGTCAGAATGGCCCCTGCGGTCTTCTGACCGCGGAGCGGCTAATTGGCGGTTCCCGCTTGGCGGGCGGCAACCGCCGCCCGTCAAACTCGGAATGACCCCCATAGTTTTGCACAAGTTGCACCTAATTTCAGTTTTGAAGAAGGCACCTTTCACTTGATTTTTCAGAACCCATTGTTGCTTTACTACAACATTTGCTGTTTTTACTCATAGTTATTGAATATATTATGTGTTTAAAGGGCTGCCACTTCTGAGGCTATCACTGTGTTAGAGATAATTGTCTTTCAAAGGTTGCCTTGTGAGTCTGTAACTGGTAATGGGATACAGATGATTTCTGATTTGACAGAGATTTTGGTAGCATTATGGTGTAACGCACTGTACTGTCTCTCTACACAGTCCCAGGTCCACTAGTATGGTTGAGTATGGCAACAAAACTCTGTGTCTAAGGCAGGTAGTTCAAACAGCACTGGTGTGTGGCAAGAAAAGTGAGTTTTCTGTATAGAGAAGATATGGAGCTGCCACTGTACCCCTCATATCCAATTAGGTTATTGAGATGAATAGATGAGAAGGTGGGACTTGTGCTCAATTTGCTTTTTAGGGTGATTCGTGTTGACATAAATCCTGTGGGTGATGAACAGGTGAAAGAAATGTTGGCATTGAAGTAGGCATACATGAAAAGTACTATATTAAAGTTGTGTGCTAGGAAAATGGAGTTAAAATGGTGATTGGGATTTTTAAAAAGTGGAAATGTTCAAAGGAGAATTTCTTTATGAAGTAATATTTTTAATAAGAGTTTCCCAGAGCCCATATGAGTGATGGGAGTTGTTACTTAAAGCTGACCGGCCCCACAGCCTTAGAACTGCCAGAAATGCTTGTTCAGATGAGAGTTCTGCTGTGCTTGGTTTGTCAGGTTTTTATGAGATGAAAGCCTAGGTGAAATATTAGTAGACAAAGCAATATCTGTTGCCCACACTGTTTTAAGAGGTGATGGCTCCAGTGTATCAAACTGTGCTTCTTGTAGGACTGCTCTTACTCATGGTGAATAAGAGTGTAGCAGCAAGGATAATGTTAGTGCAAGGAAACATTTTGATATGGCTAATGTTGTGCGCTGCCAGAGACAGGTCAGTTCAGAATAAAATGATATACGAACATCTAAAGCCATGATTACTTTACCTGATTTTTGTGGGTCAAGTTTGTTTTATTTATGGTGCTAAGATGTGCTGTGTTTGTGGTTGTAGTTGTAGGTTGTTGGCAAGTGTGTCCTTTGTTCATTTATCACACAGGGAGGCCGTGGTTGCTTTTACTTCTGTCACCACTTTCCTCCAGTATTCAGACAGTAATGTGGATTATCAAACCATATGAAGGAAGTGCACTTCCCACGTTAGCACAAAGTATCCTCTTCAAATTCAATGGGGTAATGTAAAAGTAATTTAAGTAACTGAACTGGGTCAACCTAAATCAAGAGTTCTTAGAAACTTTGGCTACTTGCAGTGTTGCCCTATCCCAGTACTCCTAGTATAGCTCCTCTCCAAAACCTGCTGTTAATATATGCCTGTTCCTTGTGTTTATTGTTTAGCAAGTGACTAATCACTATTTACACAACTACATTTTTTTCCTATGGCAAATCTTTCCCATATCTACAGATAAATAAGAAAATAAGTTACTCGCCTGTAATTGTAGTTCTCCAGTATTGGTATCTTTCATAGATTCATATGCTTGAATCATTCTCTGTCTTTGAAGTGGGTGGCCCCTGGTATCATAGAAAGCAGTAGAGATAAACCTACATAGCATTGAATGTTAAAAACATTCACTTTAACAGCTTATTAACATCATTAAAAAAGAACCAAAGTCCAGCCAATCAGGTGACAGCACCCTTTAGAACCCTCAACACAGAGGTTCCAGTCCCTCAAATTTTCCAGCACAAGTGAGATGATTAGAAATAAGGGGAGTCTCTCTGAGGAGGAGGGTGGGTTGCATGTGAATCTATGAAAGATACCAATGCGGGAGAACTGCAGTCCCAGGTAAGTAACTTATTTTCCTCTCCAGTATTGGATCTTTCATAGATTCACATACTTGAATCAAAATAGTTAAGATCTGCAAATATGAACATTACAATGTTATGGTGGGAAACAATTAGTTAGAAATGGCTCACCTTATTGAAATAAATTGCGCAACACTGCTTGTCCCACAGCCGCATCGCTCTTGTCAAAGGATTCCAGGCAGTAATGTTGTGTAAAGTTGTGCCTGCTGGACCATGTTGACGCCCGGCAAATCTGTTGAATAGGCACACCGGCGAAGAGTGCCATAGCTGTGGAAACAGTTCTAGTAGAATGTGCTTTAACCTTGTGTCACAAAGGCTTTCCTGCTAGTCTGTGACAGAATTGGATAGTTGTGATCTATGTGGCTATGGTTTGTTTTGACACTGGGAATCCTTTCCGTAGTGCTCCATAAGCCACAAACAGCTGGTTCATCTTACGAAGTTGTTTAGTTCTATGCAAGTAGAATTTAATACACCTATTTACATCTAGCGTATGTAATGATCTTTCTGCTGTAGTTTGCTGATCGGGGAAGAATGTCACCAACACGATATGTTTGTTCAGGTGGAAGTCTGAGAGGACTTTCGGTATGACTTCTGGATTAGTTTGTAGAATGACGCTGCTTTGGGTAAATTGCAAGAATGGTTCTATGATTGTGGACGCTTGCACGACACTAACACGTCTCACTAAAGTTAGTGCCAGTAATATTCCTGTCTTCCATATAAGGTACTTCAAATCTGCCCTATGGATTGGCTCAACAGAGACTTCATTAACTGGCTTAGCAGGATACTGAGGTGCCAAGTTGGGGGCGGGGGTGGTTCCTTATAGGAGGAATCACCCTGAAAAGTCCTTTGAGGTATTGTTTTATTACCATAGCTGTCCATATATAGGGTAATAGCCTACTTGACCTATGGAATTGCGATATTGCTGCTAAATGCAATTTAGTTAAAGGAAATACGGTAATATCTGTTCCGGGGCTGAGGAAATGGGATAAACACCCTTCTCCTGACACCAGAGACAGAAACACTTCCACTTGAGCTTATATGTTTTATTAGTGGTATCAGCTCCGGTCTTAGAGAGGATCTCTCTACAGTCCTCCGGTATATCTGACTGAGCAAATTCATGGAACTCAGGAGCCAGGCCAACAAATACAGAGATGTTGAATTGGGATGACGTACCTGGCCGTTATTCATCGTAAGTAAAGGTTGATATAAGTGTTAGCTGTATGTGGTCCTGTTCAGAGAGAAGGAGGAGTTCCGTGAACAAGAACTGTCTGGGCCACCTGGAAAGAATGAGGATCATTCACCATGGTTCTAATTCAGCTTCTTGAGTAGCCTGGGGATTAACGGAATTAGGGAGGGGGAACATATTCAAAGATTTTGATCATCCAATCGAAAACGCATTCCCCCATGACTCTTCTTGGTGATTCCAGCATACGTAGTATTGGCATTTACAACTGAACGTGGTCACAAACAGACCCAGGTTCGGTCAGAGTTCAAAGATGTTTTCTAAAGTTTGCCGATCGAGTTCCCACTCATGGCAGCTGGTAGCCGTCCTGCTCAGTATGTAAGCCAATACATTGGTTACTCCAGCATGTGCTCTGCCTTCAATGTTATTTGGTTGTGCAGGGCCCACTTCCAAATTTGCTGTGCTGGCTTTGATAGAGCTGTTGACCTTGTTCCTCCCTGCTTGTTTATGTAATGCATGCGGATGAGCACTGATAATCGTGCTACCCTGGGGAGGAAATATAGTAGGGCCAGTGCTATTGCCCTGAGCTCCATCAAGTTGATGTGCATTTCGTTTTCTGCATTTTTCCATCTCCTCCTGACTGTCAGGTCCTGAAGGTGAGCGTCCCAACCCTCTAAGGATGCGTCCCTTGTTATAACAAACTCTGAGACTTTGGATAGGAATGTGAGACCCTTGGAGATGTTGGCACTCTGAGCCCACTATTTTATGGAGGCTACCATGGTGGGGGTGATCTGGACGGTGCCGTCTAATGGCTCCTGTACTTTCTCCTACTTCTCATCTAGCTCCTCCTGCAGCTAGCAATTGGGGATCAAAGGAATGCAAGAGAACCGCATACCTAGGAAAGACTTATAGAGTCAAACTGAAACAGACTTTCTTTTGCTTAGTCATTGAGCTAATTGCTGTAGTTTGTTTTGACGTTCCTGTGATGAGAAAGTCTTGTCCAGTATGGTGTCCAATAAAAAGCTCCCAGGAAGGTTAATGTTGCTGAAGTGAGATTTTTCATGTTGACCGTGAAACCCAGAATTTTGAAGATTGAAAGGAAGAGGGAAGTATTTACTGTGGCTTGTTGAGACAAGGCAACTTTTATTAACCAGTCTTCTGGGTAGGGTAGGAAAATACCTGAACTCCATCCTGCCTCAAATGAGCTGCCACTGGAGCCAAACACTTCGTGAAAATGCAGGGAGCAGATTTTAGAACGAACAGAAGAACTCTGAATTGGTAGTAGGTGTATTTTTGATGTTTTGAGTGGATTGGGATATGGAAGTATGCGTCCGGGAAGTCTAAGGACGGCATATGATATTCTTGACTCAGAAGATGTAATATATTTTGCAGGGTGTCCATGCAAAATGACTTTTTTCAGGTATTTCTTGAGTTTCAAAAGATCTAAGATATGGCACCAGTCTTCTGACTTTTTCTGACCCAGGAACAAACAGGAGAATAAAACCTATTGCTCTTGAAGTCTTCAAGACCTCTTCTATTGCACTCTTCACCAGCATGATTGAGATCTCAATTAGCAGCTGGTTGAGATGAGGAGGTGGTGCCCCTTTTGAGGGGAGCGTTTTGTGATAAGTTCAAGGGTATGTCCTTGAGCCACGACATCCAGGACCCATCTGTCCGAAGTTATGTGGGACAATGTTGAAGAAACTGATATAGGACCTCCACATTGTGTGCTGAAGTTAGGGAAAGTAACTGGCACCGTGGAAGAGTCACTGTTTTCTGGTGAAACCCCTGCCTGTTGAAGATTTTCCTCTTACTGGTTCCTTGTATGCCACTGAAGACGGCTGCAGATATTGCTGTTGGTATTGTGAGCGATTTTGACTTAGAAAAGATTGCTGCTGTCTATAAGGTTGATTTCCTCCTTGAAACTAGTAGGAACCCTTTCCTCCCCGAAGAGGGCTTTCTGCATCTGTAGGGTGCCAAAGGACTTGACTGTGTCTGTGTCTAACTTAATCATTTGGAGCTCATCATTGACATGCTTGCTGAAGAGGCGTTTGCCATTATCCAGCATATCCAGAATCTTGCTCTGGATCTCAGGCCTGAAAGATGACACTTTCAGCCAACCCTGCCTGCGAAGCACTGTGGCTACTGCCAGTTGCCTAAATCTAGTGAGGAGACATTGATGGCACAATCAGTAATCTCCAATGGTGTTCTTGCTCCCTCCTGGAGAATATTCTTAGCCTCAAGCTTCGTAACCTCTGGCAGTAGGTCTAGGTACTGAGCGATAGCAGACCACATTTGCCTGCAGTAGCACTGTAATAGTGCCAGGGAACTGGGAGATCTGACAGTGGTGGCTGCCATGGTGGAACAACTTTTGCCTCTGTTATCCAGTCGGCATCCCTCTGTATCAAATGGTGCGGTGATAGGGGTTGATGAATTTCTTGAATGCCAATGAACTGCTTGCATTATGACCGAATCTAGCTTGGGGTGGCAGACTAAACATGCTGGGGAGTCCTAAGGTGATTTATGCTTTTTGTCCAGTCTCGGCAATAATGCTGACACCATAGCTAGATTTTGCATTGCCTTTAATGTTTCTTCCCAAATAAAACCCACAATGGGAATGGCTCCTATGGATTTCTTAGTTGGCTCCTTGAAAATGTATAGGAAGCAATCTGACTGCTTCATGGTCAGGGGAAGGTGGAATCTTTTTGCTCCTCTCTCCATTGTGGTCTGGAAACCACCAATGTTGTCAGGTGGTGAGTCTACTGGTGGAGGCAAAGAAGGGGATGGTGACAGAACTAAATCTTCCCACTCATTAGGTATTGAAGCAGAGTCTCTTATTTCTCCCTTTTCTCTGTCCTCATCTGAGGAAGGCGGTCGTTCTCTGGATGCTCCGCTATAGTACTTGCTAGCATGGGTTGAGGAGTCCCTGACAATGTCAAAGTATGTGGTCTAGCAATGGGCGTACGAATTTGTGGAGACGGGATGGGTGGAGGGGGTGGTGGTGGTGGAGGTGCAGTGGATGCCAAATCAGGAAACCTCTCATAGTAGTCCTGAAGCATATGTTGGAGACTGCTGACCAACTCCAAGGGCATCTGGACAGAATATCCGTGTTCTTGTGGGTCATATGTAGACCAGACCTCATCATAACGTTCTTGGTCATCAGCATAAAATGGGTCTAAATAGAGTTGGTCATCGTCATCCTCCTCCTGACATTTTACATGAAGTTCAGAGGGGCTATGTGCTACCCCGAAAAATCCTTAATCCTCTGGCTCATCATCATCCAACAAATGTGAGGGAGGGAAAGGCAAAACCTTGCTAGGTGAGCTAGGCTATGGTAGTATTGTCTCTGTAGGAGATCTTGATTTACCAGAGATGTTAGATGTAGAAATCAATGGCTTTGTTGCAGATGATGCCGTTGTGGACATTTCTGTGGTTGAGATCTGAAAAAAAGATGACGTTGACGGTTCTCTCGTCGACGGTGCTCTTGTTGGGATGTTGACTGTGCTGGTGTTGACACTCTTCTGTGGCTTTGCTGTCGTTGACACTCTTGTCGATGGTGCTGCCATCAATGGTGTCATTGTCATCAATAAAGTCTTGGCAAATTTCATCAAGATTTTCTGATTGAGCTATTGTCGAGAGGATTTCAACTTTAATGAATGTGGTTGATGCTAGAGGCGGCGACGACATTAACATGGGTGACACCGTAGACGAGGATTGGGCTGTGGTGGTAGTGGCCACCAACGCTGTCGACCAGGGTGTCACTGACGAGAAATAAGTGCTTGAGATGTAGTTTTTGACAGCCTTCTTGTCAACGGTAGGGATTTTGATGATCTTTTAGTTGTGTCTTCCTTTAGTGAAGGAGTTTCAGATTCTGTATGGACCTTTTCTAAGGAGAATTTCTCCTTTTGTGAGGTATGTCTACGCTCCTCAGTTTTCTTGCAATGTCCAGAAGACCCATGATGGGACTTTTTAGGTACTTTCTTACATCACTCTAAATATATGCTCTCAGAATATCTATCCCTTTTGCAGGATTTTTGTGTCCTGGAAGAGTCATTGCTGTCTTCCTCAGACAGGGGTTTTTCGTTTGCTTTTATTCTCCGTAACCAAATCACTAATCTTCCTCTGTCCTTAAGAGTTTTCTACAAAAAGGTGTGACATACTTTGCAGTCATAGGTTTATGTTCAGAGTGAAGACAACAGATACCCTCTTTCTGAGGGTCATCCAAGTGCAATCTCTTTTTGCCATAGGTTCCGCAAAGCCTGAACTGTTGCTTTTTGGTTGGTTCTGTCACTGTAGAGTAGGTAGAGTCTAGAAAAGTAGAAATTAATGCTGACCTGAAGGGAAGTTTTCTCAGAGCTGAATAAATTGTGAAAAAACTGAGCAGAGCTCAGGGAGTCTCCCATCACACAACGTGCAGTAGAAAATCTGAGGGACTGGAGCCCCTGTGGTGGGGGGGGGTCTTAACGGTGCTGTCACCTGATTGGCTGGAGTTTGGTTCTTTTAAAATTATGATAATAAGCTGTTAACATGAATGTCTTTAACATTGACTTCTATGTAGGTTTTTCTCTACTGCTTTCTGTGGGACTGTGGGACTCTCAAGAGGGATTATTCAAGCAGGGGAATCTAAGAAAGATCCATTACTGGAGAATAATTGTCTGCTAGGATACATTGTATTCATTGTATATTTGTGTTGCTTCTGGTGGCGTTTTTCCAGTGTTTAGACAGCCAACCCCAAAACCATAAACGGAAACCGTGTTTTTCCAATTTTTACAAAGCATGCTTCTTTAATTGCAATGCATGTACAATATGCAGAAATCATCTTATAGAGGAATATTGAAGGCCATATGGTGCTCTACCGACTGGCAGTGTGTGGGGCTGACCTTCTTGTGTGCTATTTAAGCTCGCCTGTCTGTTCTATGCAGATTTATCTCACAAACGCTTTTGCTCCCAATATAGCTCATTACCTCTCACTCTCTCACATGCTAAATGACACTCTCTTCAGATACTTTCTAGATTACAGGGCTACTAGCAACTCAATATTTTTTTTATAATAACAGACTATTTGAGAATGCAATGAGTTCTCATATTTGAAGATCATCCAGTTTTGCTTATGGGCTCTGTAAATATGGACACAAACACGCCATCATTCCAAGCTAAAACAACAGGTCTGGATGAAAGTGTCAGGACATTGAGCCTGCTTGCATAAAATCTATTACTGTATGTTGGTTTTACAAAAGGTACGTGCCACTCCATCATGCAATGTTTGGAATGTGGAGACTGAAAGGTGAGCAAGGGTTCTTGTAAACCAGACATTTTGCCAATTCAAATTATTACATCTAATGTGAAAGAGTATTTGCTTGTACCAAGCAAACAAGACAGTGAAAAAGCAGAAAAGGCAATATTTTGAGTGCCATTCGTAAACATCAAAACAAAGCAGGTTTGTCTTAGGCAAGCTCTTTTTTTTTTTTTTTTTGCTACCTTCTCTAGCCATGCAGCATTCATCAATATTCTTTCGCATATATATCATTACTTTGCAGATTACTTACTTGCACCTGATTCCCGGGCTCCAGACTGGACTCAGTTGTTTTTTTTAATACAATTCATGTTCACCAGTGTCACGGGAACGAGCACAGTGACGCTCCAACGTCCAACGTTGTGGCTCCAACGGAAGTGATGCGCTGACTGCCACATGAGCTGTGCATTGGCCAAATTAGTTCAACTTTCCATCCGAAAGTGTTAAAATAAAACCTACCTTACAGACATGTTTGCTTAGTGAGATTGCAGTAAGATTTCAGACTTCAAATGGAATCCCTGTAGAACAGTGGTTCCCAACCTTTTGACTTCTGTGAACCCCCATTTTATCAATACTGGAGCTCGGGGACCCCCACTGACTCATTATTGCAAATCGGGGACCCCCACTGAGTCATTACTGATAGTTGGAACCCAATATTATTAAATTTTCTAAGCAGTCGCGGACCCCCTGAGGAGGCTTCGCGGACCCCCAGGGGTCCCCGGCCCACAGGTTGGGAACCACTGCTGTAGAAAATAACTCAGGGCTCGAGATTATCTATAACGGGCCGTACAAAAAAAACAAAGAAGAGCAAGAAATCAAAACAGGGAAGCATTTTTGGAGACAACCCTTAAAAATAACAATGATGATCAGTTGATTTGTGTTCCAAAACCTATAAAATAGCGTCCAGCAGTCCCAAACCCTTTAAAATAGCGTCCAGCAGTCTAAAAAATCACTAGCAGGAACAGGTTTATTTTAAACACAAGGGGGGTTATTACAACTTTGGAGGAGGTGTTAATCCGTCCCAAAAGTGACGGTAAAGTGACGGTTATACCACCAGCCGTATTACGAGTTCCAATGGATATAATGGACTCGTAATACGGCTGGTGGTATATCCGTCACTTTACCGTCACTTTTGGGACGGATTAACACCTCCTCCAAAGTTGTAATAACCCCCAAGATCCCGTAAATGGGACAAGAACAGTTTTTTTTTTAAGCTGTGTGTTTGAAGGATGCATCCGTCCACACAAGACCGAGAAGAAATATCACTGAGACACCGTTCTAAATGTTGCCTGCCAAGTGTAATAGGACCAGTGCTTAATTTGTAAATAAAAAGGTGCCAGTGCCCAAAGCTCTCTTCTTAAAAACGCTACTGCTGCAATTAAATGTGCGAACATGGAATACTGCGGCAGCGTAAACCTGAAGCACATCGGGCCGTTCTTAATCAATTTACAGCCACTTTCTGCCCCTTCAGGTCACTCTGGCAACTTTCTGCTTTCTCCCTTTGTGACGCTTTTTGTCTTTTCTCATCCTCCGTCTTTCCCATGTGTCTTTTGCTCGCAGAAAATGCTTGAGGCATAAAAATAAGCACCGGCCCTCAAAAATAAGTGCCGGTGCTCCGCACCGGAAACAACAAGCACAAATTAAGCACTGAATAGGACATTAATTGAGATACCTGCCATCTGACAACCACTACAAGGACTTTGGACCTAGGTCTGCCACCAGGCGGACCATTAGCAAGCGTACAAAATGTAACTCCAAGTGAGTGATTTATAAGATTGCATGCCCTTCTGGTTTGCGATACATCGTAATAATGGAAAGGAAGGTGGAGACCTGAATATGTGAACATCATAGTAATATACGATGCAAAAAAAAACACAAAAATGGCAGACCGTTTTGTCGCAAATGGCACAAACCAGTTGAAATGAGCAGTAACTGAACGACTGGACAGTAACACAAATACTCTTGAGAGAGTACTATTTGAAAAGGGACAGCACTGGATTCACAGGTTATCAACTCATAAGGAAAGCTTAAATGATATTCCATTCAGGGAGCATTCTTAATAGCTGCTGATGTACAGATGAGCCCCTTTTAATCATACGATGTAACATGCCATAATGTTTTTCGGACCGTTCCGGCAGTGCGTTGTACCACAAAGAGATACACCTTGGCAGTGACACAAATGTGATACACATAACACATCTTATGTTATATAGCCCATTTGTTTAGTACTATAGGCTAAGGCCCTCTGGCAGGGTCTTCATAATAAAACCAAACACTATGAATACATTAAAAAACCCAGAAACGATTTCCAATGTGAATTTGTTTTTATATGTTTAAACAATATAGTAGTTTTCATAATGTTTTTATCCTTAACCAAATGGTGCAAAAATATTTTGTCACATGCTCCTGATCCACTGATAAGGTTAATATGGGGCACATTAACATCATTATAAGTTATGAGCCTTCAAATGAAGTGTCTGCCCGATTTGTACACTATGATGTGGATGACTTCAGGTATGTCAGACCTTAGGAACTGACAATTACGCGATGACGGTGCTGCACATTGACTACACTGTAAGTTGTCGTTCTTTAAAAATAAGTGGCTGAAACATTTAGCCTCATTGTCACTCAACAATGTGGATACCTCCAGGCACATCAAACCTCAGGTACTTTCGATTTCGCAATGATGTTCGCACACTGCACGCCCGCAACACGTGACCCAGAAGCCACTCAATTAGCGGCGCCCTCAAACACACAATGAAGATGCAGAGCTTGGAGGACACACCAAGGTCTTTGGAGGGTGAGATACCTTGACGAAGTAAGTGGCAAGGGGAATGGGGACACGCGCGTGCCATTTTGACACAGAACTCTTTCAACCATGTAACTGTGACTCTTTGCATTTCTTCCTCTTAAGAGTCTGACAATAGGGTTCGCACACCTCTAAGACTCTGAAGCAAACGAGTCTCGATAAGGAAGTACGGTTGTACAGATATTTGCATGCAAGCATCTCAAAGTTGTCTGACCTCTAAGATGCCTAGGCAGCCGATTCCAAAGTAGGCAGGAGAAGTAGACAAAACTCCTCCCACCCCAAGAAACTTTTTTTGGTTTTGGGGACAATAACCTTTTTTGATGTTTCGGAACGCAGACTTCTGCTTGGGGTATACCATAAACATTTTACCTTTAAGTACTCTGGGCCAGTATCATGAAGAGTTTTATGCACTGTACATAGTGATTTAAAAGCCGCTCCCTTTTTATAGAGAGCCAATGAGTCTCCTCCAATGCATTGGAGACTGAGTAGAATTTCAGAACTTCCTAGAGAAGCCCTGCAGCTGCATTGTTTAGCCTCTGCAGTTTATTTAAGCGGCCTTGTTGAATGCCCCAAAAAATGGCATTACAATAGTCGAGTCTTGACAAAACTAGAGAGATTATGACTATCTTCTGTAGCACAAATGGTATGAAAGGTAACATTTTCTTCAGGCATCTTAGCAGGAAGACGCAGGAAGAGGTAAGTTTGTTAATCAGATCTGTAAAAGACAGTTCTGTATCAAAGATTACCCCAAGAGTCCTTACCTTGGGAATAGGAATTGGGAGCGTGTTCCAGAAGGAGGTTTCCTTCCCAAAAAGGAGCGCCTCCATTTCCTCAGAAAATCAGCTTCAGGCAGTGAGTGCTTATCCAACTCACCATTGATCTCATGCAGTTCTTAAAATGATGACACGTGTTCCACATTAATTGTGATTGACACAATCATCTCTGTCATCTGCATCAGAGATGGTTAAAACTCGAAAGACCGGATCGGCTAAGGGAGCCACTGAAATATTGAAAAGCATAGGGCTCAACGATGACCCTTGAAGGACACCACAGGGCAAGGCAAAGGAACAAGAAATGAACTCCCCAAAAGTGACCAATAGTTCCCTGTCTGTGAGGAATGAACAAAGGAGGGCGTAGGCAGAATTGCCAGTCCCATTCTCAACAAGGCGTTCCTTCAGGACCGCATGACTCAGTGTCAAAGGCTACAGGTAGGTCGAAGGATGAATGCAGCCTTCCCTCCTTTGTCCATGATGTGGCTAATTTCTTCAGTGGCCACGACCAATACAGACTCAGTACTAGGGCCCTTTCTAAAGTGAAACTGAACTCCATCCAGAATCCCATTATGATGTACATACTCGGAGAGAGAGAGAGACGCAAGATGGAACAGTAGTTTTACTTGGACTGAGTGAGGCTTTTATATGCAAGGGCAGAATGGAGGCTTTTTTTTCTATTTTGTCAGAAAAATCCCCTCACCAATGATGTAATTCAGTAGAGTAATGAGTGGGATGGCTGCTATTCCTGCTACCTCTTGGAGAACTTTTAGTGGGCAAGGGTTGGAAGGGGCTCCTGATTTTGTCAGACTATAAATTCAATCACTCAATCGATATTTAAGGATGGACACTTACGGAGCTCTGAGTTACATTGTCCAGAGGTATTGTGCCCTGATGTTGAGGTCTGGAGGTCCGACTTGCATCAAAAACCCCATAAACGGTCTCTAGTCTAAAGAAAATTCTGGTAGCTTGTTGCAAAGCAGGTGGCTAGGAATCATGATGTTAGCAGAAGTTGGACAGGAGAACACCTGAACCATTTTGAAAAGCTTTGTAGAGGATTTTTCGCCAAGTTAATTTTTTTGTGAAATATTTAGTTTTGTCTCCTAGAATCATAGTTTTATAATCCCATAAGACTAGTTTGTACCTAGCTCCTTCCTCTGAACAATAATTACTCCTCTCTGAACAATAATTACTCCTCCAAAATGTTTCCTGTCGTCCCCACTGCTGTTTCATTGCTCTGAGTTTGGAAGAAAACGAGGGTGCTGTAGGCCGACTTATAGGATGTTTAACAGGTCTAGCTGGAGCCAATATATCAAATGCCTCCTTGATCCAGCCTGAGTAAATAAGACTGTGTATGATAAAGACTATTTCATGTATATAGATTGCTGTGCATTGCTTACCACGAGTGACTAGAAGCATACATTTTGGTGAAGTCTTGATTTTGATATTTGTATATATACACCAATGAGAATGTTCCTTCTGATGGGTTTGTAATCCTAATGCATGCACACAATAGCACAATTTATGCATATTGACACGTTGCAACTGCACAATTAGTGTTTATATTTGGACACAGCTACATAAGGGATCTTCATAACCTTCTGGTCCTGAAGAAAGTCATCGGCCTGACGAGGCAACACATATAGTTGAAACATGTAGATCCTTTTGATGTAGGAATTCATAATAACTCCAGTTACATTTACATTCATGTTTTTAATCTTGCCAAGAATTCCCCCTAATAAACTTCAAAGGAGAAGGGATATCTACAGATGGTTTTCAGTATTATGTCCCTTGATAACACTAAGAGCTCCACGATTACTTAAACATATAACCCACCCAGAAACGTAAGGTATGCTAGGTGGGAACACAATGATGAAGCATTCCAATAGCATGACTAGTTGGTGAGGGTTGGCTATAGCAATTAAATTGGCCCTCTCAGAGTGGAAGAGCTCTCTGGATATTTCCTGCCATACTTGGTGGGCTTGGTTTTGCTTCGTTACAAGAGCGGACAACACCCATTTCCAGGAATCACACTCCCCTTCCGGGAAATTGTGTAGTGCTCTCGATGTTTGTTTATTTTTTAAAAAACCTCCTTAATTATCCCAAAGATAATAGTGCTTACATAACTTGAACAGAGCACCATATTAATCCCTAGTTAATTCACTTATATACCTTTGCGGCTCGAGGTCCAGGACTATCAACCATCTCTCCATTCAGGTTCTCTCCAAACCAACCTCTTTCCTCTTTTTCTGGTCTTTGCTTTCCTCATTTCCTCTTTGTTTAATTAGTCATTTTTTCATTTTGCCAGACTCATGGTACATCAATGTCCTTAGTTACTGTAGTAAAAATTATCTATAATAATATGAGTTATTGACAATGTTGTTACACATGTGCAATTCACTATAACCAATTAGCTAAAACGAAACTATACCTTAGTTACCTATACCCAACTTCACCATGATGAGTAGTATGTATGCTAACAGTTTCCTACCTCAGTGAAAATGTTGCCATTTAGCATCCTAACTTAAATCTGCCATGCTAATTCCAATAGAATACCACTTTCACCACCCCACCATCAGAGTTGCTGGCTGGCTAACACAATTTCCCCAAAAAAGATACAAGACAGTCATGGAGGAGTAACTGGAGAAATAAAATAGAAGGGTCACCCAAACTTATCAAGAGTGTTCAAACAGTCATAGCGTAATACAGATGTTAAGTTGCCCCGAATTATGGTCATAATTGTAATAAAGAGAGATGATTAAAACACATACAATTAGCATATAAACCTTTATGAGAAATAAACTTTTGGTATTAGACTGTAATGCTCAAAACAGCCCCTAGATGGCACCGTAGCAAAAATATAATTTGTAAGAAACATGGTCATGTAACCATATTGTTAGCCCCAGGAGGGGATAACCCCATGAAAAAATACAGGAGAAGATAATGCAGTGTAACTATATAGTTAGCCCCTAGAGGGTATTTTAGGGCTAGCAGGCCTACTGCAATGATATTACAAACAAGGCCTTTAAAACAAAACTTCTCCCAGCTGTAAAACAGTTGTAGCCATGAGGAAGCTTAAAAGACAGTGAATGGTGGGAGGGGTTATTATTTTGGGCCCCCCACTGAGCTAGTGTGGGGACCCAGAGATGATGTACACAGAGCGTTTTGAAGGTGGTCCCATTTTCCTAGGACCACCACAGGCTACATTATGAACAAAAATGTTTTGTAAAAGTAATGCCCTGTAAATCATTATGGGCAGAGTTTTCGTGTCACAAATGTTATAGTGTGCGGACTGAAATGCTCAGAACAGCCCCTAGAGAACACCACAATAAAAATGGCATTTGGAAGAAACATGGTCATGCAACAATGTGGGAGAAAATAATGCAATATGACTATATGTTTAGTCCCTAGAAGGCATAGTGCATTATACATTTTCAAGGGTAGCAGAACTATTACAATAATATTTCAAACAAGGCCCATAAAACAACTTCTCTCAGCTGTAAAACCAAAGTTCCAGCCATGAGAAAAATAAAAAAGATAATGAATGATGGTAGGGGTTATTATTTTGAAGTCCCTAGTAACATAGTACGGGGACCCAAATAAAGTGTACACAGAGCACATTGTGGTCATGTTTTGAAGGTGGTCCCATTGTCCTCGGACCATCACAGGATGAGTTATGAGCAACAATGGTTTGTAAAACTAATGCCCTGCAAAGCATTACGGGACACGTTTCCTGCCATAAATATTTTAATATGTTGATATGACTGTAATGCTTAGAACATTCCCCAGAAGACCCCCAAACGAAAACTGCATTTGTAAGAAACATGGCATATAATTGTATAGTTAGCACCTAGAGAGCATAACTACACAAAAAAGTAATACAGTGCAACCATATATTTAACCCCTGTAGGGCATAGTACATTACACATATTCAGGGCTAACAGGCCTATAACAATGAAATTACAAAGAAGACCTTAAAACATAACCTACTCTCAGCTATAAAACAAATGATACAGCCATGGAAAAGGTTAAACAGATACTGAGTGGTGGGAGGGTTTTTTATTTTGGGGTCCCCACCTACCTTGTGTAGGGACCTAAAGATGATGTAGACAGAGCATGTTGCTGTGAACGTTTTGGTGGTTTGTCCCATCATCCATGACCACCACAGGTTGAGTCATGAGCAAAAATGTTTTGAAAAGGAATGCTTGCAAAGCAT
The DNA here is from genome assembly GCF_031143425.1 of Pleurodeles waltl. Taxonomy (NCBI): domain Eukaryota; kingdom Metazoa; phylum Chordata; class Amphibia; order Caudata; family Salamandridae; genus Pleurodeles; species Pleurodeles waltl. The sequence continues at coordinate 710,281,001 of NC_090442.1, forward strand.
TATGGGATGAGTCCAATGAATATTGTAGTATTGGCTCTCTCGCTGTGCCGGAAAAGCCGCTTTCACTTTGAGGATTTCTGTTTTAGTAAACGATTCATCAATTTCAAGTGTTTTAAGGGGTGAGCCACAAGAAATTATTCTGATAAGGTAACTATGAACAATATGACCAGTGCTCTAATACCTCCGAACGAGTTTACGCTGTTGTGCCTGTTCACGTTTGAGTGCCATGGCTGCCATGTAGCATGAAGGGGATAGACAAAAGAAATGGCTCTCTCATGCTGAAGTATATCAGCAATCGTGCAATAATCTATGTAAGATGGGCAGTATACAAGGCATAATCACAAAAAAGGGGAGTACGGGGTTGTATATGAAGTGGGGGGGTCAGTAGTGTACTAATTGTGACGCTAGACCACTCGTAGTCCTCAACTAGAGGTGAAAATTGGGTGGGCTGTGTAGTGATGTTCGGTCAGGGGGGAAGGTGAGGAGTTGGGGAAATAAACAAGGAAAGGAAAGTTTCCTTTACGGACTAGGTGGTCTCACACACTATATAGTGTCATGCTTCATCATATGACCACCTAGCCCCACCCAGGTAGGACAGTGCCACCTGGGCGGACTCAACCTCACTGTTAAAAGAAAAGGAGGGAGTGCGTAAATTAATCTTATTCCTGGAAATAGGGATCCAGCTATACTAGGGAAATAAAAACACCTACTCAGGTACCCGGGTAACTTTAATGGGGGTCCTGTGTGGTGTGGTTAAAAAGGATGGGGAACCAGTGTGAGAGCAATGACTCACAAGGTCACCTGTCTAAAATGGGGTAGCCGACATGTTTCTGCCCTTATGGTGGAGCTATGGAGAGTCTCTGGGCATTCATCAGGGCATTGGATCCCTGTAGTGATTCCTACTTAAACACTGCGAAAATAATCACATATGGAAAGGAGGGCCTACCTTAACCAAGAAAATATCTGGGGAGGACCCTCACACTTGAGGCTACTGGCCTCTGGTATCCTGGAGAGGGAGCGTCCCCTTATAGTAAGACTTGCATCAAAGGTGGGCGCTCTCTGTGCGCCTATACCGACCTCTCATTCAGGACCGCTTGGATCAAGGCATGACAAAAACAGTCTCGGAGGGACAAACGTAAAGCAAATACCAATGACATCAAGTGATTTTTGAAAGGCAAGCCCATGAACGAGTTAAAGTGATGGGCGTGAGGTGGGTGTGGTTAAAAGCCCACAATACTTATAAGCAGGTCAAAGCGCTTGTGCTCGACCTAAAAATCGGTGTGGGGTGCAAACACACACAAAAGGCGCACCGCTGGCACACCAGAGGCAAACCCATCTTTGCCCTCCGCAACCAGTGGTGCTGTTGGTTTCTTGTGATTGGCAGGGGTGTGGTGGGGGGGGTAGAGGGAGGCTCACCTTACCTAATCTACCACTGAATTTTTAGAATCAAGGAGTACATGGGTGGTGAGTGTGACCACTTTGCAAACCTTTATGGGATCAGTAGCTTGTGGGTGTTGTACAGTTCTCCCATTTAAGGATATAGCAATGGAGAAGAAGCAGCGAGGTTGATAGCTGCCTTGATGGGGTAGGTCGAAAAAAAACACTTTAATGCAGCTTCAATAAATATTCGCTCAGTTCACAAGCATGCCTCACACATTTATAATCTTTTAGAGGATCATTAGTTTGATGTTTCATATATGATAGAAAGCAGATAGGGGAGGATTCAGCCACAGACACACAGCTGGCCTTTCAGAAAAATTATGCTTCCATACATCTGGACAGGGAAGGTAAACGGGATGGGGTCTTGGCTATTGCCTTAAGAGAACTTTAAATGTTCCACCTTCCAGCTGGACGATCGTAAGGCAGCGGAAGAACTGGGATTTTGTATCTCTTTCTTTCAAGTCCTCCTCATCGAATTCCTTAACCTATTAGCCACCCAGATATGGAGGCGAGTTTATCAGCTCTTTTGATGAGGCACTGGCCTATAAGATACAATATGCCAACCTTACAGTATTGAGAGATATTAATTTGCACGTAGATGACACAGGTGACTCCTTAGCAGGATCATTGGTCGAAATTCTAGTCTCCTTTAATCTGTCTTTCAGGGCCACAGGTCCCACTCGTGCTGTGGGGCATAGCACTGATCCGATTTTTTTCCAACACTATAGTTAATTGAAAGTTCGCTTGAGGTTTTATGGTCATAACATTGTCTGATCCATTTTTCTTCACCTAACAAAGCTTGAGGTGTCAGTGCTTAGAGTCTGAAATAAAGTCATCACAGAACTGTTGGAAGTTTTAGGCCCTACTTTGCCAACTCTGTCAGTAGAAAATAATAATAATGCAACAGTAGTTAATCAATGGCTCCTGGCGGCCACCAATCAGCAGGCTATGGAAAAAACCAGTACCACACAAAGACGAGCACCTTTGGTCCCATAGTTCTCAGTCACACTTGCAGAGGAGAGAACACTAAAGTTGGAAAGGATGTGGAGGAGACATTACTCTGCAGCAGATAAGGTGATTTATGAGAAGGCATTAAAAAAACATCATATGAACTTAAAACATGACCAGAGTAACTATTATACTATGAAGGTGAATGGAGACAATAATAAGTCAAGGAAGATAGTTTAGATTGTCTCCAATTTTTTGCACCCTAAAGGGTCTGCTCCACCTATTAAAGCCAACTTAGACTAATGTATTAAGGTGGGAGATTTTCTTTTGAGAAGAACATTGAACAATTGAGTTGAAACCTTTTTTCTCAATGAATGTCTACAGCCAGTGGTTAACTTGAGTAGGTGGTTGCTAGTGGGAAGCACCAGCACTTATTTTTGGGGGCCAGCACTTATCTTTTTTGCATCAGGCATTTACTGTGAGCAAAGGACACATTTGGGAAAAATGGCGGAAGAGGAAGACTGTAAAGTGTGATTAAAGGGAGAAAGCTGCAAGAATGAACTGAAGGGGCAGGAAGTGGCTGTAAATAGATGATAGAGGCCTGAGATGGCTTCAGGGTTATGTTGCCTCAGTATTCTGTGCTCAAGCATTTAACTGCAGCAGCCACATGTTTCAGAGGAGGGCATTGGGCACTGGCACGTTTTATTTACAAATTCACTACTGTCTATAGCTGTGCTGACGCCATCAAAGGAGCAGCCTTGAACAGCCAGCATCTGCCTGTGAATTCTTGCAATTTTAGCTGATGGACAAGGAATTGTGAAAAGCAGGTATCCTGAGCTATGCATCTGGCTCACCTCTGTAACCATGTCCGCCTTTCATCTTGTGGCAGTAAGCTGATATCATTAATCCAGTATACGCCAAACTTAACACCTTGCTGCAAAAGGGCAAAGTCCCTAAGATATGGAAACAGGCTGAAGTGGTCCCTTTTAAACAAAAAACAAAACAAAAAAAAACAACCTATTTTAGTTCTACCTGTGGCGCCATAAATTTTGGGGAAAAAATTACAATGCTCCGCTATCGGAGTATTTGGAGACCATATAAACAGCTACATCCCTCACAATCTGGATTCCGCCTGCAACAAAGTACCGAAACCACACTGTTGAAAATAGCAGACTCTATCATATTGATTTTGGATAATGACCATAATGTTGCTTTGGTATTATTCGATCTCTCTACGGTATTTGACACAGTATCCCATGCAATCCTCCTGCAATGCCTGTCGGCTTTTGGGTAGGAGGGCTGGCCTGAAATTGGATCAGCTGGTTTTTGGGCTGAAGAGAGCAGGCAGTGTGGATGAACACTTGAATCTCTGATACAAAGATGCTTCAAGAAGTAGTACCACAAGGGTCCGGAGTCCAACCTTTTTAAAAATTTATTTGTCTCCTTTTGCCGTTTTAGTGGAATCATTTGGTATTAAGATCAAATCATATGCAGACAATACTCCGCTCTGCAACGGCAAAGGAAGTCTTATTGGTCTGCATGGGGGTGTAAAGGAACTGTATGAGAATTAATTATATCCAGTGCAAACCAGACAAAACAGAAGTTTCGTTTTGTTATTTGATCTACACCAGGTTCCAGGCTAGGAGGGGAGCAGGCCAAGGGATACACTATCATCTCCTCATTCTGCAGCTCCGGCCAGGAACCTTGGGGTTCAATTTGAATGTCAGCTCTCTTTTAAGGCTCAGGTCTCTTCAGTAGCAAGATCATGTTTTGGGATTATGCAAGCTTTAAAAAATGTCTTGCCTCTGTTTTCATGGTAGGCTCACAGATCTCTAGTTCAGGCCTTGGTTACTTCTAACTGGACTATACCAATGTGCATTAATCTTGGCCTTCCTGTCTTCTCAAGCTCTTGCAAGTTGTGTAGAACATGGATGCTTGCCTTTCAATTAAACTATCATGATGGGCCGCCATCTCCTTTTATATAGCAGAATTACACAGGTTGCCAGTGAGAATTTTGTTCAGGACTTTGGTAGTAGCCCATCAGGCATTTTATGGAACAAGCCTGCAGTATCTTTCTGCCAGGTTACAACAATATTGTCCGACAAGAGAACTTCATTCTACTGATGCCCAGTTGATGGTGGTCGCACGCTTTAAGTGGGTGATGAGGGGTGTGATGTCTTTTACGATTTTGGCAGTGCAGCCATGCAATGGTTTACCATTTAAGTTCAGGTATATGCAGAACGTATTGTGCTTTCGAAAAATGTTTGTTTAGACTACATTGAAGATGTAACGGGTGATGTTTACTTGCTGTTTAGCACCGGGTCACTCGCTGAATAGTTGTGCATTCTATAAGCTCATTCACTGGTTGATGCATTCATTAACAACAACATTGTGGCCATTGCTGCCAGGGGCTTCAGTGCCCCTGCCCACGCTCCTCACCCACCCCCGGCCCCACCATGCTGGGTCCCAGGCCTCCAGAGAACAGCATGTGAAGCAGATGTCACCAGGGAGTATGAGGTTTGTAAGGAATGCAGTATGTGCTTTATCCTTGTGATTGTCACAGACGTCCAGGTGACAGGTGTAGCCCACCATCCGAGTGGTGAGAAAGAACTTTTGATTTATGTGTTTCGTAAGCTGTAGCTACACAACATCCCTTCCAAACTGCGACTTACCCTGTCCAATTTTCCATCCATAAGAGGTGACTGGCCTTAGTCAGTGAGAATCTTGTGTGGCTGTTTCCACGTTGTAATGGGTTCTTTATCCCCAAGTGAAAGAGATATTGGAATAACGCGACAGGCGCAAGATTTGAGGGGGATAACTGATTTATTTGAGTTCCGTTAAGGCGGACTTCTTTATCTCTTGTTTGATTTTCACAAGGATTGTCCTGTTACAGTCCCTCAAACCCCCTTTTTTCTCTTTCAGGGCTCTTGTTGCGGTTCCGGTGTGGTCTGGTCCAACTTTGGAAGTGGTCCGGTCTTCCCCTTATGACAGCAGCCCAGGTTCCCCTGAGGGGACGCGGCCGGCTGCTTCGTGGTCTCCCGGCTTCTATTTGAAAGGGGCGGGAGGCGCCCTTGGGTTTTCCTCCTTTCCTCGTGTTTCCTCTCTGGCGTCGGTTTCCGCTCCGGCGGTCTTCGGTTCTCCTGGTTCCTCTCTCTGTGGTCGCGTTCCTCGAGCCTCTTCTTCCGTCTCACTCCTCGCTCTCTTGTTGTTCCGTCTTCTCTTTCTTTTGTCCTCGCGACGCCTTCTGCGTCTGACGTCATACCCCCGAGGCTCTTTCAGGTGCCACGGGGGTATGTTACCACGGCCATTGTAACCATTCTGGAACCGGTGTCGGGGAACGCCCGGTTACACATCCCCTCCCTTGAATGGGGCTGTTCGAGACCCAGAGGGCCCGGGAACCGGGACAAATAGTCAGCCTAACCCATAAGATCACCAGGGAGATGACAAACCTGGAAGGAGAAAGGTTGAAGCTCCATAAACCATCTCAGAAATGCGAACGTTGGTATCTTTATATCTCGAGAGCCAGGTAAGAGGAGCGTGATCCATGTACAACAGGAAGGACCTTCCTAGGAGGTAATATTGAAGGCTTTCAATCGCCCACTTAATGGCGAGACACTCACGTTCTATTATGGGATATTTCTGTTCCCTGGGAAAAAGCTTGCGACTAATAAAGACCACCGGATGGCTTACATTGTTTCTATCCTTCTGAAAAAGCACGGCCCCCAGACCCACGTCTGAGGCATCTGTTTGAAGGTGAAACGGAAGATCAAACTCAGGGCATTTTAAAACCGGTTGGGTAGTAAGACACCTTTGTAAGGTATGGTAACTGTGGGACTGTGCCGGGTTTAGACTCGTAATACTTTTGGGCTGGCCTTTCTTCAAGAGGTCTGTCAGAGGAGCGGCCAAGGTGGAATAATGTGGTATAAATATCCGATAATACCCCACCAGGCCTAAAAATGAACGGATCTCTTTTTTCGTAGTGGGTGTTTTTATGCGTAGGATGGCCTCTACTTTATTCATTTGTGGTTTAATTATACCTCTTCCTATGTGATATCCCAGATAGGAGATTTCATTAAATGCTAGTCGGCTTTTGGAGGGGTTGGCTGTGAGCCCAGCCATTCGTAGTGCTGTAAGGATCTTGCTTAATGCGTCAAATGGTCCTCCCAAGTTTCGCTATAGATAACGATGTCATCCAGATAGGCGGCTGCGTATCTGGTATGAGGTCGTAGGATTGTGTCGATGAGACGTTGGAAAGTGGCGGGTGCCCCATGTAATCCAAAAGGGAGAACATTAAAATGATATAGGCCGGAGGAGGTGGAGAACGCAGTTTTTTCTTTATCTTCTTTGGCTAAAGGAATCTGCCAGTACCCTTTTGTTAAGTCTAGGGTAGACATGTATTTAGCTTTGCCTAATTTTTCTAGGAGTTCGTCTACCCGTGGAAGGGGATATGTATCGAATTGAGATACAGCATTGACTTGTCTGAAATCAATACAAAAGCGTATAGACCCGTCCGGTTTTGGCACTAACACCACCGGGGAACACCAGGGGCGTTGGGAAGGCTCTATAATACCCAGGTCTAACATCTTTTCTATTTCATTTTCTACCAGAACCTTCCTAGCTTCGGGGATACGATAGGGCCGTAGCCTGACTATTTTTCCAGGTTGAGTTATAATTTGATGTTGTACTAATTTGGTTTTACCCGGTAACGGGGAAAACACATGGTTATGAACGTTGAGTAATTGGGTTAACTGTCTGTTCTGCTGAATCGTGATTTCTGTATTTCGATGGGGTACCTCGTCTTTGGAGGGGGGATCTGTTGGACAACCTCCTATTCCCAGTTCTTTAACCGTATTAACTAAACACCCAGTGGTCTGGTCTACCATCGGTTCTTCCCATCTTTTTAGCAGATTAACGTGAAAGATCTGAGATCTTTTGGGATTAACCGCGAGTTGTAAGTTATATGTAACAGGGGTTACCACTCCTATCACCTTATACGGCCCCTGCCACTTAGCCAAAAGTTTGTTGTCGGAACTGGGTAGAAGCACTAACACCCTGTCTCCCTCTACAAAGGTTCGTAATTGAGTGTTCCTATCGTAATATCGCTTTTGCTTCTCCTGAGCTTTTTCCATATGTCCCCTTACATCTTCCCACACAGTTTGTAACCGGGATTTTAAATCGCTGGTGTATTCCAAAAGAGATTTTTCTCCATCCTCTTCCTCCTCCCATAATTCTGCTGCCATGTCTAGTAATGTCCTAGGCTGCCGTCCGAACAGCAACTCAAATGGACTATGGGGTCATTCAGACCCCGGCGGGCGGCGCCCGCCATAAGACCGTACCGCGGTCAAATGACCGCAGCGGTCATTTTGACTTTCCCGCTGGGCAGGTGGGCGACCGCCAAAAGGACCCCCGCCCGCCCAGCGGGAAAGCCCCAGCAACGATGAAGCCGGCTCTGAATGGAGCCGGTGGAGTTGCTGGTGTGCGACGGGTGCAGTGGCACCCGTCGCGATTTTCAGTGTCTGCTTTGCAGACACTGAAAATCTTAATGGGGCCTTGTTAGGGGGCCCCTGCAATGCCCATGCCAGTGGCATGGGCACTGCAGGGGCCCCCAGGGGCCCCACGACACCCGTTCCCGCCAGCCTCTTCCTGGCGGTGTAAACCGCCAGGAACAGGCTGGCGGGAAGGGGGTCGGAATCCCCATGGCCGTGGAGGATTCCCTGGGGCAGGGGAAAACCGGCGGGAAACCGCCGGTTTCCCTTTTCTGACCGCGGCTTTACCGCCGCGGTCAGAATTGCCCCTGAAGCACCGCCAGCCTGTTGGCGGTGCTTCCTCCGTCCCCGGCCCTGGCGGTCCATGACTGCCAGGGTCGGAATGACCCCCTATGTCCCGTAGAAGCTTGTTCATGTGTCCTGATGGCATATAATACTAATGGTAGCTTTCTATCCCAGTCCTTGCCTGACTCGGAAATCGATTTCCTTAAGAGTGTTTTCAGGGTACGGTTGTATCTCTCCACCAACCCATCCGTTTGGGGATGATAAACCGCCGTCCTCAACTGTTTGATCCCCAGCAGTTGACAAATCTGAGCCATCAAATTGGACATGAACTGGGTACCTTGGTCCGTTAATATTTCTCGGGAAAAGCCTATCCGGGAAAAGAACTCTATCATGGCATTGGCAACACTCTTGGTGTTAATACTGGTGATGGGTATGGCCTCAGGGTATCTGGTGGCGTAGTCTACCAATACTAGTATATAACGGTAACCTTTAGAAGACGGTAGAAGAGGACCTACAATGTCCATTCCTATCCTTGAGAAAGGTACGTCAATAATGGGAAGAGGCTGTAGTGGGGCCCTTTTCTTTGTTCCCGGATCGATCAACTGACATTTAGGGCATTGCTGGCAGAATTTTCTGATCTGTGAAAAGACCCCAGGCCAGTAGAATCTCCTTAATATGTACTCTTTCGTCTTCTCCCTCCCATAATGACCACCCCCCGGTTGACTGTGGGCCAGGTGCAGTACCTGCTGCCTATAGGGTTCAGGAACCATTAGCTGTTTCTTCTCTTGCCTGCCACTACCAGTGATTCGGTATAACAGATTTTTAATTATCGTAAAGGAGGGGCCCTTATCATCTAGGTTTCGGGGTTGGGCAGTTTTCCAGGCATTGATCAAGCTCGGATCTTCTCTTTGACTAATTCGGAAGGGGGGAAGACCAATGAGGGTATGGACCTGTGTATTTACCCTATAGTTGCTTGCGTTTCCTTTCACGTAGGATTTTCTTGCTTCTCGTTTTTCTCTTTTTGTAGGCTTATATCGAACAACAGGGGGTTGTATTGGTAGCTTAGAAAAGGGGGCACTTCCCCACCAGCCATTCATGTCCTCTTTGTTCCGTGTACTATCTAACAGTATCGGAAAGTCTTTAAAATCCGTTCCTATTATGGCTTCTTCAACCAATCGTTCAACCACACCCATCCTTATGGGGTCTCTTTCCCTTCCCATGAAAGGGTAGCCCATATTAGGGGATATTCTCTGGTGTCCCCATGTATACAACAAATGGATACCGTGAGTCCCGGAGTGAAGGTATGGCCGTCTATTAAATCTGCCCTAATTACGGATTGACTGCACCCTGAGTCGATGAGTGCCACCGTTAGTCTCCCATTGATGAAAAGTTCCTTTTTGTATTGGGTTTCTTTTCCCCCTGTGAAGAATACCCTGCCCCTAGTAACCCCTATTTCCATAGGTTCAGGTTTTTCAGATTTCAGGGGACAAAACCGGGCAATGTGACCCCATTCCCCACAACTAAAACATTGGGGTTGCTGTACATAGGATCTCTCCGTCCCTCGTGGTTTCCCTGGTTCTTCTACCGGTCATCTTCCCAGGGACGAGGATTGTCCGAGGTTCTGTTTGAGGGGGTTAGGCAATGTGCGGAGGAGGGGTGTCTTAAACTCAAGGGAGCGATGGAAGGCGCAGGCTAACTCAATGGTAGTATTCGTATCCGGGCTCGGGTGCTGTTTGATCCAGTTGCGGGTATTGGTAGGTAGGGCGTCTAGATATTGTTCCAAGAGGACAACCTCAATAATATCTTCCCTATTCGTCCCTATGGGTCCTAGCCACTTGAGACCCAAGTCTTTGATCCGAAAGTATAATGCCCGAGGATTCTCGGAGGGCCCCCACTTGGCTTTCCTGAACCTGACCCGGTAATGTTCTGTGTCGAAGCCCACCCGCTCCCTCCCGGGTTGACCGCTTGATACGCTGCTTGGAGGGTCCCTGTTAACAAAGGAGCGATATACTGGCCCCATCTATCTTGCGGCCAGGTGGCTGAAGTGGCAATGCGCTCAAAGTTGGTAAAAAAGGCGTCCGGATCATCGCCTTCGTGATACCTTTGTAATACTGAGCTGGGTACGTTAGGATGTACTCGGGTGGCTGCAATGGTATCAGTCAAGGTTTTTATCGCGTTCTCATGCACCAACTGGTTGCTGGCCATGATAGTGGCCTGGCTTTTAAGAGCGCTTTGTAGAGCCTCCCTTTCCACTTTGGCTTCTTTCTGCTGCTCCTCCCACACAATTTGCAGGTGTCTCTGTCCCTCAGCTAACTGCTGCATCATGTCCGCTATTGTGGGAGTACCCTCCATGGTCTCAAGCTATCCTGTCGCCTGTTCCAATATCCCACTTCTGACACCACTATAATGGGTTCTTTATCCCCAAGTGAAAGAGATATTGGAATAACGCGACAGGCGCAAGATTTGAAGGGGATAACTGATTTATTTGAGTTCCGTTAAGGTGGACTTCTTTATCTCTTGTTTGATTTTCACAAGGATTGTCCTGTTACAGTCCCTCAAAACCCCTTTTTTCTCTTTCAGGGCTCTTGTTGCGGTTCCGGTGTGGTCTGGTCCAACTTTGGAAGTGGTCCGGTCTTCCCCTTATGACAGCAGCCCAGGTTCCCCTGAGGGGGCCACGCCCCTCTGGGGACGCGGCCGGCTGCTTCGTGGTCTCCCGGCTTCTCTTTGAAAGGGGCGGGAGGCGCCCTTGGGTTTTCCTCCTTTCCTCGTGTTTCCTCTCTGGCGTCAGTTTCCGCTCCGGCGGTCTTCGGTTCTCCTGGTTCCTCTCTCTGTGGTCGCGTTCCTCGAGCCTCTTCTTCCGTCTCACTCCTCGCTCTCTTGTTGTTCCGTCTTCTCTTTCTTTTGTCCTCGCGACGCCTTCTGTGTCTGACGTCATACCCCCGAGGCTCTCGGGTGCCCCGGGGGTATGTTACCACGTCCATTGTAACCATTCTGGAACCGGTGTCGGGGAACGCCCGGTTACACACGTGTTGTGCCCTGGCACCTGTCTTCCGCTCCTCCTATCTTGGGCAATGATTAGTAACCTTGTGATGAGGAACAAGATGTCCCATTGTCATGTTGCACTGCCGGCTTCAGGGCCACCTTTGGGCAGCACGAGCAGTCAACAAAGGGGGTCATTCTGACCCTGGCGGCTGGTGACCGCCAGGGTCACCGACCACGGGAGCACCGCCAACAGGCTGGCGGTGCTCCCGAGGGCATTCTGACTGCGGCGGTTCAGCCGCGGTCAGAAAGGGTAAACCGGCGGTCTCCCGCCGGTTTACCGCTACCCCACTGAATCCTCCATGGCGGCGGTGGGGATTCAGACACCCCCTACCGCCATCCTGTTCATGGCGGGAAACCCACCATGAACAGGATGGCGGTAGGGGGTGCCGCGGGGCCCCTGGGGGCCCCTGCAGTGCCCATGCCAATGGCATGGGCACTGCAGGGGCCCCCGTAAGAGGGCCCCGCAAAGTATTTCAGTGTCTGCTTTGCAGACACTGAAATACGCGACGGGTGCAACTGCACCCGTCGCACCCCTGCAACTACGCCGGCTCAATTCTGAGCCGGCGTCCTCGTTGCAGGGGCATTTCTGCTGGGCCGGCGGGCGCTCTTTGGGAGAGCGCCCGCCGGCCCAGCGGAAATGTTTAAATGGCCGCCGCGGTCATTTCACGGCGGTACCTTGGCGGACGGCCTCCGCCGTCCGCCAAGGTTAAAATCACCCCCAAAGTCTTTACAAGTTGGGGAGTGCTACTATCCAGGCCCCAGGATAGAATAGGAGGCCAGGGTCTACAGGAAGTGTCCTATTTTTTATCGCTAGGGATCCTGGAGGACCGCCAGGTAGATTGGGACTAACATAAGCAGCCCTTCATCTCAAGGGGGTTGCTTGCACGAACAATGTAGTGTTACTGTAAGGGCACCACTATCGGGTCTATGGACTGTCTTCCCACAGCGATAAGATCATGTAATTAAACTAGAAGGTCAGTAGGTCTAATGAGGCCTCCTGTCAGCTGTTAGGAACCAAGTGCTAGACAGGAGGGCGTGCACTTACTTCTAATGCCTAGTACGGTATGCCCCCGTATCTGCAGTACAGTCCTGAAAAGGGCCAGCAGCACAGGCCTTCACTTGGTTCTGTTCAAGCTTTTGAGTAGAATATGGGGAGACCTTTACTCATCAAACTCAAAAGTGACAGTTGTCCCACCACAAATGTGACATCACATCCCTTATTGGGACTTCCGGTCCCCCTGAGAGCCCGCCCTGGAACTGATGTAGGTGTAGGTGAGTCACCTGGGTTGTGACACTATGTGATCACGTGTTAGACACATGCCAGGGTCCTTGCCATAGTGTCTAGGTCTATGTGTTGTGCAAAATGGTGGCTCTGCAGGTAAGCACCATGTTTCTGCACCTAAGAGAACAAGTCTGGGCATGTTCAGCACTTCAAGGCCATGCGGCTGTAGTGTGCCTACTCTGAGAGAAGAGCAGTGCAGAGGAACTACACAGCCCCCACCCTACCCGAGTGTTGCCTAACCTAGAGGGATTGTACGATGGTGACCTTTATTAAAAAAATAAAAGAAAAAAAATCTTCAAGCCCAACATATACAGAAAGGGTTAATGAGGGTGTATGCTGCCGTAGAGCATAACCTTTAAAAAAACACAAGTCAAAGTGGTCTTAAGGAGGGAAACTGTGCGTAAGGGACAGATAAGTGAGGCCTGACCGGTCATGAAGGGGGTCTTCATGCTGATACGTATTTTCTAGAGGAGCTGCAACCCACAGCCCCTATTATCTTATCTGGACCTTTTGTTACTGCTTACGTCAAACAATGAACTTTCAACCTCTGTTTTGCAAGTCAGAGGACCCCATACCTGATTAGCAGATGTCAAAGTAGAAAGTGATAGCCCCCAGGTGACAGTGAATGGTTGAAGCATTCCTACGTTATGAAAATGTAACCATAAAGGCTAATATATTTTTGATCCCACCCCCTCCACAAAGCCAGTGCATCAATAGCATGTCGTAGCAAGTATAAGTCCCTAAAGGGGATCACACACACAACCACATTTACAAGGCTCTTTTTGTGAGCTGCATATTGAAGTTTGCAGCGAGCAGGGCTACCCCAGACCATCAAGGGGAAAAATATGAATAGAAGAGCACAAACTGGTAATGCAATCCAGCTTCTATTTAAGGTAAGTAACTATAGCCTGTTTGTACATGTTCTAATGTAATTTCAACCTGCCGCTGTCTCCAGCCCCTTCCCCTATGTACCCAGAGTGTAATGTGTGCCATGCACCTCTGTGAAAAAAATGTATTTTGATAAAAGGGGGTAGGTGTTGTCCAGTGTGCTCAACACACACCCCTTGCACCCACCACCCCAAGGGCCCCTGATCATGGGTGGGGTGGGAGCACAGAGCCACACACTCCCATCTCAGCAGTCTGCTACTTCACAGGTGGGGCATGGGGTGTCCAGCACTCTGAAAGCTTTGCCCCCCCCTCTTTGCAAGGCTTGGAAAGTGTTATGCTGTATTATGGTGACAATGCAGCAATTATGAGTGACACTTTTTTTTCGCAAGGTGAAATCGTGCCATCAGGACGCTGGATCCATATAAATATTGCACTATATTGGGAGTCCCATACCTTGTGTTGTCCAACAGCGCCACCCTGTGGCTTTTTAATAAACAAATGCATGAAAAATGCAGCCTGGTTAGAGAAACATGAGAAGGGTGTTTTTGTTTGGTGCACTGTTGGAGGTTTGTTTATGTATAATAATCTCAGGCGTTGCGGTTGGGAGGGAGCATAACCTAAAGTTGTATTATGCTGTATATCTGCTATATTTGGTAATATATCTGTAACACACACAGTGAATCTGTTAAACAGAAAAAGTATGGCGCCGTACTATACATTATATAAATGTAAAACAGCCACTGGAAGAGACTTCAAGAGGGGATTGGTGTCTGTACACTAACACTGGTGCAAAATTCAACAATCAGTGTAAAATACACCCTGGTAACTAGAGATCTTTAGGTTTATATTTCATCTGTTTTACTTTGCAGCAATATCTCCTGAAACCGCTGCTTTTCAGTTTCCGGTGTTCTGATTTTAACAGTGTTTTATGAAAGACTAGTACCTAATTTAAAAGTGAGTGGTAAGAGCATGTTTATAAAAATGTGGCACAAAATGAGTTATGGTCTAAAGTCAATTATGTCTCTTCTTTATGCAGAATGTCCAAGAGCTAACGCTGACACCTGAGTAAATGGATGCCTTCAGCAAGGTACAGCTATGTAGAGTTTTGTTTTAATAGTTCAGAAACCTTGTCAACCTCCAGCCTCAACAACATTGTCTTATTTGTTATTTTGCCTATTTCTAATAATAATAAAGTTTCCTGATGTTTGTATACTTACTTTTTACAGGATATGATGCCAAAGTACAGATGGCTGTCAATGCCCTACAGCAAATCCTAGAGGCTCAAGACGCAAAGTCCACAATGCAACAGGATACAACTCTTAAAAGGAAATAAAATTAGCCAACTCACTGTAAGCATCAACCTTAACATTCCAACTCCCTATTAACGCCCTATAGATGGGGAGCATCAGAGAGTGTTCACAGTCAGTGTATTATATTGTAAATGTGACATGTATTTATTTTCCTTACGGAACCCCTGGGACACACATGGTCTGCATGTCGACGTTGCAAAAGGTAGAAAGGTGTGTTAAAAAGGCCGTCCAACGAAGGAGGTCTACAGCACCTAAAGAAGGACCCCTATAAAGAAAAGAACCTCACAAAGGAACACATCAGGTGTGTTAAACAAAATGTAGAGCCAAAAGAATCCTAACCTCTTTCTGTCTCAAGCAGCTTTTTCCTCGAGGATATAGCAGTTACAGGAATACTTAATGTATTTTTTTTATCTTTACATAGCAGATCAGTCACAAAAGATCTCAAGAGTCCGCCGTAAGGCTAAGCGGTCATCGCTGCCATTCAAGGACATCACAGGGACCCTTCAAAACACAAAGTCGTCAACATCTGGTGAGATCAAGGCAGGGCGTCAGGACAAACCACACGCTGGCTCTACAGATAGCCGTCATAGACCAGGTACTGACCTTAACCCCTGCATCACTTTACAAATAAACCCTATGAACAGTACACTGAACACTTCTACAGGAGCTCCATTTGTGCATGGGCTGGGACATACAGGTGGTGGAGCACATACAACCGCAGACACATCAGCAGGGAGCATGTAAAACCACATTGTCTTTCCTTAAAGAACCAGAAGAAGCAAGCAGTCTATCAGTTAAAAACACATTTATGCCTCAGGCAGGACCCCATAATCTGCAAAGGCCTCAATGTTTAACATCTGAGGTGCCTAATGTAGATATGCTTCCCATAGGATCTGTCCCAAAACTGCCTATAACTATTCTGCGTCATCTTTTCAACTCTGTTTGAAAATGATCACCCCATAGAGGACCCTTATTCTGGATGTATTGGGCTTCTCAGGGCACTGGCGGCTGTGGTGGAGAGTTCTGAAACAACAGCAGCTACTGAGCACAACAGGTCTTCTAGTGTAGACGCAGAGGCACAGCAATCCCCTGTTCAAGACTCACCTGTTCCCACCTCTGCGGCCCTAAGCTTTTACAACCACCATTTAAGTTCCCCATATCCAATGTCACAGATAACGCCACCGGGAGCGTACTATCCCAACAGCCCCCCATCAAGTGTATACCTGCCATCCCCAACATACCCTGACTGTAGTTTAGCAGGTAGTGGGATGCAAAATCAGAGTTTTGGGTTGCAGTCTAGCGAGGAAAAGTCCTCTGAAGCAAAGGGGTTTTCACAGCGGGACCCTGTTTGTTTGACCTATCCTGGTCCTATCCTTCAGAAAGGGGTTATTGATGTTAACCAGGGAACTGAAGTAGGGACAACTAGTGATAATATCCACCCCTCACCTGTTCCCTCAAGTAATGCACCAATATATGATGTTTTGGACCACAACACAGTACTAGAGGCATATATGAAAGAAATACAGCAGGCCGTTATAAAGCTAAAATCCAAATTGAACTCCACAACCTTAAAACTGGGGAAGGCTGGGAGCAAAACTGTGTCCTTCAGGGGCGCCCAGAGGGAGATCATTCAGAGGTTGGAAAGGTGCACAAGGGAGGTGGTACAATCTTGTGAATCAACCACTACAGACATAGGCATTATACTGGCATGGCTAGGCCTGCGGCACACCCTAAGGTGTGCAGGATCCACATTTTTTAATAAGGGTGTCCAGAGGTCTAAATATAAAAAGAAAACCTGTGATATAATCACTAAAGCTCTACGATTCTTACGCATGCTCAAAAACAAAAAGCAGCTGGAACCCCCAACAACTGCTTAAAATCCCCAAAAAACGCTAAAGTGACATATAAAACGACCCCTGCCAGGCCTCAAAACACAAAGTTAGGAGAGAACATCACAAACATTGGGTGTTTTAGGACCTCAAGGGGTAGAGTTCAGAGATTGGAATGCCCCGAACACCCTGACGGGCCCTCTGCCATGGCTGTAGTAGGTGAAGCTGCGTGGACACAGCTCCCAAATACAACAGCGATTGTTCAAATAGGCTGCAGACAGTTGCCTAAACACAGGTGGGTTTGTAAGAAACAGAAGTGAGCAAATAGCGTTAGGCAGCGTAAGCATTTAATAAGGAAATTAATAAAGCCAGGCTATGTTTTAAAAGGAGGCTTAAATACACCGACGCAGAACCTTAGTCAGCTGCCCCAAAATGATACCCTTGGGAGCACACCATCCTTCAGCGATCCTCAAGCTGAGGATTCAGAACCTGTTTTTTTAGAGTGTTAGAAGATAGTCGTACTGTAGAATGGTTTAGCACTACAGAGCACTACGAGGAAGTCAGGTTGTTAACCTAGACAATATACATTCCTCTGATCACATTGTTTTAGCTATTCACCAAGCCGTACAAATGCTCATAGAAAGGTTGTTACCTAATGTGGTTCCTAAAGATTTCTTCCAACTGCGCCTCCACGGGCAGAGCACTGACAGTCCCATGTTCACCCGACAAACACCCCGCGCCATGTTTGACACTGTGGAATTTCTAGAAAGCCTCTCTAACCTTAGAGTAAGACAGAAATAGTAGCATATAGGACCTTCAGAGTCATTGCCCTCATTGTTTGCAGTCGTGAGGGTAATGTTTCCAGACCTTTACAGAGTATTTTGTAAAGTAAAACCATTGGTGAGAAAAGGCACTGGATGCTCAACTTTAACAAGTAGCATAGTGGGGTTACTGATGGATCGCACCACCATGATGCTCATATTATGTATAGAGCGGCTGAAGCCCATAGGGCGCTTGAAATACAACACAACAGAATGGTCGGTTTTTGGGACCTAGGGCTTTTTGAGAACTATTTTGTAGTTACAGTAAAAGTTCTTTACCACAATGGTTCCTTAAAGTACTTCACATCCAGGGAGCATCCAAAAACAAGACCGTTTATGTTTTCCCATCATGAAAATCACTTCTATGGCATTTTGAACCTGAAGGATTTTCTAGGAGCCAAGTATGTGTGCTCTCATTGCGACCATATCTACAACATACAGGCAATGCACCAATGTGAAATGCACTGTAGAAAATGTCAGAGGGACAGTTGCGTTGTAGTAGCTGAGCAGAAGATGTGGTGTCGCACATGTAATCTGTTTTGTCGCTCTCAAAACTGCTTGAGCATAAACAACAGGTTTGTGCGCTGCCACCTTAATACAGACTGTAGGGGCTGTGGGTGTTATGTAGCCTATGAGCATATGTTCAAAGGCATGAAATATCACAGGTGTAAGGTGTCTTTTCAGGTGGGGACAGAACACAAGTGTTACATGGTTAAAGGGCGGCCCCAAACCAAAACAGAAGACTACACAGTGTTTGATATAGAGTGCACACAAGAGACAGGTGTACACCAACCTAATTATCTTTATGCTTGTCATCTAACTTCCAATAACAACTGGGAATTTGAAGGTCGCTTGTGCGTAAACAATTTCCTCAGCACTTTCATTCAGCTAAAATTCAAAGGTTATACTATGATGGCTCATAACTTAAAAGAGTATGACTCGTTCTTTATGTTACAAAGCATGATTCGTGAAAAGATGCCTGTAGAACTTATCACACAGGGCTTCAAACTGATGCTGTTAACGGAGATGCCTTTACAAATAAGATTCATCGACACCCTGAGTTTTCTGACCATGAGATTGAGCAAACTGCCAAAAGCCTTTGGCTTTCCAGGGTGTAGAGGTTATTTCCTCCATTTTTTCAACACATGGGTGAATCAGAATTATGAGGGCCCCATGCCTCCATCCGCAAGCTACAGTGTTGAGTATATGATGCCAGCTGAAAAAGATAGCTTTCTACAATGGTATGGTGAAAACCATGAAAGTAGCTTTCATTTTCAAACTGAAATGAAAGCGTACTGTCAGGCTGAGACGTAGTGGTGGAGATGACCAAAAGGGTGAAGGTTTTGAAACCCAACACGTCCCAGAAGACACAGACTGTAGAATACATAGACCCTTTCCAAAATATTATTCTTGCTTCCATCTATATGTCTATCTACAAACATGTTTTTAAAGCCCAAAAGCATAGGGCTAGAACTGCCCGATCTCTATGACGGCAAACGGAAGCGTTATTCAACCTCCTCTATCCAATGGCTCATGTACATTTCTGACAAAGCAAAATTCTTCTTTCAACACGCCTTACAGGGTGGTGAACACCAATTCAGGCCTTATTATCTAGACCACTACACTGTAATTAACAAGGTGACAATGGCTTTCGAGTACAACCGTTGTTTTTACCATGGGTGTCCTCGCTGTTACAATGAGTTTAACAGATTGCTGAGTGCCAAGGTTGAACACTTACACCACCGTGTTCTGGTGAAGGCTAAATATGTTGAAAACCGAAGCTTTGTAATGAGATCCCTTTGGAACCATAAGTGGTTAGATATGCAAACATCTGATGCGGAACTCGTGTCTTTTATTAAGTCAGCAGATACTCGAACCTATGGAACCCTGCAATGCCTTATTTGCTATACAGTTGTACAGGGCTGTGGGTGAGAAAATACACTATTATGACTTCACAAGTCTGATTCTGTTTGTGAACAAACAGAAGTTATACCCCGTAGGCCACCCCACCATCATTTATAGGGACTTTAAGCCCAAAGTTGAATACTTTGGGCTATTAAATGCCAAATATACCCGCCCCAGCAGCTTTACTTCCAGGTCCTACCGTACAGAGTTGATGGTACGCTAATGTACCCACTATGTCGAACATACGCTGAAAGTAAAGAAACTAGCGTGTCGAGCAGAGTATGCTGACCAGTAAACGGCCCTAGAGAAAGGATACATACTTGGTAAAATAGTAGAAATATGGCACTTTGAAAAGATGACAACCCAACTCTTTTCTGAC
Source organism: Pleurodeles waltl (assembly GCF_031143425.1). Lineage (NCBI taxonomy): Eukaryota > Metazoa > Chordata > Amphibia > Caudata > Salamandridae > Pleurodeles > Pleurodeles waltl. The sequence continues at coordinate 710,300,616 of NC_090442.1, forward strand.
TATATCAACTTATTTCTGAGAGACGAACAGGGGGCTTCAAGGTTTCCTGAATGGTGTGTTAATAAAGCCTCTAAGCAGAAATACATCGACAATTACTACACTCATGAGAGCATAAGATTGAGACCCAAGTTCATAGAGGTCAACCCCGCAAGGCGGCAGTTAGCCAAGCTCTGCCTAAACTCCTTATGGAGAAAATTAGCACAGCGTACAAACTTGTCAAACATGATCATAATAACAGATCCTTATGAGTTGTTCAAGTACCTTTTCTCCCCTTGTTATGATGTGTCCTGTTGCAAGTTTATCGATGAGACCGCGGCTCTGTGTTGGAAATACACAAAAGAGTACTCCACAATGTGTAACAATATACAAATCTTCATAGCCTGTTTCACAATGGCTCGCGCACGTTTAGACCTTTACAGGGTACTGGATAAACTTCAGGACAGGTGTTTGTATTGTGATACAGACTCTGTTATTTCTGTGAGTAAGGAAGGGGATGAAGACCCTCCACTAGGTGATTATCTAGGAGATTTGGCCAGCGAATTAGAAAAGGACGAGTACATAGTGGAGTTCACTTCATCAGGCCCCAAAGCCTATTCATACAAAACATCAAACAATACTGTGTGTATGAAATTCAAAGGCATCACCTTAAATATTAACAACACCGTCAAAATCAATTTTGACAGTCTAAAAGATCTGGTGAATGACTATGCTATATCAAAAGGTTGCAAAAATAACACAATTGTTGTACGGCAGCCTAGCATAGTGCAGTCCACAAAATGGTGAAAAATTACAACCCAACGGCTGCATAAAACATTACGTGTAGTGTTTGATAAAAAGGGTCCTTACGGAGGACTACAAAACCCTACCATACGGTTATTAAAGGTGCATTAGAGTCACAAATCACCACGACTATGGACACAAGATTGCAACATCTGTTCTACGTTTTAGCAGGCCCCTCAAATTGCGGTAAACACTATTATATAAAGAAGCTGTTAGAAAATGCTCCAGGGGTTTTATCCCAGATCCCAAACAACATCGTATGGCTTTCTCCATGCTGACAAGACCTTTATATGGAACTATTCCTAAGGTCCCCCTACATCAAATTTATAGAAGGCATACCTAGTAATCTGAACGATGAAACCTTGTTACCTATACACCTTGTAACATAGTGATGTAGACGATCTTATGCGCGAGGGCGGGATCATCCTGAATTAGAAAAAGCTTTTTCACAATATTCAAACCATCACAATCTAAACATACACTTCATCGTGCAGAACTGCTTTTACATGGGTAAGAGCAGCCGTTCAATAGCTCTAAATGCCTCATGCCCTATCTTATTTAAAAACCCTTGTAACCCTTAGAAGCCTTTAACGACGTTACCACTAAACCTCACGGCTAGACTTGAAATCCAATATTCTAGAAGACTACAGACTACATGCCAATATTTTCCATCCCGACCTCTGTGTCGCTTACATACCTAAATCCAGACCCAGAACGTAGAAAAAAAATTGTTAAAAGACTTTTGTAACATTTACACCCTAAGCCTTATAATATTAGGTGCTGACCATGTCTGCAAGTCTACGTTGTAATTTAGCCCTCCTAAAAATGCTGGTCACAGCTACCCACCAATAAAGAAAGGCCATCCTGTGCTCAGCTTTGGACGACTTAGTGGCAACCTTTTTAGAAATCGCTCTAAACACCCTAGAAGGCAACGTTTCTATATCAGAGAGCCAGTTCCGCGTGTTGAAGAAGAAGCACCATCTTATCAAAAAGCTTGGTAATAAAAGGGCTTCATTCAGTTCAAAGGAGAAACTTGTAGAACATTTGGGTTGTTTTATAGGTTCGCTACTGGGCATAGCGATACCTTTAATTACAAACCTCCTAACCGGGAAGTGATGGATTATGCCCAAAAGATGTACCTGGTGCTGCGTCAGCAGCTGGAACAGTTGGGCCCATCTACGGGGGATGCCTGGAATATACAGAAAAATGAAACTAGATGCCAAGATTAAAGATATTTGTAACTGTACAGATTTAAAACCTCACAACAAAGCAGGTCTTTACTCCAGAGCTCTTAAAAACTTTTTGCAATATTACAAGCAGTGGTAATCTGGAAAAAAGCAAGCTGACTCTTTATACCCCTGACTCTGAACCATCACCACCAGCCCACACAGCTCCTCCAGATCAACAGACCCCACAACAATTGACACCTACACCACCGTCCTCAGATGTCTTTGTTGAACTTTTTACGGGGGGTGGCACAAATGTTACTCACTAAAATGGCAGCTTCAAAACTATCTAACCTTGTGGAACGAATGGGGTGAATTCTCTACAAAGGGCAGCTGTTTGTTGGGTCTCATATGTACGACCTTGTCACAGGTCTCACATACCCCAAAACACTATCGCTCTAGAAAGTACCTAGAAGTTGTGACCAGTTTCTACAGGATGCTGCAGAACTCAATGTTCCTTCTACGGTTGTCGGTAATGCTGAACACAGGCTGCTGCTTGAAAATATGAAAGATCTGGCTTATAGCCTGCCAAGTACTCCATCAGCTGTAGTTTTAAAACCTGCCCCTGGAATGCCCGCAACCCTGTTTAGCCCCCTTCTCTCCCTGCAACCCTGCCCTTGGTGCACATCAACTCAGACTTTGGAACCTTAAAAGATAGCATCCAAAAGGAACAGGTCGGTAAATGTGTGATACTTCTGACTTTCTTTTTACATTGTTTGGGTGTATGGTTTTACAGCAGTCAATGTATTGATTGATTCGTTTAATCATTTACTTTCTTTAGTATGTGTGGCTGATTAATACTTGTACTAAAACTATTTGTAATAAACACATTTTAATAGTTTCAACATGCTTCTGTTATCATTTAAAGCTTTTTTTTTTTAAATGTGTGTCCTGGCCGCAGAATGACTATCTATAGCCTGATTTCAAGTTTAAATTATTTTATTGTAGACATTTATCGTTACACACACATATATGCATTACATGGCTTTACACTTTTGAGAAACTTTGTATTCTGTTTTAACAGAGTTCATCTTAGACCTGGCCTTTTCTTTTACATATTTCACAGCAATACAGTCTTTTTACTAATATAGATTTAGAAAATTACTGAACATCATACCCTCAGATATTTTACCAATAACATATTTACAGTGCTTCCACATATGATGGCTAGAGAATCCTGCACCCAGATTGTGTTATCATCTACCCTAGCAGCGGCTTTTTCATGTACTTGAGTACAGGTTTTGTATAGATGCTATGCTCAGGGGACGCCGCTGAACTGACCAACATTGTAACCTTGTCGATATCCAAAAACATTCCCACACAGTGTGTTCCACCCTTGTAATGCAGATCTGTGGTAAAGACTAGCAAGCGTGGTCTTTCTACACCTATTTCCATTGGTAGCCCGTCGCTTGGGAAAACATCTAAAAAGTGTTTCTTAGCATATTTATGGCAGCTTAAGAACTCGTGTATCTGTACAGTGTCCATTTTACAATATTTAATAGATAGCCAAACATAATCTGGCAGGCGTGGTTGACCTGTATGACGCTGTCAAACACGGAGAATACAATCATGTTAACATTGTTAGCCAGGGGTTAACTAAAACGTATTTCAGCTTTTAGATTTCCATTTTATATAAAGTTGTAGTGATCACCACCTTCCATGTCAAGTGTCAGATCGAAAGCCAACACTGTGTAGCCTGCCCCATATCCTTCTCTTGATACAAGACTCTCGAGTCCCTCAGATGTTTTCCTGTTAGACACCAGTCCAAGATATTCCCTGATAAAATTAGCTGTTCCAAAACTCGATGTGTACGGCTTTGCAGGAATCACCGTCCCCAAGTGTACCAACGCCACGTAGTTGATGTTGTAGTGTTTGAAATTGAAAGGGTTTGAGGTATACAGGCCGCTAAAAGCTGTCCATAAACCCTATGATGATAAGGTTCTGTACCTGTCCCAGAAATACATTTTGCTGCTGGGTTAATCTGGTACCGGTTGAAATGCTGAATGTCTTCAGAGCAACTCTTTCCATGGCGTACTGGGAGTTCGAAAGCTGGCGTGAGCCAGTCTGACACTTGGTGACACTTTCACTCTCTTTACGAACACAAGTTTATACTGTTTTGCATCCCCACTGATGAGGCAGAACAAATTCTTGTAGAGGTTTAGTTTGATCTTAAGATAGATGCAATTGATGAGTAGGTTATCTTGGTAGAAAAGGTCCGAATGTTAACGGCCTCGGAGATCAAACTGTCTACTGCCTGTGGCGAAGCTTGCTCTTTTTTACAAAACCCTGATTGTGGCTATCCAACGCCCTGTCTTCAAAATGGCTGTAAGCATCTTTGTAGAAGAGTCCGTCTGAAAGCTGAGTGCCCAGGGTGTCACTGATGTAATTAAGAATGCTCATTTCAATGACTTCAGTAGGTTTGCAAAAAGAGTTAAATTGTTGTAGGAATGTAAGAGTATTAGTTTTAAAATTAGTTTATAAAAAATGTCAAATACGTTTTGTGGGTTTTCAAAACTGGCATTTAAATGGTTCTTGATTCTTCACCTATTGAGCATGTTTCTAATTACTCTTATTTGTGAGGTACAACTCTACAAAAAATGAAGCTGGAATCAACATGTTAGCAATTTAGGCACGAGGTGTATAGGTGTTGGTAATGCAGTTAAGCGTTTTTCAATATTTAGGGGTGACTTTTGATAGGCTCTACCATTAAAGTAGTGAATACTTATCTCACTCCCAAAATACTGAATTCAGTAGTGTTTCCTACTAAAACAGGTATATACATTGAAAACATGTTTAAGATCCTCAACCCCTCGTCATATTCCCCTTGAAAGGTGTATTCTTTCAATGTTTAGATTAGTCATTAGTCATGTAAGGAAATGCCTCCTTGGCATGGTTACCCCCTGATTTTTTGCCTTTACTGATGCTAAGTTTTGATTGAAAGTGTACTGGGACCCTGCTAACCAGGCCCCAGCACCAGTGTTCTTTCCCTAAACTGTACCTTTGCTTCCACAATTGGCACAGCCCTGGCACTCAGATAAGTCCCTTGTAATTGGTACCCCTGGTACCAAGGGCCCTGATGCCAGGGAAGGTCTCTAAGGGCTGCAGCATGTCTTCTGCCACCCTGGGGACCCCTCACTCAGGACATGCACACTGCCTCACAGCTTGTGTGTGCTGGTGGGGAGAAAATGACTAAGTCGACTTGGCACTCCCCTCAGAGTGCCATGCCAACCTCACACTGCCTGTGGCATGGGTAAGTCATCCCTCTAGCAGGCCTTACAGCCCTAAGGCAGGGTGCACTATACCATAGGTGAGGGCATATGTGCATGAGCACTATGCCCCTACAGTGTCTAAGCAAAACCTTAGACATTGTAAGTGCAGGGTAGCCATAAGAGTATATGGTCTTGGAGTCTGTCATGCACGAACTCCACAGTTCCATAATGGCTACACCGAAATCTGGGAAGATTGGTATCAAACTTCTCAGCACAATAAATGCACACTGATGCCAGTGTGCAATGTATTGTAACATGCACCCAGAGGGTATCTTAGCGATGCCCCCTGAATACCAATCCGACTTCTAGTGTGGGGCTGACCAGTTTCTGCCAGCCTGCCACACACCAGATGAGTTGCTGGCCACATGGGGCAAGTGCCTTTGTCACTCTGTGGCCAGGAACAAAGCTTGCACTGGGTGGAGGTGCTTCATAATTTCATAATTATGTATGGTTAAGAGCAGAGGATCATATTCTGAAAGCCCTCATGTATAGGGATACTTTTTATTTTATAATAACACTGTCTCCACATTGTCTATAGCAATATGTATCCAATACAATTTAACTTGTTTGGAAATTTGCTTGAATAAGCGATTATTACAGCATTCGCATCTTTTAAAAACAAATGTAAAAGGTTAATTTTATTCAAAAGATATTACATAGTCTATGGCCTATAACATTTACAACTATGTTCCGCAACCTATGCAACGAATAGGTAATTAGATTTAGGTTGAAATCTTCAGGCTGTAACTAAAATTTACTTTTTTATCCTTTGCAAACCGAGAGATGCCCAGCCAGTCAACTTCGGCACTCATAGGCTTGGGCTCTACCAGGACTTTTCCTCCCTGACCCACCAGAAGCACAGAAACATCCTCCTTATCACAGAGTTTCTGAGGAATAAAGGCATTTCATATGACTGTGGCCATCCATTCCACTTAATCTTCCTCTTGGATAAGACCCAACATCAAGTGAAAAAGGTGGAGGAAGTATGGCATCTGCTGAACCTCCTGGAAAAACAGAAACGCAGCCCCCATGTAGATCACCCATGCCTGGTGTGTGCCATCAGCCTCAGTGGCAATGAGCCAGGAAGTCAGCTAGTGGTCTTCGCCCAGACCCTTAGACTATCGCCCTGGTGAGGCAAGAAGTCTTGGACAGCCTTTCAGGGGGCCTAGCGAGGCAAAGGGCAAGCAGACTCAGAACTGGTGCCTGGTGTCCCTCAGGGGAGGCCGCATATCCTGGGAGGTCCACTCCTTGGACTTGCCATGGGAGCGGCAGAGAAGTTGGAGCGGGCAGGAAGCATGGATAGACAAGGATGAGCCTGCCCTTCGTCCTGGAGAGAGCCATAGGACAGCGTTGGATATCACAGATTCATACTGGATAATTTGGTTATTTACCTGTTCATGTTGTTGGGGTTGTTCATGGGAATTACACTCACTTCTGTGCATTGGCCTCCCTGGGCCTGGCTCCACTATGTTCCTGGACCCACAGCTGACCCTGCCCCTGACCGCAGCATCGGTCCCCAGTCGGATGGGCAAGCATTGACACGCAAATACACATATGCCTAACCCTCCTGAACTAAAGGATATCACCCTCAATGTCTGGGGTCTTAATAGCCTGGTTAAGTGGAAGGTAGTACTATCCTTACTGGAGCACAGCAACGCAGACACTTGCATCCTCATTCAAACTCATCTACTGCCACGAGACTGGCAAAGATTCAAGCCTTGTCACTACCTGCACCAACACTTTTCCTGTAACCACACTAAAGTAGGAGACAAGATTATTCGCAAGCTCCTTCACCGGACCGATAGGGAGTAGACGGGAAGAGAGTCAGGGGAGGCTCCTAGCTCTCCATGTCCAAACAAAGGGCTTTCCTTTACCACAGGAACCATTTCTCCTGAAAGTACTGCGGGACACCATTGACACCCTGTAGGAAGCTGGTTCCGTATATACTATATCAAAATGAGATTTAGGCCCTCATAATGACTTTGGCAGTCTATACTGAAGGGCGTCATGGTGACGGCCACTAAAAGACCACCATGGATGCGGCAATCCACCCGCCGTATCACGAGTCACAAAAAAACCCGCCCGAAAGCAGCCATAATTGCAACACCACCAGAGCCAATGAAGGCGGGAGAGACTCGGTCCCACCACCCTCACCGCCACGCCAACAACAAACCGCCCTCCAAAATATGATCCCACGAATCACCACAGCGGTCCATCAACGACAGTAACCCATTTGTGCTATGGACCACCGCAGTCGCTTTTGCCACTCCACAACAACAGAAGCCAACATTGGCCAGCGTGAATTACCCACACCTGATACACATACACACACCCACCAACAGCACTATAAAACACAACCCACAATTCTTCGCAAAATCAAAAAATCTGCTCCACGTTGCCAGCCCACATATCTCCAGAACTGCATGCACAAACCACAGTCACCTCTACACCCTTCACGTATAACACACCACAAACCATACCTCTACACCAAACACACACAACACTTCACTCAATCACTACTTCACAGCATCCCACCTACTCACAGAACCTGCACCCCCACCAAACATTCCACCCTATGCACAACACACACACTACTCAATCGGCATGTCCCTACAAAAGAACCCCCGTTTTACTGATGAGGAGTTGTGCGTCACAGTAGACTAAATCGTTGGGGTAGAGCCACAGCTGTTCTGTGCAGAGGTCCAGCAGATATCCATTGCCAGGAAAATGGAGCTCTGGTGGAGAATCATGGCCAAGGTGAACTCTGTGGGAACCTATCCACGCACAAGGGACGACATATGGAAGAGGTGGAACAACCCACGAGAGACAGTTCAATGGCATCCAGACACCATATTGCCATCCTGAAGACTGCAGGTGGACCCCCACCTCCTCCCCTACAGTTGACAACATGAGGAGAAGGTCTTGGCTATCCTGCATTCCGGGGGGCTCGCGGGAATCACTGGAGGGCTGGACACTGGTAAGTCACCATTACTTCTCTACCACCACATACACCTGCATGGCATGTCACCCTATCTCCCTTCAACCCACTCCATCCCAAACTTAGAACCACCCCCATAACCACCCTCAACAATTGACCCTGCATGCCCAACCCACGTAAAGTACACCTCTCCAAGGTCATCATTCACACACATAAGTAATGAATGGTCAGCATGAAGCACTACTAATCCCACAATGCATCACCATACGCAAACCAAAGGTGGAAAAACAACACCTATCCCATAGGGAAACTCATAAATGCTGAACATGTACCTGAGAATGACATTAACAACTATCATACATGTCCTCAGGTACCCCAGCCAATGAAAGCCGGCAGCATATGCCACGTCAACCCAGTCCTCCACCAGAAGAAGGCCCCAGTGACAACAGCTACTCTGGATGTCTGGATCAGAAAGATCTCCCTGGCCCATCTGGTACCACTGGTCAGTCCGACACCACAAGAAACACCCAGTCCACCCCAGAGCACCCCACATTGGTCTCCACGACAACAACAGCCACCCAACGTCCCCAAACCTCTGTTAACAGGACACGTCAATCAACAATGTGCCCACCTGTACAGGGACCAGAGTCAAAACCTCACAGGCAAGACAAAGAAGGTCCTGGTGTCAGTGAGAGGGGGCACACAGTTCAGGGGACATTGGCATAGGGGGCCAGGGCTAGTGGGAAGATATCTGTGTGCTAAGGGGTGGGCCAACCCAGGGAACCGACTGACCGGGAGGCACTGTCACATGTCCTGGGAGCATATCAGAAATCCCAGGTCAGGATGGGCCATGTACTTACTATCTTGGAGGAGAATCAGAGGCTGCAGAGGGAACACCACCAGGAGGTCATGCAGCAGTTGCAGACCAACAATGCCAACATGGCCTCCACTGCAGGGATGCTCAGTGGAATTGCCAACATCATGCGTGAGTCCACAACACACCAGCGGGCCCCTTCCACTAGCCAGTGTACTGACCAGCCTTCCACATCTGCTGCAGCTAGTGGATTGGTGGATTTGCCACAGGACTCACAGACCACCAGCACCTCTCCCTCTCTAGCAGAGGAACCACCTCACAAATGATCCCTGCGAGCCAGACATCCTCCAGACACTGTAGCCAAGACCAAAACCACTGCCAGGAAGTGAGCCTCACCAACATGTCTCCCTTGTGTGCCAATGAGACACCTTGTACACTTTGGACTGCCACTGCTCCTTTGTCCTATGGTCCCCTGGATACTGGACCTGTGGTACAAAATGACTGGGCCACTACACTGAAGATTTCATCCACCATCACCCCACTCAATTGCAGTATACCTTCCTTTTTCTAACTGTAATAAACATACATAAACACAACAGAAGGATTTGTACATTTCTTACAAGTATATCCAATGTCTTAACCTTTATTCCATGTGCAAATATCATGTGAAGTGTCATCCAATGTACAGACACCTTGGGGTACACATTCCCAGTGTAAGTGCTTGCCACAAGTCACCTGTGTGATAGCAGTCTGTAGGCATTTCATGAGTACACAGTAATGACCACACCAACATCTGAAAAAGGGAAACCTTTAGTGACCTTCAAATTAGCAGTAAAGGTCACGTCAACTCAATATTTTGCACTGCAATGAAATCCAAATACTACAAGTGAGCAATACACAACTTTAGTAAGGGCCTCAGACAATATAACACATTTTCAGCTATACCATGTCCTCAGTAAGCCAGTCCCTCCTCTATAGCACCTAGTCCAGGCCAAACTGTCAGGGACAATGAAATGACAGAGAGGTTGTGTAAGCACATTCAAACTCACACTACATTTCCGGCAACAAATGCCAAGTACTGTATGGACTGAGGACACAGTTGGACGTGGGCACGTATGTGAAACTGCAAAACAGCTGATAGATTGCATAAGCAGAATTAGCTTTCTAACCAATCATCATACCACTGGCAACACTAACCACAGATGGAACAGTGCCAGGTTTCATCATGCACACATTAGAGCTTGGTACATCATTGCTGCCACACAGCTCTTCATTGAACTGGTGGTATGAACAGAACTACAGTCTTACCTGACTGCCATTGAAAGTAGTGGTGTATCAGATGTGTTCTGTTGTCCACATCCTCCTCCCCATCTTCATCACTGTCTTCAGTTTCCTCTGCTGCCACAGGTGCATTGTCTTCCCCCTCCTCCTGCCAGAATGGCACATGCCTTCTGAGAGCCAAATTGTGAAGCATGCAGCAGGCCACTATTATCTGGCAGTCCTTTACAGGGAGTAGGGATCCACCAGTAATATGTAAGCACCTGAACCTGGCTTTCAGTAGCCCAAATGTTCTTTTGATGACTCTTCTGGTCCGTCCATGTGCCTCAGTGTACTGATTCTCTGCCCCTGTCCTCGGATTCCTCACTGGTGTCAGCAGCCAGGATAGGTTTGGGTAGTTGGGGTCACCTGGAAATAGTGAGAAACTCACATTACATGTGTACAACAGCACAGAGGAAAACTCCAGGTAACATACTGTGACATACATTTTGTGAAACATCATGCTCACCTATGAGCCAGACTCTCTCTCTCTTTCTCTCTGTAGTAGTGCCATCATCTGTGGGACACTGCTGCCCCTCATGACGTAGGCATCATGTACAGATCCTGGAAACTTGGCAGTAATGTGGGAAATATACTGATCAGCAAGGCACACCATCTGCACATTTATAGAATGGTAATTTTTCCTATTTTAGAACACCTGCTTATTTATCCTGGGAGGGACCAAAGCAATATGGGTCCCGTCAATTGCCCCAATCACATGTGGCATGTGTCCCACTGTACAGAAATCGGCCTTAACAGTGAGCAAATCATCACTTTGGTGGAATGCGATATAGCTGCTCATGTGTTTCAGCAAGGCCGTCAAAACTCTACTCAGCACTTTAGCAAACATTGGCTGTAACATACCTGCGGCCAAGCCCACTGTCACCTGAAATGATCCACTGGCCAGGAAGTGGAGCACTGACAGCACCAGTACTGTGGAAGGTATTGCAGTAGGACTACGAAGAGCAGGAATGAGCTCTGCCTCCAATTGTTCAACCAGTTCAGTGATTGTGGCCCTGTCCAGACAATAGGTGAGTATAATATTGACATTCCTCTAGTGTAACCAAGTGAACTAGGGGTCTGTACACAGGTTCATTTCTCCTACCCGCAGTATCTGAACAGACAAAACATCACAAGTGTGTGATAGCAGGAAGGATAGAAAAACACAACATCACAGTAAATAGAGCTGTCTCATACATTTCAGCCAACCAATGATTGGAATCTGTTCTGGTGAACTGTAAATGCAAACAGACTTCCGATACCATACATTTTCATTAATTTGTCATACTGCTTCACAGATGTAGTCTAAGTTGTGAGACGTGATTTGTACATCACATTTAAAAAAAATTGTCAAATACTCTTCTGCAAGCCGTGCGCTGGTATGAGCCCTCATTGAAGAGCCAGATTCTCCCTCCAAATGTATAATGTAGACATGTAGCAATTGCCTCGGTGTGTACCATAAGTACCTATTACGCACATTTAATTGACTTCCATGATAACAATCATCAGAAAATGGCACCCCCCTGTCCTGCATGCAGAGGACAGGTGGAAGTGACCTCACTCCGCCGGTGTTTAACGTCATGGCGGAGTGCAGTCTGAACCGCCTTGCAACTCTTCATTGGTTAACATTGAAGTCTATGAAGCACAGGTGCCAATGATGATCACCGCTGGCAGTGACGGTGATTACCAGCGCAAATGTGTCTGCCATTTTCACTTGACCCCTGACTTTCACATGTCAAGAACTCCACTGCGTGAGCTGCTGTGTCCTGTGTCTGGAACGCAGAATGGCCCATGCTACAGGGGATAGGGCCTCAGCTTCACATCCAAAGAACTGGAGAAGCTTGTGGATGGCGTCCTACCCTTGTATGGACAGTTGTATGGGCCTCCAGATCAATAGGTGAGCACCTTTTCAGTATTTTGGATACAACATGGCTGTATGTTGATATGTGTGTGCGCATGCAGTTTGCCCTTCAGGGAGTGTTGTTTGCTGCATGTAATATGTACACATATGTGCGAGTGATGTGTAAGATGATTGTGGGATCTATGTAATATGTAGTCCATTGCTGTAACTGACTGTAGCGTGTAGTTAATGGTGTCCTTCTGTCTGTGTTTCCTCTGCAGGACAGCGCCCATCAGAAGAAAGGGTTATGGAGTGCCATTGCCAAGGACGTGCGGACCCTGGGAGTACATAGCCGGAGGAGCACCCTCTGCAGAAAGAGGTGGGAGGACCTGAGACGCTGGGCCCGGTAGACTGCAGAGACCCAGCTGGGGTTGTCCTCCCAACGAGGGAGGGGTGACGTCGGGCCCAGACCCCCAGAGTTGGATGGCCCTTGATGGCAGCACAGCAGCCACAAGAGGGTGAGTACTCACTGTGTACATTTGTTTCCTAATGCCTGGCATGGTCTTTGGATGCCAAGGTATTAGACAGTGTATACCTCAGTATGCTCTTGTAGGTAATGTTGTATAGTTCTGCATTGCTATGGTGAGTGGTATGTACAATTGATATTAGTCATTTGCTGGTATTTCTGCTTCAGTAAGGGCCTACATCCTGACTCACCAGTGTTGGAGTGATGCTCTGATGTCCACTTCCTAGGTGGTGTGACCTGGCAATTGTATGTTGTACAGTCACTGTAACAGAGTAAGTGTAGCTTTGCCTTTATCAACAGGCAGACATGGATTAGAGAGTCTCAGATGGTAGTTAATTCAGAGTTAATTTGTTGGTATTGTGGCTGTCACTGCATAGAGTACATTACCAGTGAGTCTTTTTGATGTGTATGCCATATGTGCCGTTATTGATGATATTGAGCCTGTGCTCCCTTTCTTTCTCACCCACCCTCCTTCCTTTTTTTCTCCTGTCCTTGTGTGCATTAGAATCATCTGGCGAAGGAGCAGGGGCACCGGCGAGTGGGGGAGCTGCAGCCCACAGGCCCCAGGAGGCAGTGTCCACTGATGCCGAGGGAACCAGTGGGTCGGAGGGTGAGGAGAGCATCATGGGGGTGGGGGGACAGGAGCTGATACTACTGACTGATTCCTCCTCTAATGGGAGCTCCCTGGTGGTAGCGGACCCCTCTGGGACCACCCCAGCAGCATCATCTTCCATCACCCCATGTTCCAGCACTGCCGTCCCAGTACCCCCCCCCCCTCCAGTTGCCTGTGCCCGCTCACCCAGGAGGGTGGGTGTCTCCTTCGCTGCAGGTACCTTAGCCCCTGCCCCAGTCAGCCCTGCTGCTCTCACTGAGGAGCCTATTTACCTCCTGAGATCCATCTCTGTAGGGCAGTCAACCATTATGAATGCAGCAATGCAGTGCCTACCTGGTGGGCATTCACATTTGCTTAGCTGGCCTACAGAGATATTTTCAGGCTCTAGCCTCCTCTTTGACGGCAGCCAGTGTCCCTAGTTATTCCGTTCCCCCTCCAATTACCTGTACCCAGTCCCAGAGCCCTCTCCCCCCCACCCATCCCAAGCACACAATCAGACGAGCATGCACCCAAGACAAGAAACAGGACTCGCAAAGACAAGCACAAGCACCACAGATCACACCACAAGCATACACAAACAGCCAACACACAGAAGCACACACAACAGCCACGGCCTTTACTGTCTCCCCCTCCACCCTCACAGTCACATCAACACTCACACCTGCTAGCACTGCATTCTATATTCCAGATCCTGTCACCTGTTCAGCCCTACCCATAGTCACCACAACAGCAGACACTCAGACTAGCATCCCATTCACCACATGCGCAGCAGTCATCATGCCCACAAGCAGCACACCCACCTCACTTGCAGACACCATCCCAACATACATGCACATGACCTGTTTGTCCCCTCCCTTCCTCTCTCCCCCTCCCAAAAACACATATCAATCCCACTCAAACACCCAACAGTCATCCATATCACACATGCACACACTGCATGCACCTACAACCCAGTCCAGCACACCTACATGTCCTACAACCACTCCCTCTACCTCCACTCCCAAACCTGCTTCCACAGTCTGCCCCACTGTACCTAGGAAACTTTTCCTTACCCGCCTTGACCTCTTCCCTACTCCTGACCCACCCCAAGTTATCCCTAAACATAAGGTCCCACTCCCCTAGCCCAGTCCCTCCAGCTCCCAGTCCTCCTATGGCCCCCCTAGTGTTTCCAATGTCCCTCCCCCTGCTAAGAAGGCCAATGTCCCTCTCCCCGCTAAGAAGGCTTGCACTCCGGGGCACAAGGCAGCCACTTCCACCCCCTGCTCCAGACCCACTTCCTTCCCCCTAAACAGAGGAGCAGGAGCCCACCCCCTCCCAAACCAAAGTCCAAAGAACCCCCTTCCAAGAAGAAACCCCCCCACCCCCGCAGGTGCCTGCCTTCCACATTAATGTCCCTGCCCAGTGGAGTCACTTCGGCTGTCAGGAGTCAAGTTGGGCCTATTTTGTTGCCCTGTGGGTTGCCATGGACAATTGGACTGGCCAATGGCCTTTTGTATATAGTTCCTGTTGTGTTGTAAATACAGTGGTTGAATCACAGGTATTTGTCTTGGCTTTCTTTTCTTCTGGCTTCTGTAATTGTTGTATTTTTCAGAGGTTTGTTCTCCATGTGTGCGGTATGTATAGTGTGTGTTGTGTGTGTGTGTCACTCTGCCCTCCCTCCCTTGTGTGCCAGACAGCTGTACTCACGGTTGTCGTCTTCATCGACATCACTGCTCCTGGACTCCTATCACATAGTACATGTTTCCATGGTGGCCGCGGACTCCTCTGTGTTCCTGGAGTTGAGTGTCTCCTTTTATATGGGTAGTTTCCACCAGGCTTTTCGTGGCGGTGGTCTCACCCCGGAAAGCCTGGTGGCCTGCTATGTCGTAATATGGAGGGCGGTGAATGGTGTTCCACCGGGCTGCAGATGGCAACCGTCGTGGACCGTGGCCGGACCGCACTGGCGATTCAAGCGGTGCATTGGCTGTATATGGGAGGGATCACCACTGTGGTCATAATATGGCGGTCTTCACTGTCAGCCTGGCAGCTGTACTACTGCCATCGCTGGCATGGCGGTCAGCTGACTGCCAAAGTCATAACGAGGGCCATTGTGTGCACAGAGTCCAGAGGTTCCCCAGAGGCTTAACAGAGGCTAAAGTAGATAATACTAATGCTCTCTTTTGCGGTAGTGTGGTCAAGCAGTTACACTTATCAGAGGGTAGTGCAAAGCATTTGTTGTTCACACACAAACCATAGAAGCACACACTCAATGACTTAACTCTAGACCAATTGTTATTATATAGCAAAAATATCTCGCCTTTATTTTTAGAACTACAAGATTCAAGTTGCAGGTAAGCACTTCAATTGATTTTTATTTCACACATGTATCAATAGTACTGGCACTCGGAATCAGGCCTGCCTGTAGGTAAGTACCTGTGACTTCGGAGGGAAGACCTGGGAGGTTTAGAGGAGCACTGGAGAGGGGGCCACATGTAGGCACCAAACATACACCCTCAGTGGCACTGGGGCGGGAAGGTGCCGGGTGCAAACAAGGCATCGGGTTTCCAATGATTCTTTATAAGGGGACCCCGGGGTCACTCAGATGCTGCAGGCGAAGTCCAGGGGATCAACTTGGGCAAACCACAGGCTGGACAGGGAGCAGGGCCGTCTGCTTAACGTAGCTGCACCTGGCTCCAAGGCCTGGGGGTTGTGGGTTCAGTGTGTCTTTAGGCGTCGGATATCTTCGTCCAGAGCTTTCTCGGTCAGAGGGGGTCCTCAGGATTTCGTCTGCAGGCGTTGTCGTGGATGGGTGGAGAGGTCAACCCAGGATGGGCACTTGCTCAGAATCGCCTGGGGATCCTCTCTGGTTTGTTGGGCAACCTGGACACTGGCCGTGGGCGTCGGAAGAATAGTCAGGACTAACACATTCGGAGTGAGGCTGGAGTCCTTGGTTGTTTCTTTTTGGACAGGGCCGCTGTTCACTGGAGTTCTTGTTCCTTTTGGGTGCAAGACAGTCCTCTGGAGCTTGGCAGAGGTCGCTGGTCCCTCTGGATGTGTCACTGTTTTTGTGCTGGTTCTTTGAGGCAGGAGACAGGCCGGTAGGCCTGGGGCCAAGTCAGGTGTCGTCTTCCTTCTCTGCTGGGAGTTCAGCTTAGCAGTCCTTCTTTCTTGTCAGGTCGCCAGGAATATGGTGAGCTGGGTTCAGGGAGGCCCTTAAATACAAGATTTAGGGGAGTTTCAGGAGGGTCAGAGGGTAGTAGCCAATGGCTACTGTCCAAGGGTTGCCACACCCTTCTTGTGTCCACTCCCTCTAGGGAGAGGGACCCAAACCTAACTCTATTGGTCCCTGTCCTCCAAACCAAGATGGAGGATCCTGCAGGGAGGGGGTCACCTCAGCTCTGGACACCCTGTTTTCCCTAATTTTCCCGCCAGATTTGCCACCAAAAGTGGGGCTTTGTCAGGGGGGCAGGCAACTCCACTAGCTAGAGTGCCCTGGGGCACTGTAACGCGAGGCTTGAGCCTTTGAGGCTCACCGCCAGGTGTTACAGTTCCTGCAGGGGGGATGTGTGAAGCACCTCCACCCAGGACAGGCTTTGTTTCTGACCACAGAGAGCACAAAGGCTCTCACCCCATGTGGTCAGAAACTCGTCTGAAAGTGGCAGGTTGGCAGAGACCGGTCAGTCTTGCACCAGCAGTTCGGCTAACATACAGAGCATTTTTCAATAAATCCCACACTGGCATCAGTGTGAGTTTATTATGCTGAGATGAGAAGTTTGGTACCAAAACTTCCCAATATTCAGTGAAGCCATTATGGTGCTGTGGAGTTCATAATGACAAACTCCCAGATCATATACTCAATAAGGCTACACTGCACTTACAATGTCAAAGAATGGACTTAGACACTGTAGGGGCATATCGCTCATGCAGCTATGCCCTCACCTGTGGTATAGTGCACCCTGCCTTAGGGCTGTAAGGCCTGCTAGAAGGGTGTCTTACCCATGCCACAGGCAGTGGTTTGTGGGCATGGCACCCTGAGGAGGGTGCTATTTTGAGTTTGCCTTTTTCTCCTTACCAGCACACACAAGCTGCAAAGGCACTGTGCATGTGCTTGGTGAGGGGTCCCCCAGGGTGGCATAATACAAGCTGCTGCCCTTGGGGACCTTCCCTGTCCACAGGGCCCTTTGTACCAGGGGTACCTTTTACAAGGGACTTAACTGTATGCCAACTGTGAACACAAAGGTACAGATTTTAGGAAAGAAAGCTGGTGCTGGGGCCTGGTTAGCACACTTTCAATCAAAGTTGGAATCAATATCAGGCAAAAAGTGGGGGGTAACCATGCCAACAGTGGCACTTTCCTACCCCCCCCCCCTAAACAGGTTTTATTAATAGCAGGAGACCTCAGCCTGATCATGTGCAACAATTGGGATAGATTGAGACAGAGGTACAGACAAGCCGGGGCTCTGACAGAGGGGGGTGTAGGTTGGCTGAGAGAGGATGATTTTGGAGGCCTATGTCGGTTGGCACATCCGCACAACACAGACTATACCTACTACTCCCAACACCCACAACACCTATGCCCATCTGGATTACTTCTTAGTTCTGGATTACAGCCCTAGTGCTCTAGAATACCAACAATAACTATTGAGCTAATGGGGCTATCACACCATACCCCCATCAGGCTCATGATACAAACTGATCCCTCCCAGGTGAAGAAGGGAGCGTGGAGGCTGCAAGATAGCCTATTACATCACCCAGATATGGTTGTCAAGGTTTAGCTGCTGGCTATTGTTGCTGGAAAAGCATTTGATAGGGTTCATTGGCCATACCTTGATGCAACCCAGAGTCCTTTCGCCTTCGGACACATTGATTCCGCAAATGGGTATCGAGCAGCTACAATGTCCCTGGAGCAGCTGTGAGAATAAATGGCACACCCTCAGTCCGCTTTGCGATCGGCAGGCAGACGCAGAAGGACTGTCTGCCGTCGCTATTGAGCCCAGGAAGTAAAGGGTTTGTGATAACCCAAGTATTACTGGCGTTCAAGGGGAGAACTGCACACCCTAAGTCTCTATGCCTGGTGGCGCTGGAGGACCCCTTGAGCTCACTTCCTGCCTTCCTGGAGGAACTAAAACACTTTGAGAAGGCTTCAGGATTCTGCATCAACCTCCAGAAGTCATAAGGCCTTGAACTCACATTAATACCAAGCACCAGGGAGGAATTCTCCTCCCTCTACTCTCTGGCTTGGTCTATCTCTTCCATACTGTACCTGGAGAGGTAGATAGCCCAATACTCAAGACATGGTGGACATTAACTACCGGGCCCACTGTGACAGACCAGGGCAGACTTAGCTCAGTGGAGACACTATGGCCTATTGTGGCCACTCTAAAAATGACTGTGATCCCCATGACCCTCTTCTTGTTTCAGGCCTTATGGCTCCCTCATCCTGGGGGCATTCTCAAAACTCTCCAGGCAGAGCTCCATCAATCTGTTTGGGCTTCATTTATGGACTGCCGGATAATAGGGGCTAGGAATGCGTAATCTTACACAGTACTTTCAATTGTCACAGCTCCACTTCTTGCTGAAATGCAGACGATCTGACACCAAGAATCACTGGTGCTTCATGGATAGTGTGATAGCTGAAGATCACCTATGGAAACTACCCTGGCTTCACAGGAAGCACAGGTCGTGAAGCTTATATTCCTCCCCAGTCACCAGAGCTACCATGGAGGTTTGCGATAGTGGCCACCAGGAGGGAGCCAACGTCCTTCCCCTCACCTGACTCCCATTCTGGGCAACCCGTATTTCTCCCTGGGCCTTCACCCTACTGATTTTGATGCCTGGTTGGGGGCAGGCTGAGGATCTATAGGCCACCTCTCTGATAATGCAGGGCCCATACACTTTGATCTACTGAAAACGGATTTTAATCTTCCAAAAATGGAACGCCACCACTACTTCCAAGTTTGGCACTGGGTGATGTACCCTACTATACGGAGCAGAGCGCAGCAGCCGCTTATGACACTGAAAAATGGATTCTGGCCAAAGAGGGCAATAAACAACTCATTACAGAGTTATAAACACTCTTGGCCCCAGCTGACAGACAAAAGAAAACACCCAGCCAGAAACTCTGGGAACAGGTACTGGGGCGCACGTTCACGTATAAAGAATGGGGGAACATTTATTACAGGGCGCAACACATGATGCTTAACACTGCGAGGGTGGAGACAGCTACTCAGATTGTAACGTACTGGCATCTCATCCCCACCAGATTACACAGAGTTAACCTGCTTGTCCTGAATATTGCTGGTGAGGGTGTGCAGCGACCAATACACAGTTGTACCTTTTATGGACATGCCAGAAACTCACTAGATATTGGGATGTATTCCTGAATGACATTGATGCTTACTTTGATACACAGCTTTGTTTCCCTATGTACACCATATTGGGTCTTCCTAACCACTGACCTTCCCTCTCAAAACCAGATGGGGGTGACACATTAGCTTAGTGATGGGAGCGGTGCTCCAAGCATATTCTCTCACCAGGGTCCCACAACCGCCCCCCCCAACACACACACACACACACACACACACTTAGGGCCTGATTACGACTCCGGCAGAGGGGATTACTCCGTCCCAAATGTGACAGATATCCCGCCCGCCATTTTATGAGTTCCATAGGATATAATGGACTCGTAATTCGGCGGGCAGGATATGTGTCACATTTGGGACGGAGTAATCCCCTCCGCCGAAGTCGTTATCGGGCCCTTAATGTGGCTCTACAGAATTTGACACATCTTGAACATGGAGAAATTGTCCCTAGCACTGATCAACGATTTGGGAGCCTACGCAGACTTCTAGGTGCCATCCACTGTACTACTCTCTGCAGAATTTACCTAACTGACATACCCTAAATACCTTTGGCTACTGAACCTCACGGAAGTAGGTGATGGTTGCAGGTGAGGCGGCATCCTAGGTTGATCATGGCATGATCCTGGGATGGGGAGGACTAGGGAATTTTAAAGCACAAGAGTATGGGGGAAGGGGGTATTGCAGAGGGACAGGGAACGGACACATTGGAACCATCGCACATTAAGTGAAATAGCAATGTCCATACAGGGTGTTGTATTGTTCTTTTTTTTCTCTACTGTAAATCAATAAAACAGATTTAAACCTTACAACTGCACCACAGGCTGCAAAGCCAGGCACAAGACACGTTTTAGAGGGATACCTACGTGGCTGGCATAATAAGTGCTGCAGACTCACTAATAGCATGTAGTTTACAAACCCTGGGTACGTGAAGTACCTCATACTAGGGGCTTACAACTGAACTAAATGTGCCAATCAGATGTAGGCCAGTCTTTTGTTTCAGGGAGACAGCACAGGCACATGGTTAGCAGTGGTAAAGTGCACAGAGTCCTAATACCAACTTAAACAAATTCAGATAATAGGAGAGCTGAAGGCAAAGGATTATAGATGACCCTACAGAGAGGGACAGTGGTGCACTGTAGTCTAGCCAGATTTATGTGATAAACAGTAAGTAGTGCTTTATTCTGACATTAGCTCTTAGATATTCAGATGATTTTTAATAATTCATATAGTGTTAAGAGTCATCCAGGAAAAGCAATAAATAGTTTTGAGTGGCAGAGTGGTGTGTGTGGGAGATAATGTAGTGGTTGGGTGGACAAGAGAAAGCCATGGTCTTTTAGAGGATTTAGAAGAGGTGCGTGGGAGATGCAGTAGTAGTAGAGTAAGAAGATTTCATACAAATCCCATGGTCCCCATAGAAACTGTATGAGGCTGATCATCTACAGTCTGGTAAAAGCTGAACTGTGCCTCGTATGTAACAATGTTCAGTGGGGGATGCAACTTTTTAGAGCTTCTCATTATAAATTACCATCACTCAGCAGTGGCGCCTGACAGATACATGCATCCTATTTTCTTGCCCCAGTCGTCATATTTGATGTGAACTTCATCTCAGTCAGGAGGCAAAAAATTGAACTGGTGGGGTAACCCCACCCACTTTAGGGTAGTATAAAAATCCCCCTACCCACATCACTTCCTGTTATTTACTGCATGACTAGCATTAAGGAGGTTTGACCCCTGCTGGGATTGGGTCCTCTTCAGAACACTCTGGGTCCACTTGTGCCTGGCACAAGTGCAACAAGGAGGGCAGTAGGTGGAATTTGAGCCTGTCTTCCTCAACCTGTTACAGGTGGTGGTCTTGGGGACACATGAGTACTCCCATTGTGCTGTCTTCCGTCTGGGGACTGACCTGTTGTGCGGTTCTGTTCCTCAGGGGGGCTGTGTGGAGGAGGCCATACCACCACGTGGTCAGAAACAAAGCCTGTCCTGGGTGGAGGTGCTTCACACATCCCCCCTGCAGGAACTGTAACACCTGGCTTCTGCACTGGCAGGACGTCTATCACTGAGGAGAGTATCCATAAGGATCAGACTGAAAAGAAACTTGACGCATCCTTAGAAGAATCCTATGCAGAGGTAAATTTAGCAACGGGAGCTGGTATTTATGGTGCTTACACTTCACAGTCCCTTATCTCGGACATCAAGAATTTGTTTAAAACTATTCAGGAGAATGTGGCATGTTCTGACCTTGTTGATGCCTTGGAGAAGGAGGTGTTTTATCTTATATCTCCTTTAACAGCGTGAGAGCTTCTGCACTGGCAGATGGTGCCACCATCTCTGCAAGAAGGAACCTGTATTTGAAGAAGTGGTGCACTGATGCAGCACAGAGATTAGTGGCCTTAAGAATATGGTTTTCTGAAGGGACCCAGCTCTGGTACAGACCTTGAGAAAAAGGCCTATAGAATCTCCAAGAATAAGACAGAGTGGTTGTACATCGGGGTCAGGATTGTGCTCCTCTTTTTCCAAATCTTCCTTTTGCCAGCCTTCAACACAATCTAACTAGCAGCAACAACAGCAGTTTTCTTATCACAAAAGACAGAACGTCAAGGGAAATAGGAATCGGGGAGATCAAAAGGAATGGTCTGGATCAACAACTAGGAATCAGCGTTCCTGGCTATGCCAGAGAAATGTCTCCCCAGCATGGGTGAAGAAATATAACACTTTCCTTGTAGCCTGAGAGGAATCCACTTCCGACATATGGGTGTAGCAGGTGGTGAAGAAAGGGTACCAGATAGAGTTTCTGGAGACACAGATGGACACTGGGCCCATTCTTGCGTCAAAGCCTCAGGATGCAATAAGGACGTTGGCTCTGGAAGAAGTGATTCTCAAACTGGTGCAGATTAAGCCAGTTCTAGAAGCAGAGGAGTAAAAGAGTGTATTTGAAGAAATTCTTAGTCCCTAAACTCTCTGGTCACTTCAGAATGGTTATAGATTTAAGAAGGGTGAACAGATACATAAGTTTGATTCCATTCAAAATAGAGACGCTTCAGGGGATTGTTTGTTTGATCCCAGACAAAGCTTTTATGATCACTATGGATCTAATCAATGCATATTACCATATTCCTATAGCTAGGGCTCATCAAAAATCGGAAACGTTTTACTCTAAAAAGACACTATCAGTTACAGGTATTGCCTGTTGGCATCAGGTAAGCTCTATTGGGTGCTTACGAGTATGATGGCACCCCTGGTTTCACTTCTCCATCTTCAGGGATGGAGTGCTCTTCCACAGCTAGAAGACTGGCTCCTCCATGCTCCATCAAGACAGCAGGTTTTGGAAGGTTCGCATGTAATGAAGAATTTTCTTCAGTGATGTGGCATGATCTCCTCAAAAATTTGGACAAATTCAAGATGGATCCCTCACTGGACATGACGGTAATTGGGGCCCATTTCATTGTCCTAAATCTCTGTCTGCAGTTCAGTGGGAGATTTCCTCAGTTTTGCAATTTTTGCTGGATGGTTTTCAAAAGCAATTAGTAACAACTTCGCTAAGTCCAGTGCACTGCAATAAAGACCTTTGGAAACCCTGCTCCAATTCATGCACTGATTTTGTTTCGGTGGTTTGACTTTTTTTTTTTTTAAGAGTTTTTTTATATCTAGATCTGTATTTAGACCCTCTGTTCCTCCTTGGAATTTGCCCTTCATCCTCAAAGCATTAAAGGGTGTCCCATTTAAACCACTTATTTCTGCTGATTTAAAGTACTTGTCTTTAAAAGCGGCATCCATAGAGGCTATTACTCCTGACCGGAGGATTAAAGCTGAGGCAATGTTATCCAAACCTTTTATTTTTTTTAAGATTCTGGATGACAGAATCTCATTTAAGCTCAATCAAGAGTTCCTTCCCAAAGTGGTGTCCAAAATGCATAAGGACCCATTGGAGAGATGGTAGCATCTTGGGCTGAGGGTGAGAGGCACCCTGTCAGAGATATGTAGATCAGCTACATAAGCCTCAAAGCTCAAACTTCTGTTAAATACTATCATATTGAGTGTTATGGAGGGTAATTCATTTGGGGAAAATATATTAAATGCCGTAGTTTCCACTCAACTTGATGCCTTTTGATTAAAGTTCAACAAGCCTGATTACTATAATGTTTCTTTCAGCCACCTTAAGTTTCTGGGGGTTCTGAAGGCCCGCTTTTGCTTGGGTAAACCTTAAAAGTTATGACTGGGACTATGACATGGGACTTAGTAATGATGACTGTGGCA
Source organism: Pleurodeles waltl (assembly GCF_031143425.1). Classification (NCBI taxonomy): domain Eukaryota; kingdom Metazoa; phylum Chordata; class Amphibia; order Caudata; family Salamandridae; genus Pleurodeles; species Pleurodeles waltl. Next base: position 710,324,534 of record NC_090442.1, read on the forward strand.
CGGACAAAAAGGACTAAAAATAATGAGACTTACCAGTAAGTAAGCAGGCAGTACCTTGCCTGATAGACTGTCCAAAATACTTGGACAGCACTTCCAAAGACTATTTCATGCTAAGGCTGATTTTGTATATCTTAGTGCAAAATACAAGTAAGAACATTGTTTAGATCAGTGATCGAAGTGAGTGCCATTGGGGGTGCACAACGTGCCCATATTGTTATGATTTTGAAACCCCTTTCCCCTACTTTTCGACACGGGACAGTTAATTCCGACAGTTTAAATGCCCCAGCTGAAGTGTTAACCAGTGAATCGCCTGTGGAGTGAAACCAAAGTCAGACAGACTGATAAACAAGTCTTTTCTCAGTACACCAACCAAGACTTAATTCTGTGGCTCTCTGGTTACACATAGACCTCTGCAATGCATTAACTAATAGAGGTTTCATAATGTATTATAGTGCATTTCCCAATGAGTAAACTTTTTTAATTTTTCATTTAAGCTGCATTGTAGTGTTCTGAGTTCCATGCCCACATGCTGGTATGAAAGATAACACACACACCAGTGGGTAGCGTAGAGAACTGGCCATAAGCACGTGGACTCAGGCACATTTATTGGCCGGGTCAACTGAACGGTGACGCCTATGTTGGATGGGTGTGGGGTGAGTTTAAAGTCCGTAGGGAGTGGCTGGCAAAATACTATGTGCAGAAGTGCATGTGTGTCCAGCAGGGCACAACATTCCTCCCAAACTTTATTGAAAATGGAACAAGTCCAACCTATAAGAACAAAACAGAAAAACACATAAAACACCAACTAAGTCTCTCAGCCTCGAGAGCCAGTCCATAGGATTAGTAGTGGTCAGGTGCCGCTGGGAGCACCGGGGCATCTCCGCACGCATCCATGATTTAACCAGCTGTGGCTGGGCATAACGCTGTGTAGATGGAGTCTGGATTCAGTGACAGCCGGTTCGTTGGTTCAATGTCCACTCATGCACTGATGGTCAGTCCTGCGTGCTCTTGTGGTGATGTGTTTGGTGTAAACAGTTCAAACTTGATGCATCCAGAGTGTTGGTGGAATCTGCTGCAGAAATATTTTGTTAGACACCCTGGCTTCATGAAAGCCAATCCAGCGAAGACATCTATGGTGATATGATGCCATCCTTTGAAGCCATGGTGCGTCGTGATACCTTGTTGGTGGAACAACTGCCAGACCATCTCTCGTTTAAGGATTGCTCATTCAGGAATTTCCTTGAGTCCCTTTTGAAGGGTCACCACGAGACCGGTGAGGACTGTGCTGGGCTGCATTTGGTCATCTGCAGGCCACTGCAGCCTCCCCAACTGAAGCCACGGCCAAGTCATTTGTGGAACAGCAAGGTTGGATGATACCTGGTCAGTGCGCTTGTCAACAGGAACCAGATGTGGATGGGCTCTCAGATAGTCTCTGGGCAATTGGTCTCACAAGTTGCCAGGAGTGCCTCTTTGGTCTCGATGTTTTGCAGAGGTGAGGTTCCATTTTAGTGTTGAGATACTCCTTTGTTGGATAAGGTGATGCACATGACAATGATGGTGTTTCATTAGATGACCTGGACGACTGGTAGTAAGGTTGCTGGAGTGAGGGTAACTGGAGCGACTTTGGCATAGTTAGTGCAGTCTTTTCTTTGCCATGTGCTGTTGCTAGCAGGGATGCATCTTGGACAGCCTCGCTGTGAAGCGTGGGGCAGGTACACTGTTCGCTCATGCAGGTGGCTTTCTTTCAATACACCCACTGAGCTGTCTCCAGTGACGTTGCTGCACCCTGGTGGCTGGCTTGTCTGTAGGTGCACTCTTGACTCGTGGCATGAATTCTCATCTCTTCATCCTGTGATCTTCCACTCTTGTGCATCTGTGGTTGCCAGGTGTTCGTGTGAAAGGTCTGCGACAAGATTGGAAACCTGCCGAAGTCCACCCCATCCTGAAGAAAATCACAGCCAACCCAACAGAGCTCAAGAACTTCCAACCCATCTCGCTGCCACCCACCCAGCCAAAGTCCTGGAAAAAGCCATGAACTTGCAACTATGACAGTTCCTAGAGGACAACTCTCTGGATACCTCTCAGTCCTGATTCTGCAGCAACCACAGCACGGAGACTGCTCTTGTTGCAGCCACCAATGACATCTGCACACTCCTCGTCCACGGACACACAGCAGCACTCATACTCCTTGGCCTCTCAGCAGCCTTCAACACAGTCTCCCACAGCACCTTATGCATCAGACTCCATGACGCAGGAATCCACGGAAAAGCCTTGCAATGGATCTACTCCTTCCTCCCCAGAAGTACACAGAGAGTCAGGCTCCAAACCTTGACATCCAAACCAACAGAAGTCAGCTACGGAGTCCCTCTGGGATCCTCCCTGAGCCCAACATTCTTCAACATATCCATGGCCCCGCTGGCAGCCATCATTGGAGACCACGAAATGAAGATCGTGTCATGTGCCGAGGACACTCAACTCGTTATATCCCTCACTGAAGACCCGGACAAAGGTAAGAAGAACTTTCACACCCGGATTAAAGCTGTTGCCGCTTGGATGAGGGAGAGCTGCCTCAAGCTCAACTCTGACAAGACCGAGTTCATTATCTTCGGAAACTCCACCTCAGGCTGGGACGACTCCTGGTGGCCCACATCGCTCAGCGCACCACCTACTCCGACTGACCACGCCCACAACCTAGAAATCATCCTCGACTCCTCCCTATCAATGATCTGACAGGTAAATACAGTCACCTCTTCCTGCTGGCACACCCTCTGCCAACTCCGCAAAATCTCACAAATGGACCCCGTTGACTCCCGCAAAAAAAATCACCCACATGCCCTAGTCACTAGCAAGCTCTACTACAGCAACGCACTCTACACCGGCACCACAACAAAGAACATTAGGCAACTACAACTCATCCAAAACACCGCTGCAAGACTCGTCCAGAACCTCCCCTGCCAAGAACACATCTCCCAAAACCTGAGGACCCTCCATTGGCTCCCAGTAGAGAAGCAAATTAACTGCAAATTACTCACCCACACCTACAAGGCCCTGCACAACATCGGCCCTGCACAACATCGGACCAGCCTACCTGAACATTGCATCTACTTCCATATCCCTATCAGACCCCTCTGCTCCGCCCAGCAGGCGCTAGCTACAGTCCCACGCATCTGGGAATCCACTGCTGGAGGAAGATCTTTCACATACCTCGCAGCCAAGAGCTGGAACAACCTGTCCACGCACCTCAAACAAAGCCATCTCTCACCATCTTCAGGAAGAACCTCAATACATGGCTCTCCGAATGAGACCCTGACCCACCACCAGCGCCTTGAGACCCTCACAGGTGAGTAGTTGCGCTTTACAAAAACTGATTGAGAAATGCACGTGTGTCTAGCAGGGCACTACACCTGACGGTCAAAGACCAAAAGAAACTTTTTTAGGCACACCTTTGACCAAGCTCACTGGACCTGCCTCCACTGCACGCAGCATCACAGTTCCAAAGCTTTTATTTAATGCAATTTGGACGCGCTTTTAGACCCCTTCGTTGAGGCGCTATGCGTTCTGCTATTATCTATCTTGTAGTCAGCTTAGGACGGTTTTAGTTGCTAACTAAAGTTAGTTACTTGCACGTGGCAAAATACAAAGACCTCGCACTTTAGTTTCTCTCGTCCTTGGATAGAAACGAGCACGATTTAAAGGAGTCTGATACACGTTGTTTTCTCCACAATTTAAACACCTCCTTTCTCCCGTTAAACATTTTACATAAACTAACCTCTACCTAACAGAAGCGACCAACCCGTGCCTCGCAAGGAGGCAAATATCTAGCCATAACGTCAGCTTCGCTGTAGTCTGTTATAGAAACGTGCAGAATATCCGACTCTACCAGGAATTGGTTGTCCTCCGATACGACATTTTTCACTCGCCCACCCCCACAACTCCGCATTTTCTGCATTGAATTTGCAGGTCACAATTAACACCAGCCAACGTGTGGACGGCAACCACTTGTAGATTGTATAAGTGAACCTTAGGGGGCGCGAGGGGCTTCTTCCGGGACGGATGATGTTTATATCCGGGCCGAGTGATACATTCTAGCCAAACGTAGTCTAATGCGGGGCGACGCAACCATCGTCATTCTGCCTTCAGAGCGCACGTTTTTTATTTTAATGTATTGAAGTGTGGTAGAAATGAAAGTAAAGCCGAGGCAATCATTTAAAAAAATATATATATATATATTCTTCTGATGGGAGGTAAGGCTGACGCTAGGGAACTGCTGCCCGATTAGGTAGAATTGATAAGATCAGTATTAATACTCCAATAATTTAACTTGTCTGTTTTTGCGTTGGTACTATAAAGCCATGACAATAACCTTTCAGAACGTCGGCACCCATGTGATAGTATCCGTTGGTGGTATTGTGCATATAGTAACTTTAACCGATAATATGTCTGAAAACTATTTATTCCGTCTTTTATAGGGGCATTCTCACAATGATTTAACCGGTCGTTAGAGCAGTGCGGCGATGCGAGCTGCCAGTCGGTTATGACGTCATTAGAGGTGGACGATCCACCAAACTAACAGGGCGAGCCGAGAGAAGGGTGTTGCGTGGCTTCTAGAGCCCTTTCACCGCGGCACACAGAAGTAGGGTTATCTTGTTTTTATTTCTTCACTCGCCGGAGGCAGTACACCGACACGTACCCGTCCCCAATCCCTTCCTTTCTTTTTCTGTCCCCTCCCTATCCTTTTCCGGGGCTCGGCCCTCGCAGTACATCTTATTATCCTCGCGGTCCTAGCGCTCTCTAGTCGCGACACTACACCATTCCTGAGCCACCCTGGCGACAGTGCAGTTTAGTGAATTAGGCAACACAGCTGTCCTGTGAACCTTGGGTGTGTCCAGCTTTTTATAGGTAGAGCAATATTACAGTTTATTAAATCAAACACAATAGGATTTTGTACAGCTGGTATTCTGAACTCGCGTATTTGAGAGTGGTTTCATATGTGAAAGTGAAGAAAAATGCCTAAGATCACACAATTTGGTTAAGAAGCCACCCTTTATCCAGGTTTTCTGGTTTCTTTGTACAAATCAGACAATAATGGGTGTCTTTTTTTACCTGAAATGTTAATGCTTTGTTTTGACCTCTTTGTGCATGACGGTGGAGTGATGGTGGCAGGCAGAAACCACATGAAAGTTCAGCTTGTTATGGACTCAAGTTTCCAATGGTACCTTGAGCCGATCCGGAGGCAGTTTTCAGGGTCAAACTTGGCTGAGCATTCAGCGGCTTGCCTACCTCTGCATATCACGTTACACCTTCTGATAGACATTGACTCTTATTTATCCAGCAGCCTGTATGTATGCATACTTATATAGGTCAAATATAGTTACATAGCAATGTAGGGCTTTAGAAGAGAAAGTGTATTATAAGCCTGGTCGTAGGAACCGTGGGTGGGGGGGAGGGGGTCAAGAGGGATTTATTTCCTCAGATTCATTTTTTAATTAATTGCACCTATTACCAAACAGCGCTCTCCTTGAGGTAATACCTTGAGTTAAGCAGGTAGTCTCTCAAAATTTATTACACTGGATTTATAAAACATAAAGAAGTTAGTACTACTCGCTCTTACCTATGTTTTCTTTTTTTTTTTTTTATATATTTAAAGTGCAGTACATTTTTTATCATATGTGTTCTGAAGAGGGCGAGGTGAATCTTAGGACCCGCCAAAACTCTGCATCAACATTCCTGTTAAATATATTCATGAATATATATAATTTTTTTCCAACCATTTGTGTTTGTTTAATGTTATGTATTACCATTGTGATTGTTTTAATGAATTGGTGGTGTCTCGAAATGCAGACTATTGTGAGAAATCCCCTGCTAAAACTTTTAAGTAATATCATGTTAAATATTGAGACTCATGCCGAACGAAGTAACATTTGTGAAAAGTTTTGGGTAATTAGGATAATATTTTTGAACTAAACACTGGTGTGCAAGTGTAGTATGTATTACTGCTGAAAAGCTTCCCAGAACTACAGATACACTGGAATACCTGCTAATATAAAGGTATTGCATGAATGGGAGCACTGTTTAGTAATATGTTTAATGAACCCAACTCCCTTCGGCTGTTTGAAGGGTTAGTCGCCACATTTGTGAATATTTAATTGCATTTATTGAGATGTTAAGTCTACAGCAGTGTTAGGGAAAACTCGAGATACTATTTTATTAAAGTTAATCCTTATAGTAACAGTCTGCTCACTGTTTTTCGTGGCTAGGGTTGCCCACAGTGGGTTGAGGTGGTGTGAGGTTGAAAGCAATGGCTGCATGGTTTTCATTATCAGCAAGGATACGTGGCTGGCTGGTGAGGTTATTTCAGCAATGCCAGTAAGGTTTAGGATGTTCTATTTGTTAGGAGTTGGCAGTGTCACAAGTTGTGTATTGTCAACAATGCTTAATAGCTTGAGGAAGGTGTGCTGTAGGATCTTGGTTGTTGCATTGGCTGAAACATTGAAGTCACTGAGGAAGTTGTTTGTGTAGCTGATGAGGCTGTTGAAGTCAGGGTCGACATTTCGAGGTTGAGTGCTGGGTCACTTTAATGTGGACAGTATATATGGTGCTAACATTGTGGCAGGGAGCAAGTTGTAACAGGAACTGAAAGACGTGACAGTTAGGTTCTGTTGGAATGTAGTGGGCCAGGATGCTCAATGGATGATCGCAGCACCCCTTCTGGGTCAAGTCTTTTGGTCAGTATTCTAGATCTTGTCTTTGGGCTGAGCCAAGTGTCTAATAAAAATGATATTCAGCTAAGGTGGACATGTCAGCGTGCCAGCTATATCTGAGAATGTGGTGTAGGTATTAATTAGCATGAACTGCAGTGTGTGCTCAATGTGTTTGTTTGACGACTAGAGTGGGTAAGTATTAAGGAGAACTAGCGCTCACCACACATATCTTTGAAGTATTACATGGTGCTATTACAAGGTACCTCCTCTGTAGAACCTTGTATAGGGACAATCCCTAGATTGATCCAGAAATTGTTCGGCAACTATAAGCACTTGTGTTGAGTATGTTATGTAAACAACATATGTAGGTACACATTAAAGTTCCACAATATTCTTCTTTTTTGATTCTTCACATTATGCTCCAGCCAAGCCAACACATGTTTCATCAGGGTTATTTTTCCCTTTTGACTTCCTCAGGGCTTCTTAAGGCTGTAAATGATATACACAGAAATATCATTTTTATCTATTACTTTTCTCTACTCTTCACAAACACATATCCATAATCTCCTAAATAGTGCACAACATAACACTTATGTGGTACCTGGTGTAAGTCAAATTAACAATTATGTGGTGTCCTATGCAAATAGTAGTGCGTACCCAATAAATATCCAACGTACAAATATCTCCTTAGTGACGTGACAAAGCTCTATGTGTTCCAAACATGTACAACAAGTGGAGTCCCTCACCCCATGCTATTATTTATCCAAAATGTTAGTGCTCTAAATAAATATTCTACTTCTAAATCACTCTACCTGTTCTTGTGAATGTCCCAAATTCTTTTATCTTTATAGGATCAGTTCAAACACAACTTCTATATCTTCTGTCACAATTTCGTTCCTATATAGTTGTGAATCATATAATTTTATTATTAAAATAAAGATTTTTAAAGTTTTAAATTCTACCATATATTATCTATTCTTTTATAGCTTACTACAGTAATTGCTTTTCTTAATAATAATATTTGAACTGTAAGCTCACTTTTGAGCGTGTCCTGTAGAACGAATCGAAACGGCCTTAGTATATATTCATATATATGCCCAACAATCTATACATAAGTTTCTAATATTAACACTCAAAGCTATTGTTGCACCCACCTCTGTGTAAAGTGACTCCATACATCTTCACCGCGAGTACGTGGTCAAACCGAGTTTGCGTCTCCCCACTGCTTAAATAGCCCTTCCTTCGTACTAGACAAGGAAAGAGGACTGTCTTAAACCATTCTGTGTACAACAGCCTGAAACCCTCAACAGAGTCCCTTGTCTACTTCTAGTCATTATTCAGAGATATCGAAAGAGGACTACCTCTTTTGTATCAAAAACAATTAAACACCTGATCCAGCATCTAAGTTAAATGGTGTTATTATTAATACTGATGCCTCACTATTAATATCTCATTAGATATTATAATTGTTTGCTCGTCTACAATAGTATTTCTTGAAAAATATCAAACTTGATTTAAAGAAATAAGCACACATAGCTAGTTATTATGAGTTTAATCATACTATCTAAATAAATATCAACATATTAATCTACACTGCATGATTATTAAACCTGACCATATTGTAAACAATAATAATCTTCTACCCGTACTCATATCTCCTATTTGCCAAATGTTCATGTACCTTATGCCCTTTCCATACATAATATCATACTGTCAACAATCCTCTTCTCAATAACAAAATCTTAACTCATACTCTCCTTGTGTGTGCATAGTTTGTTACACATATCGCTTCTAGTTCTATTTGCATATAGACTATCTATCTCCTAAAAAATATTCCAATTCATAGTCTGAGTTTAAACCATGCTCTACTGCTTGTGATCTCATAATCCACATGGATTCTTTCCTCCTTAATGAAAGTTCCCTATTCCCTCCCCTTGGACTTATCTTAATATGATCAAAGCCCCAAATTTTTTATTCTGTATGTATATTTTGTGCACTACATCCCCTCATATGTAATACAATCGGATATCTTTTATCATCTTGTCTAATGGCTCCCCAATATTCTGCAGTCCTAATCTTGAGTGGACGAACATGACTACCAACATAAAATTGTTCGCATTTGCAAATCAACATATATATTACATGAGTAGTATTACAATTAATGTATGTTTGTATTGAATACCTCTTATTTCCTGCTCCACCAAAGTCGCTTTGTGCTGGACATGCCTATTTACATACCCCACAACTACCCCATTTGAAAAGACCTTTATTGTATGTATGTAGACAATTTCTTTCTTTCTGTTTGTTAATGTAACTAGGACATAAAGAGCTGCTCAATGTTTTACCTTTATGATAGGTAGCTATAGGTTTCTTGCCAATATATTTTCTCAATGTCTGGTCCTGCAAAAGGATCTTCCAATAATTCTTCATACTTTTCAACAATATCCCTGAATTTTCTGTATAATCCAAAATTATTCTTATTTCATCATCTTTATCCTTCACTTTTTTCTCCGTTCTTAATGTTTGTTTCCGAGACATACAGGAAGCTTTTCCCAAATACTTTTTTCACAGTCTCTTCATTTTATCCTCTAGCTAAAAATTGTTTACTCATGTAATTTAAACATTCATAAAGGTCTTTGTCTCTGCTACAATTTCTTCTTGCTCTAATCATCTCTCCATACGGTATTGCTTCTATTTGACATACAGGATGTGCACTTGTAGCGTACAATATTGAATTACATGATGTAGGTTTTCCATACAATTTACATTCAATTTTGTTATCCACCACATATAATTCGACATCCAAAAATTCTATATGTGTAGTGCTATATTGATAGATAAATTTCATATTCACCTCATTGCTATTTAAGTATTCACAGAACATTTTTAGTTTTTCAAGGGTTCCTGCCCATATCATGAAACAGTCATCTATATATCTCCCCCAATAAAGAATATAAGAGTGCCGTTCTGCTGCTCCATGTCCCCATACCCAAGTCTCCTCAAACCAGCCCATAAACAGATTGGCATATGAGGGAGAAAATCTCAACCCCATCGCAACTCCTTGCCCTTGTCTAAACCATTCTCCACTGAATAGGAAATACTTATGATTAAGAATGAGATCCATCATTTCTATTAGCATATCTGTATGATCTGATAGACTTGCTGACCTCTTACTTAGCAGATGTGTAATAGCTTGAATTCCCGATTCATGTTTTATGCTTGTATACAGAGATTCTATATCTAATGTAACAATATACACATTTGCTTCCCAATTCATAACCAACAGCATACTTAGCAAATGTTTAGTATCTCTAATATATGATGGAAGATGCACTACCAATGGTTGCAAGAATATATCAACAAATTCCGATATTTTTTCTGTAGGGCCACCAATTCCAGATACTATAGGTCTCCCCGGGGGGGACTGGAGATTCTTGTGCATTTTTGGCAAAGTGTAAAAACGAGGAAATTTAGGACGATCAACTTGTAAGTATTTGTATTCATCGACGTCTAATAAATGTTTCTCAAACCACAATTTTAACTGTCTATTAATATAACTAGTTAAGTTCATAATAGGATTATATTTCAATCTCTCATAGCATGCACTGTTATTCAACTGTGTGTAAATCTCTCTGTCGTAGTCACATTGATCCGTAATCACCATGTTGCCTCCTTTATCCACTCTCCTAATCATTATAGTGTCTTCCTCTTTGAGAGTTTTTAAGGCCATATATTCTTTTGTAGTTTAAATTATACTTTTTTCTTGTCCCAGAAACTGTATTCATTTATTTAGGTCCTCACTAACCAATTTGTAAAAGACCTCTATATTATCTGCAGATAATTTAGGTATCCATGCGGATTTATGCCTAAGACCACTGCTCACATGTATATTAGACACAATATTAAGATCTTGCAATACCCTAGAGGTAGTAACTTGAAATTCCTCATAGTCTGTGATAGACATTAAAGCCACTGTATCCATAAAATCTTGTATTGACAATGCATTTAGTGATCTCTTAAATGGTGACCTAATATTCTCTCCATCTTGTATAGAATGTAATTCAAAGTATTTTTAAAGTTTTCTCACAAATGTAAATAGATCCATTTTAGATTTACATATATCCCATTTACCTGCGGGCAAAACCCTAATCCAGTGGTTCCCAAACTGTGTGCCACGGCGCCCAGGTGCGCCATCAAAACAAGACAGGGGCGCCATGAGCTGCATCATTACCGATAGCAGTGACCTAATTCTGCAGCTGCATATTAGAACTTAGATAATCCCCTCCATTAAAAAAAGTCAAAAGCCGTTTTCCTTGTTTAGAGTGCACAGCTCGTGATTGTGGAATTTCGAGTGAGAAATTGAAATACAGCAAGGAAGGGCCTTGAAGTTTAATCCTCAAACACCATCTAGTGGTAGTAATTATAGTACACACTAGTTCTATTCACAAAAACCTGCAGGCTCAAGTTTACTAAGATTTCACACAATGTGATGAAACTTCAAATTTTGCTGTGCATTGTTGCATTAAAGAGAAAACAGACTGCAGCACCATATATGCAAAACTTTGCATGCTGCTGGTGTCACTCCCAGATCTAGCACACAAATAGGCTGCTTTGTGCGACGCACAGTCAAACACCAGAGGCAGAGGAGAGCATATGCTGTCTAGCATAGGATTAGTACTGGATACATTCCCCTCAGTACAGATTTCTAAGCATAGTTTATATTGTTTCTGACTTAACCAATTATATATTTTTTTAATTAAACAACTGTTATATTTTTATGTTGTTACATCTATGATTATAATACCTTCATTGGCTTTATTCCAATTATTTTCAGCGTGAAAAATGTAAGTACTCCTGAGGCCCGGCTCACATCCCCCCACCCACCCCAAAAAAAAAAAAAGCATAATGGGGAGCCGCGGACAATAGCCAATAGGTCAAGGGAGGCGCGGGTCAAAAAAGTTTGGGAACCACTGCCCTAATCCTTTATTCAGAAGAGTATATTCTTCTGATGTCAAAATTTTATCAGATAGATTCGTCACAATGTTAGCCTGTTCTGCACATGTACTTAAACATTCCTGTCCCAGGATCTTGTCTTCATCCCTATATATTGCTCCTATATTTTTCCCCTCTTTCTTCTCCTTGTTTTCCTTCTCAATCTTTTCCCCTATTCTGGTCTCAATTGCCTTGTTTTATCCTCCACATTTCTTGTAAAAAAGTGTTTGTATCTGTATGTGGGATAGCTATTAGTCCTTCAGTAATCTCTATCTCACTATCACTAGTCGATGGAACACTTTTCAATGTTGCTGTTGAACTAAGGTGCCTTAGGTAGAGTACCTTGAATTAAATGATCATATTCCTTCAAAAATGTAAAAACTCTACCATTCAGATAATCTTTTTTATCTCTTTTCAGTTTTCTAGCCTTTCTCCCTTTTATGCTCTCTTGAAATGTGGTATTACATTATTGAGGATATCATAATTTTTCTCAGTCGCTGTTTTTAAATTTAATTCTTCAATTTCCTTTTCTAAAGTTGAAAGTTCCAATTGTAAACTGTGAACTTTCCTCTCAGCATTCTCTATAAGTATATCCATTAACCTTATTGAATTAGATTTCAATTCTTCTTCCCATCTTATTAAAAGATCTGTGACCAGATCATCATATGTAGGAAATATATTAGATCTAAGACCTCTATATATTCTATTTAGTTTCTTATATTGTTTAAATATGGCACTATCCCACCACTTGGACTTCTCGTTCTTTTTGAGTCTTTCTAACCTAATAAACTTTTCTCTTAAACCTTCTTTTCTCATTTGACTTCCACCTTGAATTGCTTGTCGAACTGTATGTCCACTATTCAAATTACTAAACAGTTCTTCCGCCAACCTATCTCTGTCTATCTTTTCACTGATTATTACTATATCGCTGTGGTTCACAGCAATTTATTATTCCAGTATAGATCTCAATTAGATATCTCTTTGGGAGCAGCTTCTCCACATAAACAATTTGACGACTAGAGTGGGGAAGTATTGTACGCCAATCTGTTATGGGCTCGTTTGAGGAGACTTGGGTATGGGGACATGGAGCAGCAGAACGGCACTCTTATATTCTTTATTGGGGGAGATATAAAGATGACTGTTTCATGATATGGGCAGGAACTCGTGAAAAACTAAAAATGTTCTGTGAATACTTAAATAGCAATGAGGTGAATATGAAATGTATCTATCAGTATAGCACTACACATATAGAATTTTTGGATGTTGAATTGTAGGTGGTGGATAACAAAATTGAATCTAAATTGTATAGAAAACCTACATCATGTAATTCAATATTGTACGCTACAAGTGCACATTCTGTATGTCAAATAGAAGCATACTGTATGGAGAGATGATTAGAGCAAGAAGAAATTGTAGCAGAGACAAAGACTTTTATGAATGTTTAAATGATATGAGTAAACAATTTTTAGCTAGAGGATATAATGAAGAGATTGTGAAAAAAGTATTTGGGAAAAGCTTCCTGTTTGTCTTTGAAACAAACATTAAGATTAAGAACAGAGAAAAAAGTGAAGGATAAAGATGATGAAATAAGAATAATTTTGGATTATACAGAAAATTCAGGTATATTGTTGAAAAGTATGAAGAAATATTGGAAGATCCTTTTACAGCAGTGGTTCCCAACCTGTGGTCCGGGGCCCCCTGGGGGTCCGCGAAGCCTTCTCAGGGGGTCCACGAGAGCTTAGAAAATTAAAAAATATTAACAAATATTGACAAATTAGGTCCCCAGTTTCCAGTAATGACCCAGGTGGGGGTCCCCGGATTCCAATGATAATTCATTGGGAGTCCCTGGGTTCTATTAATGTTACAGTGGGGGTCCACAGAAATCAAAAGGTTGGGAGCCACTGTTTTACAGGAACAGACATTGAGAACATATATTAGCAAGAAACCTATAGCTACCTATCGTGAATGTAAAACATTGAGCAGCTCTTTATGTCCTAGTTACCCTAACAAACAGAAAGCAAGAAATTGGTTAGATACGTATAATAGAGGTTGTTTCAAATGTGGTAACTGTGGGGTATGTAAATGGGCATGTCAAGCACAAAGAGACTTTGGTGGAGCCGGAAATAAGAGATATTCAATACAAACATACATTAATTGTAGTACTACTCATGTAATATATATGTTGATTTGCAAATGCGAACAATTTTATGTTGGTAGTACAGTTTGTCCACTCAAGATTAGGATTGCAGAACATTGTAGAGCCATTAGACAAGAAGATGAAAGATATCCAATTGCATTACTTATGAGGGGATGTAGTGCACAAAATATACATAAATAATTACATTTTTTGGGCTTTGATCATATTAAGATAAGTCCGAGAGGAAGGAATAGGGAGCTTTCATTAAGGAGGAAAGAATCCATGTGGATTATAAGATTACAAGCAGAAGAGCATGGTTTAAACTCAGACTATGAATTAGAATATTTTTTAGGAGCTAGATAGTCTATATGCAAATACAGGGAGTGCAGAATTATTAGGCAAATGAGTATTTTGACCACATCATCCTCTTTATGCATGTTGTCTTACTCCAAGCTGTATAGGCTCGAAAGCCTACTACCAATTAAGCATATTAGGTGATGTGCATCTCTGTAATGAGAAGGGGTGTGGTCTAATGACATCAACACCCTATATCAGGTGTGCATAATTATTAGGCAACTTCCTTTCCTTTGGCAAAATGGGTCAAAAGAAGGACTTGACAGGCTCAGAAAAGTCAAAAATAGTGAGATATCTTGCAGAGGGATGCAGCACTCTTAAAATTGCAAAGCTTCTGAAGCGTGATCATCGAACAATCAAGCGTTTCATTCAAAATAGTCAACAGGGTCGCAAGAAGCGTGTGGAAAAACAAAGGCGCAAAATAACTGCCCATGAACTGAGAAAAGTCAAGCGTGCAGCTGCCACGATGCCACTTGCCACCAGTTTGGCCATATTTCAGAGCTGCAACATCACTGGAGTGCCCAAAAGCACAAGGTGTGCAATACTCAGAGACATGGCCAAGGTAAGAAAGGCTGAAAGACGACCACCACTGAACAAGACACACAAGCTGAAACGTCAAGACTGGGCCAAGAAATATCTCAAGACTGATTTTTCTAAGTTTTATGGACTGATGAAATGAGAGTGAGTCTTGATGGGCCAGATGGATGGGCCCGTGGCTGGATTGGTAAAGGGCAGAGAGCTCCAGTCCGACTCAGACGCCAGCAAGGTGGAGGTGGAGTACTGGTTTGGGCTGGTATCATCAAAGATGAGCTTGTGGGGCCTTTTCGGGTTGAGGATGGAGTCAAGCTCAACTCCCAGTCCTCCTGCCAGTTCCTGGAAGACACCTTCTTCAAGCAGTGGTACAGGAAGAAGTCTGCATCCTTCAAGAAAAACATGGTTTTCATGCAGGACAATGCTCCATCACACGCGTCCAAGTACTCCACAGCGTGGCTGGCAAGAAAGGGTATAAAAGAAGGAAATCTAATGACATGGCCTCCTTGTTCACCTGATCTGAACCCCATTGAGAACCTGTGGTCCATCATCAAATGTGAGATTTACAAGGAGGGAAAACAGTACACCTCTCTGAACAGTGTCTGGGAGGCTGTGGTTGCTGCTGCACGCAATGTTGATGGTGAACAGATCAAAACACTGACAGAATCCACGGATGGCAGGCTTTTGAGTGTCCTTGCAAAGAAAGGTGGCTATATTGGTCACTGATTTGTTTTTGTTTTGTTTTTGAATGTCAGAAATGTATATTTGTGAATGTTGAGATGTTATATTGGTTTCACTGGTAATAATAAATAATTGAAATGGGTATATATTTATTTTTGTTAAGTTGCCTAATAATTATGCACAGTAATAGTCACCTGCACACACAGATATCCCCCTAACATAGCTAAAACTAAAAACAAACTAAAAACTACTTCCAAAAATATTCAGCTTTGATATTAATGAGTTTTTTGGGTTCATTGAGAACATGGTTGTTGTTCAATAATAATATTAATCCTCAAAAATACAACTTGCCTAATAATTCTGCACTCCCTGTAGAACTAGCAGCGATATGTGTAACAAACTATTCACACGCAAGGAGAGTATGAGTTAAGATATTGTTATTGAGAAGGGGATTTTTGACAATATGATATGTATGGAGAGGACATAAGGTACATGAACATTTGGCAAATAGGAGATATGAGTATGAGTAGAAGATTATTATTGTTTACAATATGGTCAGGTTTAATAATCATGCAGTGTAGATTAATTTGTTGATATTTATTTATCTATATGGTATTATGATTAAACTCATAACTAGCTATGTGTGCTTATTTCTTTAAATCAAGTTTGATATTTTTCAAGAAATACTATTGTAGACGAGCAAACGGTTATAATATCTAATGAGATATTAATAGTGAGGCATCAGTATTAATAACACCATTTGACTTAGATGTTGGATCGAGTGTTTAATTGTTTTTGATACGAAAGAGGTAGCCCTCTTTGGATATCTCTGAATAGTGACTAGAAGTAGACAAGGGACTCTGTTGAGGGTTTCAGACTGTTGTACAGGGAATGGTTTACTATAGTCCTCTTTGCTTGTCTAGTACGAAGAATGAAGGGCTATTTAAGCAATGGGGAGACGGAAACTCGGTTTGATTGCGTACTCGCAGTGAAGATGTACGAAGTCACTTTACACAGAGGGGTGCAACAATAGCTTTGATTTTTAATATTAGAAACTTAGGTATAGATTGTTGGGCATATTTATGAATATATACTAAGGCTGTTTCGATTTGTTCTACAGGACACGTTCAAAAGTGAGCTTCCAGTTCAAATATTATTATTAAGAAAAGCAATTACTGAGGTAAGCTATAAAAGAAAAGATAATATATGGTAGATTTTAAAACTTTAAAAATCTTTATTTTAATAATAAAATTATATGATTCACAACTATATAGGAACGAAATTGTGATAGAAGATATAGAAGTTTTGTTTGAACTGATCTTATAAAGATAAAATAATTTGGGACATTCACAAGAACAGGTAGAGTGATTTAGAAGTAGAATATTTACTTAGAGCACCAACATTTTGGACAAATAATAAGATGGGGTGAGGGACTCCACTTGTGCATGTTTGGAACACATAGAGCTTGGTCACGTCACTAAGGAGATATTTGTACGTTGGATATTTATTGGGTACGCACTACTATTTGCATAGGACACATAATTGTTAATTTGACTTCCACCTGGTACCACATAAGTGTTATGTTGTGCACTATTTAGGAGATTATGGATATGTGTTTGTGAAGAGTTTGAATATAGAGGAAAGTAATAGATAAAACAGATATTTCTGTATATATTATTTACAGCCTTAAGAAGCCCTGAGGAAGTCAAAAGGGAAAAACAACCCTGATGAAACACGAGTTGGCTTGGCTGGAGCATATTGTGAGGAATCAATAAAGAAGAATATTATGGAACTTTAATGTGTACCTACATATGTTGTTCGTATAACATACTCGACACAAGTGCTTATAGTTGCAGTCGATGTGTTTGTTGTTTGTGTAGATAAGAATGCTGATGACCTTGTTAGGGTTGAAGCTGCTGATGTGAGTGTGAAAGTTGGGCTTCAGTAGGGAGAGGGGTTGCACATGGTTGTGTGTGCAGCTGAGATTGTGGGTGCGAGAAGAGTGGATCTAACAAATTCCACTTAACATGCGCAAACCGGAGATGGTTTTGCCCTTGTCCGCTATTACATCGGCAGCATAAGGGAAGACGAGAGATGCTGTTTTGTTAATGTTACTCCCTAGAGAGTTTGCTCCTTAGGTTGTAGCTTTTTAAGGAGATGTTTGTGAAGTGCAGCACGGCTTTGGATAGACATATTCATTTGCTGTGTTTAATCTTCAGTGTTATTGAAAATATTCCAAACAGAAAAGCACACCTTCAAATCTCATTACTATGCACATGTGGTATAGTGTCAATTTGATGTAAGGGGTATATCTATTGAACTTTATAGACTAATACAAATTCACAAAGTAACTGAACACAGGTTTTGACCTTTGGTGTTACAGAGAATAGATGAGCAGGTAAATCTGCAGTCTCTGAACTTGACAATATGCAATCATGGACACAAATCCTGGCTTGTCCAAATTGTGTGATCTATGGCTGATTGTTGTACTTCACTATGTAATATTCTCCTTAACCCTCCAGATTCAGAGCACATTGAAGTAATTCAGTACAGGATCTGTGTTCTACAAAAATCTCACATAGTGTTGGTAAAAAAACATTTTGCTCCACATTTATTAATAGAACAGGCTTCAGAGAACATGACACACTAGCACATTTTGGGTAACTTGTGCCATTGTCAGAGCACAGGGATATTCCTAAATATTTCATGTGTAAAATAATACTTTCAAAATTTCAATAAATTCACTCAATTCGGTGATATAATCATTTGTACTTACCCGGGACACTAAAATGTTGGAAGCCTTTTTTTCCATTTTCAAGTCCTTATATTTTTTTATGATATTTGTTGCCCGATTTACATCTTATGATGTCTGTTTGTTTTAAGGAACCCCGGCTAGGCTCTCACCAAGGCTGCCTGCCCTCCACAAATGTAGTTTCTCCCATGCCCTCGATTACAACTCAACAGATAAACAAGATAGGGAAAGAATCGAGGACGAGTGGGAGAAGAGGACGGGATGCAGATGTGTGAGTGACAGGGCAGAGTACTGCCAAAAGGATTTAGATACAAGAGGGGAAGGAATAGGACTGTAGAAAGCTGAGGCTAACGTTACATAAGTAGGTTTGGGTGAAGAGAAGTTGAATTTGCATGAAAGAAGAAGATAAGGGTAACAGAGCTCCTGTGGTAGCAACAAGAGATTCCACTGTGGAAAGATATTGGATGTAGAGGAAAGTCTGTATGTTTAGTGAAGTGAAGGAGGGATAGTTCCTGGACTTGGATGGGATTCATGAGCCTTGGATGAAGTGGAATGCAGCCTAACATCCAGATTTCTCCTTCTTGTATTTTTTGGCTCCTGTATTTGATGCTAAACCTCAACTGGAGGTTGGTGTCCCCGGAACTTTGCATAGAGAACAAATTGAGATGTCATCTTCCTTGAATTGGTGACTGTTTCTGGGCTGCATGTTGCATGAATCTGGGCCAGTACTACCAGTAGATGGTGTAGTACTCTATTGTTTTGTCAAGATGACTTGCCCATAAATTTCTGAAATGTGATCATGGATAAATGCCCTCAAAGTCCAAATTATGTTTCATCTGCGGTAGCTGCATCTGTCTGTTCTTGAGGGCATTGGAAAAGATGTCTAGAGAAAATAATTCATTCGTGATGTTCAGTAGTGGTGTTCTGGTTTCGCTGCATTTCTTCACTCTTGATGCCAGGGTGATTTCATATAATGTTGCCATTAGGAACTGGAGTAAAATTGCTAGGTCATTAGAAGAGAGAGTGGGGAATGATGACCCTTTGAGTGTGTCACTGAGCATGAAGGTCATGCTGATGTTTGAAACTGAACCAATCTCAATCTGTAGGTGGACTTTGTCCTTGAAGCAGCTAGTGATATCTGTGCAGATGTCGGAGTGGATTCATGACAGTCTTGACACAGCGCCTAATTTGAATAGTGTTATGCTTCTGTTGGAGTCCTGACAGATAACTTTATTTAGTAGACATCTCTGGCTTCTGTGATGAGCTGCCTTTGTTTTTTTGCGTAGTTGTTTCTTGGTTGATAAGGCACATTTCATCTGAAACATAATCTTCAACGTTGCCTCGTCTTCTGGTTGCACCACTGTGCTGATAGTTTCACCTGCATGCTGTAGGATGTAATTGTTACCTGAACATCTGCTGTTGTTTTTTACTGTGCTGGAGCCCTGAAGCAGGGGTTTGATGTGGGCGCAGAGCTTAGATTTGGCAGCAAGATAAATCAGTTCGGTAGGGAGTGCTTCTTTGGGAAATTTCTTCAACAGTCTAATCACATTTTTTTGTGGCTTGGGTTGCTCCCAGTGGTTGGAGTGGTGTGAGTGAGGTTGAAATTGATGGCTTCATGGTTGGCACTGTAAACAAGGCAAAACATCTGACCAGTGAGGTTATTTAAGGCAATGCCTATAAAGTTTAGTATGTTCTCTTTGTTCTGAGTTGGTACTGTCACATGTTGTGTAATGTCAGCAGGGGTTAGCAGCTCGAGTGAAGTGTCCTTTATGATTTTGGTTGCTGCATCAGTGGGAACATTGAAGTCACTGAGAAAGTTGTTTGTGTAGTTGATGAGGCTGTTGTGGTCAGGTCAGACATCTCGAGGTTGAATGCTAGGTTAGTTTAAGGCAGACAACATACAAGTTGCTAACATAGGTAGCAAATAGTAGGAGCAGTTTAAAGATTTGACAGTCATTTGCTATTGGAATGTAGTGGGCCAGGATGACAGGTGGATGATCACAGCACCCTTTCTTGGTCGAGTCTTTTAATCATTCAGTACGCTCGATCTTGTGTTGTGGTTGCACTGAGCCAAGTATCTAATAAAATTGGTGTTCAGTTTGTTAGAGTGGACCATATCAGCATTCCAGCTGCTTGGGAGAATGTGGTGTGGAGATTGTTTAGCATGAACCTGGGTGTCTGCTTAAGTGTTTGTTGTGCGTGTAGATGATTAGAATGCTGATGACTTTGTTCAGAAAAGTTGAGCTGATGTAGGTAGAGGTGTTGCACAATGATGGGTGTGCAGATGAGATTATGGGTTAGAGAGAAATGGTTCAAGCCCAAGCCACTTCCCATGCCCTAACTGGAGATGCTTTTGTCCTTGTCTTTTAACGAATGATGTCCTAAGTAGGTGTCAGAATATTACACATTAAATCAAACTTCCACAGGAACAGATGCCTTTTACCCAACTCCCTCCAACATATGCGTGCTCAGACTTTAACTGATTATCTGAACCCTGCATTCGCTGGGGGAAACAGGAATGGGAAATGGGAATAGAAAAAGAGAGACCGCCTCCAGATCCAGTTCCAGCCTATGTTTCCCACTTGAAGATAGGATATTCAGTGTGTGTCTCTGAAAACCTGCACCTTTCTTCTCATTGGGATTTCTTTAAAGGAAGGACTTGCAGTGGGGTGATAAGAGTATAGATAAGTACATTCCTACTGCACATTCAACTGTTCAGCCATTCACATTCACCCAATTCTATTGTTCTCCTAACCTGGATCTTTTGAGAGACTTGCCTCTCTCTAAGATAACAATGTTAACTTAATATCTTCTTTTCTCCAGGAGTCAGATGTTTCCAAGGTTCTCTGGAGAACAGTTCAGAAGTTCACAAATATACAAACTACTAATGTCTTTAACAGGAAACGAAAACTCCTTCTTAAGGTTCAGTTTTCTCAATCAGTCTCTAAGAATTAGTCTGAGCACTGAGGTTTGTCTCTAAGACTGACAAGTATGCGAAACAAAGAGTTCTTGAATGTATATGTACATTAATATATTGGGAATTCTGGAAATCGTACAAAAGGATTCTTTACTGCAGTTGATTGAAGTTCTGTTAAGCCAAAACAAATTCTCCTCAGAAAGCCTTTAGCCAGTTGTTGGAAGAAGGAACAAATTCAGCTTTTTCAATAGGGAAAAAGTAGCTGGTGTGCACACCGTAACAAGGAAAATAATTAATTACTCAAAACTGGAAGAATTCTCTATGAAACAAAGCGCCTCAGGAATACTGCTCATTCTCCTCAGGAAGACAGTTGAAGTGCACGGCTCCAAGAGAGAGACAGCTGGAGGGAAGCTTCAGCACGAGACTAAGGTAGAAACACTAGAGCGTTGACCTCACAAGGATTTGCGGCCACCATGTTGAGTGGCAGTTAAACCTAAAGAAGCTAATTCTAAGAACACCCTCTGCAAGAGCCACCGGGAGTGAGGACGCCACTGCAACCAACTTGGGTACAAGGAAAAGAGGAATCGTTTTTGCTGAGGGAAGAACTTAACAACCCTGGCAATAGTTTTCCTGACAGTGGGGAGCGGTTACAGAGAAAAATTTGAACTGATTAGATAATGAGTTAGAGGAAAAGCAAGTCATGTGGTCTCCTGTGAGGGCACTGATCAGGCAATCAATTCTGGGCAGGGGTGTGGAATTTAATGAAATATTTACTTGTCCATAGGACAGGTTGCTTCTTAAATCTACTTGTCCTGTAAAAAAATCTACTTGTCCCTTTAGTGCCATAGTGTGCTGTGACAAACTATGGCAGGAATCTCATTATGTAAGAGCTCTGATAATAGCCTCTCAGATTATGCCTGGGCTACTACTATAGTAGGGCTTGAGTACTTGCCATTTCAATCCCTACTAAAGCAATTTTCTTATTTTGCCACCTTTCCGCAGATCTACATACTGGGACTGGAGGAAGCAGTAAGCAGTATGAGTCTGCAAACCTACTAACTTGCATGTTTTAAGGATTTTCACCAACTCTTCTCTAATCTTTCGCCATAATGAGAAAGGTTGGAAATTTACTCATGACAATGGCAGAAGTAGAAGTTCTTCCAGGGTTGGGGCAAAAAGTGATTGGAGGGAAAGTGAACTAGTAAACGATGAATAGATTTTCACATGAGCAAATCTACACACTCATATTTGCCTGTGCTAAAATACAGTTCACAAATATTTTCTAGGAGTATGATTTCCAGGCCTACTTCTGTAAGTTCTTGTTCACGAAAGCCACAAATTCAAAAACATATACCATGGTTGCATTTTTGTGACTTTCTTTAAGAATTGGGTCCCTAATCAGGTCTGGCGTTAACAAAGACGTTTCGTTTTTATTAAACTTCTATTTCTCTATCTATCGGCTGTCTTTACTGTGAGTGATTGCATTTTGCTCTTCCACAAGGAGCATATTGGCACACAAAGTAGTTTTGTTCAGTGCCAGGAACTACTGTGGCAATCGGTGGCATAGGGAAACTGGAGGGACTCCCCTGCAAAGAACACCCCCCGCAAAGACTCCCTCAGGTCAGGTGCTGGTCTGAGGAGGCCCCCTGAAGAGGGGGCTGCTGGGCTTTTGTTACGCGACTGGTGGCAATGTCTACTTTTTGAGACAAACAACTTTTTATATACTTTTTGCCAGTGTTTGTTACAATGGTGAGTGCTTGGTAACGCCCCCAACAATAAGGTGTTACAAAAGCCATGTCAAAGCAAGACACGCATTGATGAAACCAAAAGACTCACAAAAAATGCCAGATCGGTTGGCTTTGCCAATGCTTTTATGATTCCCATAATCTTGTTAAAAATGGTAACACTGATTTTCCATTAGGAATATTTTTGGGAAATATTAGCATGGATCAACACATTTTCCTAAATGACGCCTCAAAGAAATAGCAACTAAGATTTCATAGTAGCGAAACTCTTTTTTCCTACTTGCATTTTTTCTGAACATTTTATTTTGAAAGAAGAGAATCATCACTCTTACTTACAAACTTCTAAAAACATTTGTAAGTAACCAGAGAGCATTCTGGGAGCATTATACTTAGCCTGAAATTGTTAAACTTTTCAAACATGGTGTGTACACTTTTTTTTTTTCTCAAACCACTGTCAGTAGTTCAGATGTTTATTTACAGAGCTGACCCTAATAATGAAGGCTTTTCTTTAATGAACCATAAATACAAGATCAAACAGCATCAACATATGGACAAACATTACCTCAACTGCAGACAGTTCCCTTCTCGGTAAACTGGCAGCCAAAGAGCTTGTGCTGTAGGCGGTTTGGCCTACTTGTCCCAAGACCAAAATAAACATGTGAACTTGTTTCTTTTGACCCCAAAGAATATGTCCCTGGCGTTGAGCGATAGAACTCCCACAACCCTTTCTAGGTCATGTATTTTAATTTTGTTCCATTACACGTGGTAGCCCTTAGATGCCATGTGCTCTTGGGTGAAAAGGTAGCACTACTTAGTGGTGTCAAAATCAACTGGAAGCCTCCTTACAGGTGTTTTATACAGTTATTCACACCACAGACTTTAATACACCACAGAAACACAAACAGCTATTTTTGACTCAAGTGTTCACTTCGGCCAGATGTTGGCATAAAATGACGCACTAAATATGGGTGGGTGTCTCAGTGAAGCCATGATTTTCAACTGCTGAATACATTATTGAAACCAGTTATTCTTAGAAATACTTTCACCAAACAATGATTATTAGGAACAACAGTCACCTCTCAGCATGAACATGTCAAAGATTTGAAAGCATCAGAAACCAAGCTCTGAAGTTGCCTTGCACTTGCGTTGATTAGCCAGTCCTAATTTGTACTTTGCATTCTTCTGCTTGTAGTCCTACATTTACAGTGGTAAACAGAAAATAGGTACTGGAAAGCAAAGAAAAGTCTGGGAATAGGTAAAGTACATATATTGGTCCTGCAGTAACCTCAAAGGACTCTGTAGCTTGTAGAAATTGAGGAACTTTGCAGCAAGGCTGTGTTTATTGTGATTATTGTTCCTTCTTGTACGCATACAGCTTTTATTGTGTAGACAAGTTATAAATGCTCTTCTAAAGAGATGAAGAATGATAACTTTTGCCATTAACAGTTACATATCTCCCCTCAGCACCACATGGGGACCAACAGTGTTACTAAATGCAATCTAACTGCCCAGAGTACAGGTTTTGCAGGTGGCAGCTGTGCCCTCACAGGCATTCACTTCTTCCACAGCAGCAGTTGCCATCAAGCCAAAATCCTCACACTCTTGTACATCAGCCACTCATGCGGTAACTTGTATAGGCTCATCAGGTTGGGCTTCTTGAAATATGAGTTGAGGAGGAGGTGACAACTAATGAAGAACCTAAGATATCCTTTCTTCTCCAAGCTTCATGCACTATTGTCAGCCACTGCCTGCTTTCTGAAAACGATTGTAAAGGTGTTAAAAGGGGTGACATGCATTGCTTAATGCTGTCAGGAAACAAATACTAGTCCCTTCATGAATACCTCATCACTCCCTTATCAGAAGGTGTATCACTTTTGCCTGAACTAAGAGGAAACGATGCCAAAGAATGCAGCACTCCTAGTCTGAGTAATCTATTAGGGCACTTCCCAGATATCATATAAAAGCTCATGAATATATGAAAATAAGCATTTAGCTCGAATGAAGTAAAACATGAATATACAAGAATTATATAGCAGTTAAACAATCAGACAGAAATGTGTGATGCATCAACATTGAATGTGTGTGTGTATATAAAGAAACCAACATGTTTTAGGATGTAATATATGATACTTATGTAAAACAGATTTAGTTGAACAAAAAAAGTAACTTAGTTAAACAGTGGCATTCAAAAACCAATGTTGTATGCCCTGCATTAAACCGTTGTTCATTCTGTAAAATGAAAAATTGCTGCTGCTGATTATAGCTTATTTTTCATTTTTATTTTTATTTTTCCTTCTGGAAGCATAAGACATAACACCACTCTCACATGTAACCTCCCGTGCAAACAATACACTTTTTGAAGAAGTGTTAGTGGCATCCCACATGACATCACAGTTATGATCCACATTAGTTATTGCAATGGCCTTGCCAAGCCTCAGTCTTTCCTTAGCCAGACACCAGTGAGACAATATTCTCACTCACGAACTCTTAACAAAATTGAAACAATGAACTTTATTCTTTGAATTATAATAAAACTTTGAATGTTGCTGAGCTTTTTACACCCTTGCATCCACGAAGAATGACAAAACCAGGACACTCTTGTTCCCAGATATTTAACCATTACGAAGGCACCCACTGAACTACCGTATTTCAGCAACTGGAAAGTACTCCCTTCAGTGTCCAAATAAGTAGTCCTATGCGACCACAATATCATCGCTATGTCGTACAAAGCTGTCTGTATGGTCTCCTTCAAACCTTTGTTAATATTCTCCCCCTGCCTGTTGCACTGACAGACATCAGATGCTTAATAACATACTCCCGCAAGAACTCCTTCCTTTAGTGTGAACGCAACAGTGCACCAATATCAGTCACAAGAGTTTCTGACCTTCCCCAAAACAGCATATTTCTCAGAAATTCAACAACCACAGAAGTAGTTGCTATTCCCTCAAATGTATTTTTTGTCTTTTTTTGACTAACAGTCAGCAGAGATCATGTTAAACTGATTTAATGGGAATGGAGGTGGTGCACCCAATTTTTGAACATGCTTTTTTGATGGCTAAGGTCTTTTTGCAGCCATCTGATTCCAGTTTCATGGCCAACATTGGTTGTAGGAGCTATTTTATTCAAGATATTGTTCATTAACTATACTACAGATTTGCTACTGACCATTTATAAATCCCAATGCTTGTCGTTGCTAATCATCTCATATTTAAGAGTGAACTTATAATGATCCGTCATTGTATTTTGAAGATATATCCCTGCAATAAGTTAATGAATTGGTGCTTGAACAATATTATGTTTTTTAATTATTAACAATGGGACACCTGTATACCATATTTTATATCCGGAATAAGCCTATATAAAGAGAAATGTGAAAAACTAGTTTAATTAAGCTAATGCCCATCCATTTTCTTTGTAAAAATCAAATGCCCAAAATAATGTTTGTTTGAGAGAAAGTGTGTATTTATCTGCATGCTAAGATCACAAGTCACTACAGGATTTGCACCAGGATTTGATGGTTTTGAGCTGACATCTTTTCAATCCGACTTAAATGTGGAAACATATTTTTTAAAATATCTAAATAAATACTTTGTTCTTCAGGTAATAATCCTATGCTGCAGTGGTGAAGGAAGTTATAAAATTAACTTATCAAGATGCCTGAAGAACACAAACACAACCAATTCATCAGGCTGGTCCAAGAAGGGAAGACCTGTCTCCTCATAGAGAAAGTGCAGAAAGAAGGAGTTGAACAGAGCAAACTCAAGTCAAAGCACTTTGGTAAATCAGGCGATACCTTGCTGCACTATGCAGCCAGACATGGACACTTGGACATTCTGCGATTTTTGACAGAAATGCTGGGAATGGATGTAGAGTTGTTCAATTGTGATTACAAAAGGCCTCTCCATGAAGCTGCATCAATGGGTCACAGGGAATGTTTACTGTACCTGCTTGAGAAAGGCGCAGAGATTGATTGCTTGAAGAAAGCTGACTGGTGAGCTCTTAACCGTTATAGTATCTACTTAATTTGTGATTTTGTTATCTGTGATATTTGTGACTCCATCTGCATTTCATAATTTAGACGTGTAGTGTGGTACTAATAGCACATACTATGTCAGATTTTACTCTTTAATAAAATTTGCACCCTTCTCAGGTACATACAGACTAACATAATGGGCAGTAGGCTCTGTTAGCCTGCCTTTGCCTTACCTACTGAATTCAACTTGAGACCTGATTTAGAGTTTGGCAGAGGGCAAACTCAGTCAAAACCTGTTGGATATCACAGCCACTGTGTTACAAGTGCTATAGACACTTGTAATATGGCAGACTGGATATCTGCCACTTTTGCGATTGAGTATCCCATCCGTCAAACTCTAAATAAGGCCCTGAGTCTCCTTTTATATCTTGGCTTAATGATGGTTGCTTCTCTCTGACATTCTTTTGAATTCTCTTAATGATTATGACGGCACCAGTCCAGTTAAAAAGCAGTTCTGTGAATGTACCGTATTTATGTAAAGATGAGCTCTTTGGTCATCCTCCCAGATACACCTGTAAAAAAACAGATGATCTTATGCCTTTAATCAACTGCTACAAACATGTGACCTTTGCATTCTTTTTAAATTAGATTTCTGTTATTACTCTTTACCACTCTGAAGTAACTGAGGAGCGTGTTTTTAATTGCCTGTACGGCCAATTTCTCACTGATAATTCTGCTGTTTGTTTTGCTGCCGCCATGGTTACTATATCTAAGATGCCTTTACCTCTAAGAACAACCTAGTCCATTCTTGTTAGGACACTCCTTTTTATTGGAGGTTAAAATTCACTGACTGTTGTATGAATAGATGTGTAAAATAAATATTTCTCCTTTTTACCCCCCCCTTCAAAATTGATTATAGCAGTACTAATTTGTAACAGAAATATATTTGTTTTAACTTGTATTCCATTTGACTGTCGTCCAAATATGATAACCAAACTGATCACACGGGCCACAAGACCGCTTGGGTCAAAATACACCCAGGGCCAGATGTACGAAAATGCAATTTTGCATTTCTTAAATAGCAACTTCATAGAAATTGCTATTTAAGAAATGCAAAATGCATTGTACTTAGATACCGATTTTGTAATAGCGAGTCCTACAAGTAGGAATCTTTATTAGGAAATCGCTGTAAAGAAATCCCTTTGCATTTGAGACAATGGGCTGGTTTTGCATTTCCTAAATAGCGATTTATTAGGAAATCGCTATGTAGGAAATGCAGAACCAAGGATGGCAGTGGGCAAAAGTCCCCCCTTGGTACACCCCAAAAATAGGGATGCCCCTGTAAAGCACACATATACCTAGGGAGCATGTGTGTGTATTTTCTATTGCAATTAAAATAAATAAAAAACACTTTGGAGTGCTTTTTTGAAATTGCACCTGGTTACCATCGATTTCAAGTCAATGCTAATTGCATCGCCTAAGCCCATTAGGAAATGCATGGTAGATTAGAACAGAAATCGCAAATAGGAAATCCCTTGTTTGCAATTTCCTATTCCAGTGAACCGTAAATTGTGTTTTTTTACAGGGTAGAAATCGCTATTTGCGATTCCTTAAAGGGCTTTATACATAAGAAAAGCCCAGTTTGCATTTCCTGACTGCCCTAAATAGCGATTTGGACCTTCCCTGCTGAAATAAATTGGGTTGAAGGCATCTCTGGTGTAGCTTGTGTTATCGGATTGGAGAACATATTTGGAGGTTAATGTTGGCGGGTTACAGAGGTACCAGCTTAAGAGCAACAGGTCCTGAAGCAGGGCACCTAATTTACTTGGATGGTTGTAGATGCTTTATTGACTGTTTTTATGCAGAACAAAACATCCACACAAAGTGGTATATACCCAAGCCCAGGGCATGGAGCGGAGTCTTTTTGCCAAGCATGATATGTCCTGTTAACTTCACCCCTCCTGTATGGATCAGAGTTCATTGATCACAAATCCTTATAATTGTCATTGGCAAAGTAATTACTCAGAATGTCACAAATCCAAAACATGGTGAACACTAAGTACATCATTAAGAATTTTTAAAGCTGCTGCTGTGAGACAGGCGTGAAGCTACGCCAAATGAATGGCTTGCAATAATGCAATCTCTACACATTAACAGTTTACTTGCTTCATATGGGATTGTAGGATTTCAGTCACTTTAATTAAATGCAACACGTCCTAAATACACATAATGAAGTGACTGATGAAAAGAAGCATTGAAACTAAAATACACAAACAGAAGTAAACTAATCAGGCCTTTTCTCATAAGAATACTTATGGAAATTGGGATACTGGTTGGGGGGGACTGTACTCAAGCATCATCCACAATATATGTCAGGGTGAAAGATAAGTAAACCCCAAATTAACCTGTACTTAACCTTCTGGTAGCTTGACATGACAGCAGTCAGGCTTATTTTAGGGACAATGTGTACAATATTAATACAACACTTCAAACAATAATAAAATGGAAACACAAC
Source organism: Pleurodeles waltl (assembly GCF_031143425.1). NCBI lineage: Eukaryota > Metazoa > Chordata > Amphibia > Caudata > Salamandridae > Pleurodeles > Pleurodeles waltl. The sequence continues at coordinate 710,353,832 of NC_090442.1, forward strand.
ACAAGAAGAATCCCACACTAATTTAGAAAAATAGAGTAAGTTTGAATACATTATTTGAGACTAAAACAACAACAATCTAATAGTAGAACTGGAGATTTGTAGTTTTTAAAGATTTAAGTAAAAATAGTGCCTAGAAACACAGAGCGCCAACTGTGGTTATCTGGCCACGCCAGACCAGGACAAAGTCACAAGTTCAGGCTGACTGCTACGGAGCGCGAGTCGAATACAAGGACCAAGTTAGACCTGCTGAACAAGAGTATCTCAAAACCCTGTTGCGGACTGATGCTAGATCCAAAGTCAAGGATACATTGCGCAGCAGTGGTTCTGAGAAGCTGTTAGGCTGTGATGCGAGGTCTAGCATAGTTGTTGAGAATGCCTTCGACTAGGGGCTTGCTATTTGAAGTCCTGCTTCAAAGATGCGTCGCACATCAGCTGGTTCTGAAGAACCTATGGGGCGTCTATTAAAGAATACTGCATTGTCGCAGTGGATGCCGTCGATGAGGGGTTTGCAATGTGAAGGCCTGTGTTGAAGAGGTTGCGATGTTAAGTCCCACGTTTGGGATGCACAGCAGCAGTTCTGATGAGACTGGTGGAAGCGATGTGAAGTCCTGCATTGGAGATGCATTGCACTGCGTCGATTCCGCCCTGAGGACAATAACTGGGCTGGCAGAGCATCTTCAGGTCCAGTTATAAGGGTCCAGGACTGGGTTGGCACCACTTGGGGGACAAGACTAGCAGCAGACTGAGTCAGGGTGCTGAGTTGAAGGTGGTTGGAATCTTTTCTGTCCTTGAGGTTTCTGATCACGGGGCCAACCAGCTGGCCTGTGGAGTCACTCTGGTGGTCCTAGGACCAAGATGCAGGTCCAGTCCTTTATTCAGGCAGCAGAGCAGCAGGCAGCAGTGCAGAAGGACAACAAAGTAGCTGCCCTTCTCATACCTCAGCCCGGCAGTCCATCTGAGTCTTCCACAGGTCTGGAGGTGTACTGAAGAGTTGAGACTGAGTTCAATATTTATACCTGTTGTGCGCTTTGAAGTAGGAACAGGTTCTGAATGTTTCCACCTCAGAGGTGCTTGGAATTTCTTGCCTCCCTCTCCTGGCCCTAGGTTGTATGGGGTCACAAGAGACTAGTGTCAAACCCTTTGTGAATGTGTTCAGGCGGATCCTTTTGTGATGTTCAAGTGTGGTAGGTGACAGCTGCTCATCATCACGTCAGAGATGACCCATCCTGCCAGCACCTATGGCTCTTTGTTTTACTGTTTGGGAGCAATACATAAAGACTAACTGGCAGCTATACCTAGCCACTTGACCCAGTACACAGGCTGCAGGCACCAAATGGTTGAGACAAGAAAATGGTAACTATTAAATGTAGCAGTTTCAGAAATGTGACTTAAAATCCAACTTTTCCATTAAAGACTGCTTTTAATTACAAATCTCTAGACACAAAACTCAACATTCATACCTGTTCCCAATTGAAAGGTATCACTTATTAAATGTAATAAGTTAACACAATGTTATCCTATTGGAGAGGTAATCCTTGCAGTAGTGAAAAAATTATTTCAAGGTTTTTCTCACTACCAGGACTTGTAAAAGTTGAAAGTACATGTCCCACTTTTTAAATAAACTACAACCTGCTCTCTGGGCTGTTCAGAGCCTACACTAGGTGAGATTATATTTATTAAAAAAGGAAGATTTGGACCTGGCAAAAGGTTTATTTTGTCCAGGCCGAAATGCCAGGTTAGATTGCGCACACACAGGCTGCAGTGGCAGACCTGAGATATGTTTAAAGGGCTACTTAAGTGAGCGGCACAATGAGTGTTGCAGGCCCACTAGTAGTATTTCATTTACAGGCCCTGGGTACCTGTAGTATCGTGTTAAAAGTAAATTAAATGTGCCAGTTGGGTGTAAGCAAATCTTCCTATGTTTGTCGGCAAGAGCACAAGGACTTTAACAGTGTTAGCAGTGGTAAAGTGCTCAGAATCCTAAAGCCAGCATAAACAAAGTCAGCAAAAACAGGGACCTGGAAGGTAAAAAGTTGGGGGGAAACCACAGTAAGGATGTCAGATCCAACAGATATTGTTTTTATTTACTGAGCCTTAATGTTGCATAAAGGAATTGCTTACATGAAGTGATGGTTTTTTAGTCACACAAGTTGAGATGTGTAAAGCCTATATATCATAACCTGTACTTAAAAAAATAAAAACACACACACACACAATAAAACAAGATATAGTCTACTCTTCTCTGTTTGAGTTTTGCCCCAGCAATCAGTACCTGACTCCGGCACCTATTTCAGGCCCCTTCACCTCGTTTATGATGTAATGAAGTGAACCAGTCCTTCCCCAGTTTATACAATTCTATATAATTCTAACAAGCTTAGTATTTAATATGAACAAAAAATGTAGCAAAAAACATCTTGGCTTTCTGTTTTCAAAAATATGCATTTTATATTGCTCAGGGGACCCCAGACACATGCTCTTACATTTCTATACATTTAAAAGGGAGAATAGATAGCAAGTGGTTCCACAAAAAGGGAGGCAGGTTGGTTTGGCTGAATGGGGGGAGGGACAGTCTGAGCTTTAACCTGTATTTATTTCTGTTTGGAAAGCAGAAGGAGAATGAGGTAAGGATATTTGCCACTTATGTAGTCAGGTGTCAGTGTTGGAAGCTGGCTATCTATGTAGTGTACCAATGTAAGGGGACACTATGCAGATAGTCCGGGCGACCCTTATTGGTTGATGGGTTAATATTTTAACCTTAAACTCTCTTTTGTGGGACGGTGGGCGAACAGTTAGGCTTATAAGAGGACAGTGTTAAGCATTTAGGGCCATATGTAGGTAGGTTTCCTTTTACGAGGTGCAAATTGCGAGTCCCAGCGACTCGCAATTTGCACCTCGCAAAAGGAAATGCAGAAAGGTGTCTCAGGCACCTTCTGCGACTCGCTATGGGGTCGCAAAGACCCACCTCATAAATATTTATGAGGTGGGTCGCAGTTTGCGACCCCATAGCGAGTCTAGGCACTCACGGGGATGGTGGCCTGCTGGAGACAGCAGACCACCATGTCCGTGACTGCTTTTCAATAAAGCATTTTTTTTTTTTTCTCTTTGCAGCCCGTTTTCCTTAAAGGAAAACGAGCTGCAAATAGAAAAAATACCGAAACCTTTTAGTTTCGTTTTTTTTCAGAGTAGGCAGTGGTCCATAGGACCACTGCCTGCTCTGAAAAAATATTATTGTGAGCATTCACAAAGGGGAAGGGGTCACAAATCAACTCTACATCTCGATGCGACTCACAAATAGGAAGGGAACACCCCTTCCTATTTGCGAGTCTGAAACACATTTTGCGAGTTGGTACCGACTCGCAATATGTGCTTTTGCATCGCGTGAGGGCATTTGCGCCTCGCAAATGGCGTTTTTCCCCGTTTGCGAGGCGCTAATGCCTTCCTACATCTGGCCCTATGTGCACACACAAAGCCAGTAAGCAAGACACAAACTCAATAAAGGAATATGACACAAATTTATAAAAATAACAGATTTTTATACAAATTTTAATACAACGATCATCAGAATCAGGTAAGTACTTTTCAAGATATGAATTTTTATATGCTTCAAAAGTTGACAGTGCAATTTCTGGTAATGTTATCCTATGGGTTAAAAAACCATTCTTCATACAGGTACTTAGCATCGACTAACAGGACAAATCTTCTGGAGTTAAGGTAAGTATGGGGCAAGGTCCAAGGCAGCACCAAAGGTCACCTCGTGAGGCACTGGCGCTTCTGGCTGCAGAGGTGCTTTTCACCGTCTGATGCCCTAATGTTATCCTATGTACAAGAAAGAGATACTGCAGGGCACTTGGCAACGACTTTCAGGACTGTTCTAGACTTAGGGTGAGTATGGGGCAAGGTCCAAGACCACACCAACAGGTCACCTCGGAGGGGCTCCGGGCCGTCTGGGTACAGCGGTGCGTTACGGCGTCAGGTATCCCATTCACTTCAAGGGTGCAAGTAGGGACTGGGGGACCAGTCTGGGAGAACCCAAAGGGGTGCCTTGACTTTTGAGATACTCAGCAAGAGGGGACACCGTTGATCAATTTTTTCTCAGACTAGAGGGCTCGGTGCAGTGGTGTCTTTTGGCGTCCGGTTTGTATGCTGGGGTCATTCAGGGTTGTAGGGGGCCTGCAGAAAGAGACTGCATGTGGCGACTGGTAGTCCAGTCTGGCGAAGCCCACTGGTGGGCGCAGCTCCAGAGGGTCTAAAGACTCAGTTGGCACTGTTGACTTCCTCGGACTCGAGCTCTGGGGCTCTGGTGCAGAGCTGCTTAGAGGCATCAGGTTGCGGTGAAGAGGGGAAACAGGGCAGTGGGACCACTCTCCTGAATGGACCGTGAATCCTGATGTCCCTCGATGGTAGGTCTGCTTTGATGATGTTGGGATCCGGATTGGACCACCAAAAAGCCTTATTTGCTGCAAGGGGTCCCGTACCCCAAGTATAGGTGGGGGTCAGTGCCTCTGTCTTCGGTGAAGTGGCAGGGCAGACCTCCTGGGCTCTAAACAATCTTCTCCTGGTTTGTTGTTCCCTTGGAGAACCTAATGGCCAACCGGGCAGAGTACCGGACTTTGGAAACGGTGCCTGTTCCCTTGGAAAACTCAATGGCCAACCTGGCAGAGTACCGGACTTTGTGAATGGTGCCTGTATATGCAGGGAATCAGCTTCTCTGCTCCAAGGGAGACCTTTCCCAGTTGTCAAGGTGCTGGGCAGTCCTCCAAGGGTTTTGAGGAGGGTGTCTAGCTGTTGGTGAAGTTGGTCCAGAGATTGCCAAAGCACAAGCTGCCTGGTGGGGTTTTGTGCCAATCTTTGGTGCATGTCTTCTGTTCTTGCTCTCCTCAATCCTTCTTCCTTCTTACTCTGTTTCCAGTAGTTGAGTCTTGACTTGATCTGCACTCCTGGTGCTAGGGGGGTCCCCCTAAATAGTCAATTTAGGTGCGTTAAGGGAAGTGAATGGTAGTAGCCAATGGGCTACTTACTTCTGAGGGCCCTACACCCTCTAGATAACCACCTCCTGTGGGAAGTGGGTATCACCCTGTCCCAGAATTCCTAATTCCACCACACAAAAGATGTTGGAATTCCTAACTTCATGTTCACTTTGGGCTGGTTACCCTAGAGGTGTGTCCTCCTGGCAGAGCCGCACGCATCCTGTGTAGCTAATTTTCCCACTGGTCATGCTGCTAAATGGGCCTCTGGGCAGGAGTGTTGCCTCTACCACGTTTGGGGGACGCATACCAAAGGCGTCAGGGACTTTGAAGTCCCTGGCCTTGGTATGCATATTTACTAACCATCCTGTTGCCAGAGCAGGCATTGTTTCTGACCTCAGAGCTCTGAAGGCTCTCACCTTCAAAGGGTCAAAATCTAATCTGTGATGTCAGGTTGGTCGAAACCAGCCAGCAAGCACGCCAAGGGACTAGTACGTTTCAGGGGGCACTTCTGGGTGCATGTCATAATAAATCCAATACTGGCATCAGTATGGATTTATTAAGATGAGGTGTGTGATACCAAACACTACTTTCCATGCATCCATTATGTAGCTGGGTCACTTGTGCTGACCAGTGTCCAGTGCATGCTTTACGATGGCTGCCCGGTAACTTGCAATGTCTAGGAATAGACCTAGACATCATAGGGGCATATCTGCTCATGCAGATGTGTCGTCGCATGAATTATAATGCACCCTGCCTAAGGGCTCTTAAGGCCTTCTATAGGGATGATTTACATATAATGCATGCAGTGACTTTGCCATTGCACGCAATGAGTGTGCCCTGTTGTGTTTTCACTTAGGATTTGCACCCTGACAGGCAGTCTGCGATAGCAGGTTGTGTGGAAATTGTGTGTGGGTCCTTTAGGGTGGTCTAAGCTATGCTGCAGCCCTTAGGTACCCTCTTTAGTACTCATGCCCTAGGTATCAGGGGTACCATTTACTAGGCACTTACAAGAGTGCTAAAATCCTGTCTCATTTGTAAACAATTAGACATACCTTGCTTTTAAGGAAAGAGCCCTGGAACTGAGGTCTCTTTAACAGGCATAAGTGTACTGTCCAAGTCGCAAACCAGCAACCAGTAGTTCTAAAAAGGGGCAAAAAGTGTGTGGGGGGGCATCTGCAAAGAAGTCCAGTTTCTTATAGTCAGTAACTAGCATTCTAGTGTGGATCCAGTGGGACTAATTAATTTTCCATAGGTTTACAATCCCCTACCAACAACACATGAAATAGTATGTTGATAAGCAGTGTACTAGCAGAAATGGGAATGGGATAGGCAACCAAACAAAGACACTAGTTATCAATACTCTGACTTGACATTCAGCTGTGCACTGCCTTCGACTGGATCCACAAGGCATCTAAAAAAATGAAAGAACCTGTAACCCCTTAGCAGTTGAGACTTTTTCACCCTAGTGCTGAGCCCTTTTTTGGCAGTTTGGGTTACTTCGCGCTTAGACCTCCATAACTTTTTGCACATAATGTATCCATGCCACATGTGCACCCTTTTTTCCCAACATCACGGATATAGGAAAGTACCCTCTTTCTTGGCACGGTTAACCCCATTTTCTGCCTGTTGTCAGTGTGTTCGACTGTCTTCACACAGATCCTGCTAACCAGGACACCAGTGATTATCTTCTCTCCCTTCTAACTTGGTAACTTTGTTACTTACACCCCACATTTGGCAGACTGGTACTCCCATGTAAGTCCCTAGAATATGGTAGCCAGGACATTGGGGTACCAGGGGACCCCCAGGGGCTGCAGCACGTATTATGCCACCCTTGGGGAGCCCATGCAAAGGGTTTTGTAGGCCTGCCATGGCACTCTGTGTGAAAGGGTGCATGCACCAGGTCACAGTAAGTCACCCCTATGTCAGGCCCTCCTAGCCCAGAGGGCAGGGTGCCAGTACTTGTGTGTGAGGGCCCCCCTGCACTAGCAGAGGTGCCCTCACAAACTCCAGTTCGATTTTCCTGGACTTTCTGAAATGTGGGGATGCCATTTTGTGTGTGTACTGGACATAGGTCACTACCTGTGTCCAGCTACATAATGGTAGCTCTGAACCTAGGCATGTTTGGTACCAAACATGTCAGAATCATACCCCAATACTGTTCGCAGTATTGGAAGTATGATTCCATGTACTCTGGGGGCTCCTTAGAGGACCCCCAACATTGCTCCTACCAGCCTTCTGGGGTTTTCCGGGCAGTCCAAGCTGTGCCACCTCTCAGACAGGTTTCTGCCCTCCTGCTGCTTGAACAGCTCAAGCCCAGGAATGCAGAACAAAGGATTTCCTTTGGGAATAATATTACATGGCTTGGAAGGGTAGCTTCCCAAGCCACTGGTATGCTTTGAAGGGCACATTTGGTGCCCTCTGTGCCTAAACCAGTCTTCACCGGTTCAGGTACCTTCAGTTCCTGCTCTGGCGCGAAACTGGACAATGGAAAGGGGAGTCACTACTCCTCAGTCCATCCCCACCCCGGGGCTGGTACCCAGAGCTTCTCCAGAGGGTCCCTGGGTTCTTCCATCTTGAATCCAAGGTTGGAAGGGACCTCTGGAAGCATCTGAGTGGCCAGGTCAGGCAGGTGACGTCAGAGCCCCCTCCTAATAGGTGGTCACCCGGCTAGGTGACCAATCCCCCTTTCAGGGTTATTTAGGGTCATTCTCTTGGGTGTGTTCTCGAATTCAGCTTGCAAGATTTCAGCGGGACTCCTCTGCAACCTTACTTAGATTTCTAGCCACTGGAACTGCAACTGCACCCTCCAGGAACTGACAATCTGCACCCATGACAACTCTGCTTGCAACATTGTTTCCACTGCTTCTTCCACATTCTGCACCATTTCCCCGGCTGTCCATCCTCTGCGGGCGGCAAGTCTTCAATCTGCATGAGAAGGAAGAAGGAATTTCCCTTGGAGTGAATGAGTCACTCTCCTGCATTTGCAGGCACCAACTGCAGCGCTGACCTGCTGTATGGATCTCCTCTCATCCTGAGCTGCAAGGATCCTGCATCACGGGTGGTGGTCCGGAGTAGTGCTCTTTCTCCTCTCGGTCGTCTCTGCCAGCTGTCAACTTTGGTGTAGGTAAGCCCTTGTCTTCCCATGCAGGACAGTACCCCCATGCACTGCATCTCTTGCAGCTATCAAAGTTTGTTTGCATCTCCTCCCAGGGATCTTCAGGCTTTGTGTAGCCCCCCCCCCCAGCACTTCTTCCTGTGACCCACAGCCTTCTGGGTGTTTCTCCTGCGGCGTGGGACCTTTCTTCAGTTTTGCTGCATGGGCTCCTCTGTGACTCCCGGTTACTTGTCCAGTGGGTCTCCTGTGGGGACTGCTTCTTCTCCTTTGGACTCTCTGCCTTGCTGAGAGTCTCCCTAGGACTACCCCAGGGGTTGAGGCCTCCTGGGCCTTGCTGGTCTCCGGCAGCTCCACTTTAGCTTCACCATGACTTCTGCCTTTGCCAAGGCTTGTTGGTAGCTTTTCCAGGCCACTGATCGACTGCAGTCATCCATCCAGCGTGGGACGTCGACTGCATCCTCCAGGTACTCTTTACCCTCTCCAGGGCTGCATTCCTGACCGTCTTCGTCCAATCTTCGACCAACTTCTGCATCCACCGGTGGGTGGGTTATAGCTCCCACTCCTCCTTGACTCTTCTTTGACTTCTGGACTTGGTCCCCTTCTTCCACAGATCTTCCTCTTCAAGAATCCGGTGGTGGTATCTTGCAGTCTTGTCTGCATGTTGCATTTTCTTAATTTTCTTCCTTTTGGGTGGTTTGGGGAAAATCCAGTAACTTACTCCTTTCTTCCTGGTCGCTAGGGGGCACTGTGGTATTTAACTTTGGAGTTTCCTAGTACCCCCAGCGCCCCTCTACACGTTCCACTTGCCTAGGTGGGGGGTCCTTTGTTCACATTCATATTTTTTAGTATATGTTTTGGGTTCCCCCTAGGGTCACTATTTGCATGTGCACTGTTTTCTATCACTTTTTATGCCTATTTCTGATAACTTGTGTATATATTAGTGTGTTTACTTAACTCCTATTGTAGGGTTGTCTATCTAGTGTTTTGGCTCTGTTTTACTATAATAAAGACCCTTTAGTTTTTGTACAACTCAGTGTTTCTTTCATGTGTGTGAGTGCTGTGTGACTACAGTGGTATTGGATGAGCTTTGCAAGTCTCCTAGTGAAGCCTTGGCTGCTTATCCACAGCTTCCTCTAGAGAGCCTGGCCTCTAGACACTGCCTACGCTACACTAATAGGGGATACCTGGACCTGGTATATGGTGTAAGTACCTCAGGTACCCGCCACACACCAGGCCAGCTTCCTACAATGGGGATTCTAAAGGTGCCCAGAGTTTGTGGATTCCCCTGGAGGGGTCTGAGAAAATAGCCAAAATATAGCTACATTTTGAGGTTTTTGTGGGAAAATACGAAAAAGTGCTATGCTAAAAAGTGTCTGTTTTTTGTTTCCTAAACATATCAACAAAAGGTTTGTTGTGCTAAAGTCCCCATTCTCCCGGCTGTCAGGAACATGTAGAGCAGAATCCAAAACGTTTTTTTTTTTAATCACAGTTTTGGCATTTTTCAAAGAGGTAGTCTATTTTTCCTATTTTTTTGTGCTTTCAACCTACTTCCAGTTTGTGTTAGAAACCTATGTGAAACCCCTGTAAGATCCAGGGAACCTGTAAAGGTCTGAAAAGTAGTAAAAAATCTGAATTCAGCAAAGGGCCATGTGTGTAGAGCTCTTAAGGTTTTCCCCAAGAAACTAACTGTTGAATTAAAGAAATATGAAAATGTGGAGTACAAAAAGCCATTTGTAACGTTTTTATCTGTAACTTTTTCTCACAATGGTAGATTTATGAAAGCAATACATCATTACGTCCGATAGATGGTGGCAGGGATATATAGGGTTTGTATGTTGTCCAATAATCGGAGCTACCCAAATCCATCAACTGAGCTGCACCTTACAATGGTTTTTCATTGTATACCAAGTATACAGCAGTTTATGGCCTGGGACTCATGGAGGCAGCTGCGTAAAGCCTGAGCTCCAGCGCCCCACAGCCATTTGAGGTAATTTCTTCTGTTCCGCAAAAAATGTGAAATGTCAGGGACCAGGGGGAACCTTCTGAAGGATCTGATCATTGGCATCGGGCCTGGAGGAGGGCATAGTGTCCTCTGTAGTAGGAGACACGCCTGAGGCAAATGGAGTGGTGCCTGGAGTGAGCCAGGGGCCGCTGTGGTGAAGTGAGCCACAAGGGAGTTGGTGAATCCTTAGGCAGTAGAAAGGTGTTTGGAGTTGGGTGAGGGTTGTCTTGCCCTGCTTTGTTTGCCTTGACACCACCCTCCCCACCACGCCAGTACTGTACGAGTTGCAGCCAAGCCGTTGGAGAGCCCAGCGAGAATTTGGTCGGCATGAACCCCAGGACTAGATTGAGGGGGAGGGAGTGGCCACCCTGAGCCACGCACCTCACATGACAGCAGTCGCAGAAGACTTACTTGCTGCAAGTCACTTCCATGGGGGAAGCTTTGTGGCCCTGTTTGGACTGAAGGGTGCTGCATGGGGGCAGTGGCGATGGAGGGTTGCTGGGAGGTCTGCCGGAGAGGAGGCTGATAGGGGGGCACATGCCCCGGGCACGGCGGCTGGGGCAGTGACATAGGCCCTCATTACAACCCTGGCGGTAAATGCCGATTAACGCTGTGCAGAAGACCGCCAAAATACAGCTGTGGCCGCAGAATTCCGCTACAGCTATTATGACCCACAGCTCGGAATCCGCCATAATACAGATACCCACACAAGTCCGCCACACCAAAGGTCAGTGATAAACTGGTGATAACAAAACCAACACCGTCAAGCCAACAGGAATATGCCCACACTACCACAAATCAACGCAGCGGTCTTTCAACTGTGGTAATCCATTGGCTGTACACACCGCAGCGCTCAAATTACACACACATATACAAAACACAACCACATTGGACAATTCGAAATAAACACACCTGATACACATACACACAACACACACACACACCCAATCCAATATAAAGCACACCCCCACATCACCCACAAACCCTTGCTACCAGAATTCTGAAACCGCGCCAGAGAGAGACGCCACCATAAACAACACCAGCATCCACAGACACACAACACCATCACTTACACAACATCCATGCGCCTCAAACAACACACAACACATCCCCTCACACACCACCTTACACATCACCCACACCACACCATGGCACCTCAACGACACCCCAGGTTCTCTGAGCTCAGGAGGAGCTCAGTGTCATGGTGGAGGAAATCGTCCGAGTAGAGCCACAGCTATTCGGATCACAGGTGCAGCACACCTTCATTGGAAGGAAGATGGAGCTATGGCGCAGAATTGTCAAAAGGGTCAATGCAGTGGGACAGCATCCAAGAACTAGGGATGACATCAGGAATAGGTGGAACGACCTACTGGGGAAGGAGCGTTCCGTGGTCTCCAGACATCAGATTGCTGTACAGAGGACTGGCGGTGGACCCCCACCTCCTTCCTGACAACTAACATCATGGGAGGAGCAGGTCTTGGCAATACTGCATCCTGAGGACCTCACAGGAGTAGCAGGAGGACTGGACTCTGGTAAGTCAACTCTTTACTACCTCATCCCCCACCCTACCCGCATGCCATCACATATTCTCACCCCCATCACCCCAACACCTCACATATGCCCCACTATCACAACCCACCCATCCCAATACCAAGCCCTGCATTCAACACAAAAGCATGGACACCCATCACCAAAGCATGTCCACTACAGTTACCCACACAGACCCTAAACCAAATATCACACAAGGACCAAGACAAGAATGCAAGCACTGGAGTACAGGGTCACTCACCCATTGCACATGATGGCACACACAGATGCAATAATCATGCCTTTACACCCCTGCAGGACCCCAACCCAACGTCACTGGACAGGAGGTACCAGACATTTCCAATTCACCCACAGAAGAGACCCACAGTGATGACAGCAGCTCTGCACAACTGGGTCAAGATGACCAGCCCGGCCCATCAGGGACCTCAGGACAGTCGGTTTCCCTGACATTGGCACAAGCCACCACAGAGCCTCCCCCCTCAGGAAACACCAGCACAGCACACAGGACACATCAATCAGCAGTGTGTCCACCACTACGGGGAACCCAGGCAAACCCACCAACCCAAGAAAATCAGGGACCTGGGGGCAGTGGGCACACGGTTCAGGGGACAGAGGCTCAGGAAAACAGGGAAGCTGGGAGGACTGCTGTGCGGCAGGGGGAGGACAGGCCCAGGGAACCCAATCTCCACGAGGCCCTCTCCAACATCATGGGAGCTTACCATCATTCCCAGGAGACGATGGCAACGGTACTGGCCAAGTTTCAGGAGACCCAGCGGCTGCAGGAGGAACACTACCTTGGGATCAGGGTGGACTTGAAGTCCATTAACAACACCCTGGTCACCATTACAGGGGTGCTGCAAGACCTTGTCAACACCAGGAGGGACACTGTGGCACAACAAGGGGCCCCTGACACTAGCCTGGACGATGAACAGCCCTCCACCTCCGCTGGTGATAGTGGACAGGACGCACTGCCACAGGAACACTACACCAGCACCCCACCTCCTGCAGGTGGAGAACCACCCCGCAAACGGTCCCTGAGATCCAGGAACAAGACAGAGAACAATGCCAAGACCCCCGCCAGGAAATGAGACCCCCCTGAATGTCACCCTTCTGTCCCACTTTGTCACCCTTCTGTCCCACTTTGTCACCCTGTCCATCCTTCAACTGCCATTGCTCCACTTCCTATGCTCCTTTGTACAATGCACCTGTGAAACAAATAGACTGGACTCTGCCATGGACATTCCTCCACCATCCCCCCTGACCATTTTACACCCCCCACTTACTTGCACAGAAATAAACACACTTCAATGACAAAACAATCTGGAGTCAGTCTGTGCTTTCTCAAACGTGTAAATGAATTAACCATGGAATATAGCAATGTCAATTTACTTGTGCACATACCAATGTAACACAGCTGTAGGCCTGGAGGAAATATAGCAGAGGGCACAAAGTGGGACTGACATCTGTGAAATGAAAAGGCAAAGTGACAAGTCAGGGTCCATACACTGAGTAAAAATGACCGACTCATGCTAGCTCCAATAATAGTATGAGATATAGACATCAGTCGCAGACCCCCTGAGGAGGCTTCGCGGACCCCCAGGGGTCCCCGGACCACAGGTTGGGCACCACTGTTCTATTGCATTCCAATTAACATTTCACCCCATTGTTCCTTTGTCTGGATTGGTATGTTGAGTCTCTGTCAACGACTGGAAGTAGCAAAAATCTATTCAGTTTTCTTCTTGAGTGCCCAAGGAAAGGGTGACTTCTTTCAGGAGCCGCAGTGTCACCCTGCACAGTATAACAGATGTGAAGGGTGTCTCCTTAAGACAGTCCCAGTTAAGACAAAAAAAAAAAAAAACTGGTAACATTTTCTTTCTGATAGTGCTTGGTTGTAGATGCATATTTATGTTGCAGTTGGTAAGCCATAGAACAAACTGTCCCAGACATTAGGACAAGAAAAGAGCTACGCCAGAGATGAACCTAAATGGAATTCTTGTGCAATAGTAAAAATCAAGAGCAAAACAATAATAGCCAATGCTTGGGATGAAACATAGGGAACATTTATCATATTTGTACATCCTTCTTTTATGATTGAAATAAGAACTGACATTACAGAAAATGCTCATGCTTCACCTTGGATTGGTAGTCGTTTGTAGAGTTCTCTTAACAATTTACAGTCTTGACAAGGATAGTTATGTTATGTATATTTGCAAAGCACACTTTCACCTATGGAGGTATCTTTGTGTTGAGCAGTTGTGTGTACTTACCCCTGCTTAGGTAAGATTGGTTAATTGAAAAGCCAGTTCTTCAGCTTTTTGCGGAATTCAAGAGAAGAGGAGAATCTAATGCGAAGACAGAGGTCGCTCCACACATTAGAAGCGATATAAGAGAATGTCTCTCCTAATCTGGTCCTGTGTATGTGCAGGATGTGTGTGAGTGCGAGTCATGCAAAGTGGAGATGTCTGAGTGGTTGGTGGAAGAAGATGCAACTGTTCAAGTAGGTGAAGTAGTGGTTGTGTAGTGCCTTGAATATTTATGTGAGGAATTGGAAATTAACACCTTTGTGTACCAGGAGCCACTGCATCTCCTTAGGGTGTGGTGTGATTTGAGTTCTGTATGTACGGTTGAGGATGAGTGGCTGCCAAGTTATGGGTGGTTTGTAGTTTTCTGGTGAATTGCATGGTGATCCTAGCGTAGAGGGTGTTGCCATAGTCCAACTTTCTGGTGCCTAGGGCATGAGTGATGGCTGCTCTGGTTTTGTTTTGGAGTAATTTCAAGATTTTACTGAGCATCTCCAGGGTGTGGAAGCAGATTGCAGTGATGGCCTTGATTTGTGTAGTCATGTCCAGTTTGCTATTGATGATGATTGAGGTTTCTGGTGGGGTTGCTGCTTGTTGGGCGGAACTCAGCCAGCCAACAGTTGGAGAAGGTGTCTCCAATCAGTCGGTTGCAAGCTGCTAGTAGCTTGCACACCCCTTCAGAGTAGCTCACAGCCTGGAGTTCCTTTTAAAATATGCACAGGGCCACATTTTCCTTTTTAAAGTTAAGGGAAGGTTGTGTTTACTTTACATTATCATCTCCATCGACCTGTTGTAAGTATTCTGTGTGCTTTTAACCACCCCATCTCACGCCCATCACTTTCACTCGATCGTGGGCTTGCCTTTCAAAAAATCCCCTGATGTCTTTGTTAAATGCTTTACGTTTGTCCCGCCTTGGGTCGGTTTTGTTACCGCCTTGCAAACTGACCCTGTTTCATGGATTATTGCACTATTGCCGATATACTTCAACATGGGTGAGCAATTTTTTTCTTTTGTCTCTCCCCTTCGTGCTCCATGGCGCTCACAGCGCAGAACAGCAGCGTAAACTCCATCTGCAGTATTGAAACGCTGGTCACATTGTTCACACTTTTGGCTCTTCCCCTTCACGCTCCATAGCTTTCACAAAAACACTTGTAATTGATAAATGCTTTACATCACAGAAATCTTCAAAGTGGCTTTCCCAAGACAGCAGGAGAGCCGAATCTACAATATTCACTGCACTTTGAAAACTCGCCTTATAATGCTCTGAAAGCATTCTTATACAAAACATTTTTGCCCATAGCTGAGCCTGTGGTGTTCCTAGGACAATGGTACCACCACCGAAACATTCAGCATGATTCACTCTGTCTAAATCGACTCTGGGTACCCACACTAGCTTAGTGGGCACTCCAAAATAACAACCCCTCCCACCATTCAATGTCTTTTTAAGCTCTCTCATCGTGCCTGGAACTTTTGTTTTACAGCAGAGAGTAGTTAATATTTTAAGGACCTTGTTTCTAATATTGTTGCAGTAGGACTGCCAGCCCTGAAAATGTCTAATGAACTGTGTCCTCCAGGGGCTAAATATGTGCTTGCACTGCATTCTTTTCTGCCATTCTGTTTTCTCGTGGTTATGCCCTCTATGAGCCAACTATATGGTTACATGCCCATGTTTCTTATAAATGCTATTTTAGAGTGGTATGTCCTACGGGCTGTTCAGAGCATTACAGTGAACATACTACAATCTTTGCAGCACTCGGAAACTCACCCCATAATGCTTTGCAGGGCATTCTTTTTTCAAAACCTTTTGCCCATAACTCAGCCTGTGGTGTTCTAAGGACAGTGGGACCACTACCAAAGCATTCACAACAATTTACTCTTTCTGCTTACATCATGTGTGGGCACCCACACTAGCTTAGTGGGGACCCCAATATGATAACCCTTCCCACCATTCAGTGTCTGTTTAAGCTCTCTCATGGCTGGAACTTTTGTTTTACAGCTGAGAGTAGTTTGCGTTTTAAGGGCCTTGTTTATAATAGCGTTGCAGTTGGCCTGCCAGGCCTGAATATGTGTAATGCACTATGTCCTTGAGGGGCTAAATCTATACTTGCATTGCATTGTTTTCTGCCATTCTGTTTTAATGTGCTTATGCCCTCTAGGGGCTAACTATATGGTTACATGACCATGTTTCTTAGAAACGCTATTTTTATTGTGTTGTCCTCCAGGGGCTATTTGAGTATTATAGTCAACATACTACAATATTCACAGCACTCAGAAGCTCTCCCCATAACGCTTTGCAGGGCATTCGTCTTTAAAAACATTTTTGCCCATAACTCAGCCTGTGGTGGTCCTAGGACAATGGGACCACCACCACAACCTTCAGCACAACACTCTCTTTCTCTCTAGGTCAACCCTGGGTCCCCACACTTGGTTAGTGGGGACCCCAAAATAATAACCCCTGAAACGTTCTGTGTCTTTTTAAGCTTTTGCATGGCTGGAACTTTCGTTTTACAACTCACAGTAGTTCATTATAGTAGGCCTGCTAGCCTTGAAAATGTGTTAAGGTCTACGCCCTCCTGGGGCTAAATATATGGTTGCACTGCATTACTCTCTGCCGTTCTGCTTTCATGAGGCTATGCCCTCTAGGGGCTAACTATATTTGTACTTGACCATGTTTCTTAGAAATGCTATTTTTATTGTTGTGTCTTCTAGTGCTGTTCTGAGCATTGCAGTCAACACAGTACAATATTTGCAGCTCCCAGAAACTAGCCCCATAATGCTTTACAAGCACGCTTTTACAAAACATTTTGCCCATAAATCAGTCTGTGATGGTCCTAGGACAATGGGACCACCCCCAAAACATTCCCGACAACGTGCTCTTTCTGTCTACATCATCTCTGGGTCCCCACACTAGGTTTGTGGGGGCCCCAGAATAATAACCCCTCCAATTATTCACTGTCTGTTTAAGCTCTGTCATAGCTGGAACTTTTGTTTTGCACCTGAGAGTAGTTTGTGTTTTAAGGGCCTTGTTTAAAAAATATTCCATTAGACCTACTAACTCTTTAGTTACAAACAGGGCCACTGGAATTATGTTGCAGAAAGGACCAAAATGTGCAGCAGGGTTGACCAATTAATGTGGCAAAAGAAGTCCAGCAATAATGCAACTCAGGTAAATGCGAGACCTACTGCATTGAAAAGGCTTGTTTATGACATTGGCCAGGTCTGGTAGGAGGAAGATGGGTCTGTAGTTGGAGAGCTTGGCTGGATCAGCTGAAGGTTTCTTGAGCAGAAGGGTGATGATGGTGTGTTTCTGAGTATCGGGTAATGTGGAGGCATTGAGGATGGGTGTTGGTACTTCTCTGATTGACAGGGGAAGGTGTGGTCAGGGGCAAGGGTCTGGAGGAGCCCCCCAAGTGGATGGTCCTCATGGAAGCTGCGGTTTCGACTGTGGTGACAGCAGGCTACAAGGTCAGGGTTGGGTCTTCATTTGTGATGGTAAGATGACTTGCGACCGTGATGGAGTCCAGTTGGGGGTCGAAGTTGCCATATATGGAAGTGATTTTGTTCCAGAAGAATTCAGAGAGTCTGCTGAAAAGATCTTCGAGAGGGTGATGTTGCTCACACAGTTAAATCTTTGATGATGGTGAAGATTGTTTTCTGCTATTTGTGCCAGCTTTGATGCGCTCTGCAAGAGCTGTACACTTGGTGTTCTTTACCTGCTTTGGTGTAGTGTCTTAAGGCAGATTTGAAGATGTCTTTATTTGTTGTGTCTTGACCTGTGTGTGTTGACCTATTCTCCATTTGCACCCCAGTTGCTTGCAGTACATTCAATCAGTCTGAGTTCCTCTGTGTGCAAGCTGGCCTGTAGTTGGGCTCTTGCCGTTGGGTTATGCTTGAGGGAAGCCAGGGTGTCAGCACATGTGGTGATCCAAGTGTTAAGGTTCCTGATGGCTTTTTGCAATTTACTGGTGGGCTTGGGCTAGTGTGCAGACAGGGTGGAATCCCTGTCCTATTCTGTGATGCTTTTCTAACTGCGACGGGCAGGTCAAATAGTGGAAAGTCTCTGGTGGTGCAGGATGGGCATGCTAAAACTGACAAGGACGTAGTCTGTTCACGTCATAGTTCCTGGTTTGTTTGCTGTGATGTTGCTGAATGAAGAGAAAATTGGGTCCAAAGTTAGTTCATTGGCTTGACCACGCCCCCTCCTTCAGATACATGGTGTTGGCTACGCACGTGAAGAAGAGACCAGCTTGACGACTTTTTCCACTGAGGATTCCCCAGCCCCACCATCATCTGGACAGACTAATGGTTTCTACTGATCGTGAACCACCTCTCTGAGTGGTTGTGTTGATAGAACCATTAGCACAGGCAATTAGGTTATCCAGCTACGTGCTGACTGCAGCATCCACCATCAGTGTCCCAGAGTGTGTGGTGCACAGTTTTCCTCTGACCACGGACAGCCTTCTGTAAGCCCTGGTTACAGATGTGACCTTATGCATGAAAAAAAGACACTTCTTCCTGTGATCGCTCGCTTGATCAACGATCATTCCAGTGAATTAGAAATTGAAGAGAACCTCTGAAAATCACAAAATCCTTGACCTTCACATTCTGGTTATTCTTACACCATAATCACTGAGGTCCAGGCGATAGCTGATGAGGATCTACAACACATGGCTTCAGTTGAGATGAATGAAAAACTGAATCTTCCAAGTGGGAGGCAATTTCAATCGGAAGCCTACTGGAGTGACCTGATGAATAATTACAAGTGAACCAAACATTTGTGGTTGAAATTTGACCAACAATGTATGAAGAAGAGGAAAGTATGAAGACAGCCAGATCTTAACTCCAGGGGCAAAATTTGAGGGTCTTGATCAGCATGTCCCATTATCTTGATCTTTGAACAGAGTAAACTTGCAGAAACAAGTTCTCTCAAGTTAGGTCACTGATTCACATAATAGGTGCCTTAATCCAAGGATCAATCTAGGGAGAAGAGAATAATCTCTTGGAGGGAAACCTTGCATACGACATAAGGACAGAACCTTGGTAGCACTGTGAGTTCCATTATTTAAGTAATACTCTGCAGTGGATGAATAGGAGACTATATTACCTTGACTTGCATAACTATAAAGATATTTCTCCAAAGATTGAAGGACAATAACCAGAAGAAAAAGGTTGTTCTCCCCTAAGGACATTGAGCTTTCAAAAAATGTGAAAAATATTATGTCCCTCTGTAGAAATAATTGTATAAAGTAGTCCATGATGGCGAAAAATATGAATGAAAAACATTGAGCAAATTTTTCTGCTATGGTAACTTGGCCATAGATGAAAAAAATAGCCATTTTTACAAAGATATCCATACTAACGTATTGCTTGACATCCACCAGAAGGCAGATAATCTTTTTTAGACTCTGTAGAAATTGTATCCCATGGCTCAGGAATCACAGTTAGCGGTGGTAAATATCCTAATGATTTAAAATATATTGACTTGTGTTGGGTGCAAATAAGAAATCAGAATGAACATTTGGGCACCTGAAGATTACAATACTGAATCCAGGTTTGATTTATTCATCTATGGTGAAATTACAGAATCATAGCACATTTTTATAACGCCCAATTACATGACTTTAGTTGGAACCTAAACTGCTTATTGGCTTAAGTACAACTATATTTGGTAAATTAAAGAAGTATTTAAATGAGATCTTTAATGTCCTGAAATTCATCCGTTCCTGAGCAACTATAATTCTGTTAAAAAAAAAAAAAAGGCTTAAGAATTTCCAGCCACTTGATGGAGCGACTTACAGGTTGGTCAAAAGTGAAAGCAGTGTCGGCATAACAGCAATACAAAGCAGTAACTAAAAGAAAGTCTTTGAGCCACGAATATGTGACGGCCATCTAGTTTGTCAACTACTCTGCACTGAAGACTTATGAAGCACTACATGTAAGGAAATGCCTCCTTGGCATGGTTACCCCCTAACTTTATGCCTTTGCTGATGCTAAGTTATGATTTGAAAGTGTGCTGGGACCCTGCTAACCAGGCCCCAGCACTGGTGTTCTTTCCCTAAACAGTACCTTTGTCTCCACAATTGGCACAACCCAAGCACTCAGGTAAGTTCCTTGTTCCTGGTACCCCTGGTACCAAGGGCCCTGATGCCAGGGAAGGTCTCTAAGGGCTGCAGCATGTATTATGCCACCCTGGGGACCCCTCACTCAGCACATGCACACTGCCTCACAGCTTGTGTGTGCTGGTGAGGAGAAAATGACTAAGTCGACATGGCACTCCCCTCAGAGTGCCATGCCAACCTCACACTGCCTGTGGCATAGGTAGGTCACCCCTCTAGCAGGCCTTACAGCCCTAAGGCAGGGTGCACTATACCACAGGTGAGGGCATATGTGCATGAGCACTATGCCCCTACAATGTCTAAGCAAAACCTTAGACATTGTAAGTGCAGGGTAGCCATAAGAGTATATGGTCTGGGACTTTGTCAAACACGAACTCCACAGTTCCATAATGGCTACACTGAAAACTGGGAAGTTTGGTATCAAACTTCTCAGCACAATAAATGCACACTGAAGCCAGTGTGCATTTATTGTGAAATACACCCAGAGGGCATCTTAGAGGTGCGCCCTGAATACATACCCGACTTCTAGTGTAGGCTGACCAGTTCCTGCCAGCCTGCCACACACCAGACATGTTGCTGGCCACATGGGGAGAGTGCCTTTGTCACTCTGTGGCCAGGAACAAAGCCTGCACTGGGTGGAGGTGCTTCTCACCTCCCCCTGCAGGAACTGTAACACCTGGCAGTGAACCTCAAACCCTGGAGATGCCTGCCCCTCCGGCCACAGCCCCCACTTTTGGCGGCAAGGCTGGAGGAGATAATGAGAAAAACAAGGAGGAGTCACCTACCAGTCAGGACAGCCCCTAAGGTGTACTAAGTTGCGGTAACCCCTGCCTTTAGAAATCCTCCATCTTGAGTTTGGATAGGATTAGGGATGTGCCCTCCTCTACACAGGGAGGAGGCACAAAGAGGGTGTAGCCACCCTCAAGGACAGTAGCCATTGGCTACTGCCCTCCCAGACCTGAACACACCCCTAAATTCAGTATTTAGGGGCTCCCCAGATCCCAGGAAAAGAGATTCCTGCAACCTGAACTACAAAGAAGGACTGCTGACCTACAAGCCTGCAGAGAAGGAGGAAGACGACAACTGATTTAGCCCCAGCCCTACCAGCCTGTCTCCAACTTCGAAAACCTGCTCCAGCGACGCATCCGACAGGGACCAGCGACCTCTGAAGCCTCAGAGGACTGCCCTGTACTACAGGACCAAGAAACTCCTGTGAACAGCGGCCCTGTTCAAAACCAGCTACTTCTTTGCAACAAACAAGCAACTTTCAAGGACTTCACGTTTCCCGCCGGAAGCGTGAGACTCTACACTCTGCACCCGACACCCCCAGCTCGAACTGCAGAGAACCAACACTTCAGGGAGGACTCCCCGCCGACTGCGAGCCCGTGAGTAACCAGAGACGACCCCCCTGAGCCTCCACAGCGACGCCTGCAGAGAGAATCCAGAGGCTCCCCCTGACCGTGACTGCCTGTAACAAGGGACCCGACACCTGGAACCAACACTGCACCCGCAGCCCCCAGGACCTGAAGGAACCGAACTTCGACGCAGGAGTGACCCCCAGGCGACCCTCTGCCTTGCCCAGGTGGTGGCTGTCCCGAGAAGCCCCCCGTGCCTGTCTGCACCGCTAGAGTGACCCCCGGGTCTCTCCATTGAAACCTATACAAAACCCGACGCCTGCTTTGCACACTGCACCCGGCCGCCCCTGTGCCGCTGAGGGTGTGTTTTGTGTGCCTACTTGTGTCCCCCCCAGTGCTCTACAAAACCCCCCTGGTCTGCCCCCCAAGGACGCAGGTACTTAACTGCTGGCAGACTGAAACCAGAGTACCACTGTTCTCCATAGGCGCCTATGTGTTTTGGGCACCTCTTTGACCTCTGCACCTGACCGGCCCTGAGCTGCTGGTGTGGTAACTTTGGGGTTGCCTTGAACCCCCAATGGTGGGCTGCCCATGCCCCAGGACTGAGACTTGTAAGTGTTTTATTTACCTCCTAATCTAACCTTTACTTACCTCCCCAGGAACTGTTGATTTTTGCACTGTGTCCACTTTGAAAATAACTTACTGCCATTTTTACAAAGACTGTACATGATATTGTTTTCATTCAAAGTTCCTAAAGTATCTAAGTGAAGTACCTTACATTTAAAGTGTTTAATGTAAATCTTGAACCTGTGGTTCTTAAAATAAAGTAAGAATGAATATTTTTCAGTATAAAAACCTATTGGCCTGGAGTAAGTCTTTGAGTGTGTGTTCCTCATTTAATGCCTGTGTGTGTACAACAAATGCTTAACACTACCCTCTGATAAGCCTACTGCTCGACCACACTACCACAAAATAGAGCATTAGAATTATCTACTTTTGCCACTATCTTACCTCTATGGGGAACCCTTGGACTCTGTGCACACTATTTCTTACTTTGAATTAGTATATACAGACCCAACTTCCTACACTACATATTGAGATGATTTTCTTGAATTTAAAAAGGTTCAGTTTTATCAATCAAAAGGTATATCCATTCATTTCAAGCCATCTTCATTGCTAACGGTTCTCTCTCAGGAGCTGAATAATTCTGTTCAGTATCTGTAAAAACATGGGCTAAATGAAAAATAAACAACTTAGAGGTGCCATGGTGTCATAAGCTGAATGCTTGAGTAAAAAACATTTGTAGTGTCTTAAAAGCCCTTTGAGGTTTATTGTCCCAGAAAAACACCTTTTCCATAAAAAAGAGAGGTGTCCCTAGTAGATGCAAATATCTTGGTAAACTGATGGGGGGGGGGCTGTCCAACATGGCGCCGTGAGCGGACGCAACATTACTCGATTACTCTAAAAAAACAAGCACCACATCTACGACCTGCTCACAGACACACAACCTGACTTACTATTCATAACTGAATCCTGGTTGGGAGATGACATGGCACCAGTGTTGCACGAAGCCGTTCCTCCGGGCTATCAAACCATCACTCAAAACCGTATAGGCAAGAGAGGAGGTGGACTAGCTATTATATTCAAACAAGCAATGAACCTCAGTAAAACAGACAACATCTCCATACAAGGTTGTGAAGCCCTCCTTACCAGATGCCACCCTACTCCAACTTCCTCCTGTAACTTTCTCCTCCTTTACAGACCTCCACCTAACAACTCCACTTTCCCAGATGCTTTTCTAGACACAGTCTCAAACCTTATTACACTATACTCCAATCTATGAATTCTTGGGGATCTAAACATTTGGTTTGACAAACCCAATATTCCCCATCCAAAAGCTATCACCACTGGCCTAGTCGCATTTAACCTACCTCAGATTGTACACAATCCCACACACATCGCTGGTCACATCCTAGATGTCATTTTTCCTAAGCCTGAACTAGTTACTATTCATAGCATCACACCAATCACCTGGTCAGACCACCATATGATAACTTTCCGACATACAACTCCACAAATCAACACACCCCACAACTACTTGCAGACATACACCTATCGACTATGGAGCAAACTCAAATTTGGATCACTTAGAAACACAACTAACAGCAAACACAGATCTAGATACAGTTAATTCTGTGCCAAAACTTTATGAGTGGCTACAGGAAGCTTTTGATGTCCTAATGCCACTCAGAAAAACTAAACACGACAAAAGAAAACCGACACCTTGGAGAAACACAGAACTTAAAAAGATAAAGCAACAAATCAGAAAGTTGCAGCGGACCTGGCTCAACAAACAACAGTCAAGACAAACTGCAGCTACACAAACTTAACAGGCTATAAAAATCATCAATCAAAAAAGCTAAAAAAAAGATACTACTCAGACAGAATTCAAAATGCTCAATCTACAACCAAGGAATTTTATAAAATTGTCAATGAATTTCGAAAACCTACATGCATGGAAGGAAGTCATCCCACTACTCAAGATTTCACAAACAAATTGGCAACTCACTACACAACCAAGGCAGACTCATTGGACTCCTATTTAAAACAGAAGAAAACTATCAGCACCAACCCCTTTCCTAAAATACCCTTTAAGAATAAACCAACCCAACCTCTACAGTCCTTCAAACAAATATCCCAGGATGAATTTATGGATTTGGTCTAAGCAAGCAGACCTTCTGGTTGCCCTTCTGACCCTTGCCCACCACAAATCTTCAAGAACATTCTTCTATCTACTTCTGCTGCCAAACCTGTAAGAAGAATCATCAACAACTCTTTAACTTCAGGAACTTTCTCTGTAGACCTGAAAAAGGCATACATATGACCTTTATTCAAGAAAACAAACCTAGACCCGCAAGACCCCAACAACTACAGACCAATCACAAATGGACCTTTGCTGGGCAAATTGATAGAAAGAGAAGCATTCGCCCAGATGTCACAATTCATTGAAGACAATTCTATACTTTCAGACTTCCAAACTGGATTCCGCCCAGGAAGAAGCACTGAATCAGCACTCATGGCAATCTGGGACGATCTTAAAAACACAATCGACCGAAATGGAGTTGCTGCACTACTTCTCTTGGACCTCACACCTGCCTTTGATACGGTTGACCATGACACCCTAACTCAAAGACTCCACAAAGCCGGCATACAAGGGATTGCTCTAAAAAAAGATCGAATATCATCCACTCGCCCCCCTCCTCATCCGAACCCTACCTCACAAAAGCAGGGGTCCCCCAAGGGTCAATCATCCCACCTTTGCTTTTCAACATCTACATGATATCTTTACCAGAACTGATCAATGATTTCTATCTCACATCCTACAACTATGCAGATGACACACAAATACTACTTAAATTAGAATGCCCCAAAAACATTGAAAACTCACAAATCTTCAGTTGCCTCAGAGCCATTGATCAGTGGTTGACCTGGAGCCAACTCAAACTAAATACCTTCAAAACAGAAATACTCATATGTGGTGACTGGAAAAATTATGACCAACTGTGCGTCTGGCCTGACGATCTCGGACCACCTCCTCAATTATCCAAGGAAGTTAAAAACCTAGGAATCACCATGGATTCCAAGTTAACTATGAATGCCCAAGTAGACAAATTAGCACGCACAAGCTTCATTACCTTGAAGACTTTACGATGCATCTTCCCCCACCTCGGATTTCCACACAAGGTGCAAGCTACTATCTCGCTTGTACTATCCAAACTGGATTATGCCAATAGCCTCTACCATGGATCATCTCTATCTGTTATGAAAAAACTACAACGTATCCAGAATTCCGCAGCCAGGCTACTATTACATATAAAGCCGCAAGCCCACATCTCCCCTGCCTTGAGAGCACTACACTGGTTACCTGTTGCCAGAAGATGCACTTTCAAGCTGCTTTGTATCACCCACAAAGCTATACATGGAACAGGACCGCTTTTTATCAGAAAGAAAATTACCAAATACATCCATCAAAGAACCCTCCACTCAAGATTTGCACCCCGCCTTAGAACACCACCATACAAGAAAAAGACTATAGGTGGTACATCTTTCTCCGTCCAAGCAGCCAAACTATGGAATTCATTACCCCCAACTATAAGAGCCACAGATAACTTTCTTGTCTTCAGAAAACTACTCAAGAGTTGGCTCTTTCCTTCATAACCACCATATTCAAACAACTATGAACTGCATATGCCTATGTTGAGAAATATTTTTTCAGATTATATGTATATTTTTATTTATTTATAGTTTCTTTAGAAAATATGTATTGCTACTATGTCATAACAATAAAATACACACATACTCTTTAAACCTGTTTGACTAAGTATTTTTTACCCATGGTTCTAATTATGTATTGTATGTGCATATGTGTGTGTATTCATGTGTGTGTGTATATATATATGTATGTATGTGTATATGTTGTTTCTGTGCTTGGCATGTTCGTGGATCATTGCATGGCTCCTGGGTGGGTTGTTATACTAGATATCTATGAATTCCTGCTCTCATCTTATCACACTTATCTAGTCATCATCATATGTCATGTCTCTATCAAACTATCCTCCATTCTCACTCTGACTCATCCCAGATCCCTTCTACTACTTTCATCTCCTAAATAACTCTGCTTAAGCTCTTCCCTCTGCTTCCACATCTAACTCACCAAACCTCACTCTACTACTGTGACCTCCCACACAACCCTACTAAATTCTCCTGCATTTATCTCACCCTGCTACTATGCTCTCCCTAACCCTTCCACATACTCTTCCCCCCTCAACACCCCTTTACTCATCCCAAGCCTTTGGGTTGAATAAATGAAGGATACACTCCCAATTAACACTTGTGGATTTCTTTCCTCCTCCACCCCTCCATTACTCCAGTCAGTCTAACTAACAAACTCTCATACCCGCGGCTCAAATTAACTCATAATAATACTAAAACTGTACTCATTATTTAACAATACTAATCCATCACTAATTCTTGTTGGGTTCCAGAGTAGCGTGCTACTCATCGAAAAGCGCTTCGACGCCTCTTCAGGGGTCGTAAGCGCTATATAAATACGATTACAATACAATTACAATACAATTGCAGAGCTCTGCCTCCGCGATTCTAAAGTGGTGACTTGAGGCCCTGCAACAGCCATCCCTGTGGGGGAAACACAGACACCCTGGTGCAGAGGGGGGGGGCCAGAGGGAGAGAGGAGTTATAGCGTCCCCTGCCCACACGAAAGCGGCCGAGAGGAAGACGGCCGCAGACAACATGGCAGCTGTCGCTGGCCTAGAAGAGCAGAGAGCGAGAGGTAGGCCCCTGGGTCCTTGAACAGACGCCGCGACCACAAGAGAGGGGGGTCTCGGGCCTTGCTGCGGCCCCATACCAGTGGGACCCAGAGAAACGAGGTGGTGCTGGCCCTACCTGGCCCACGCAGAGGTCGCTGGATCGTGGGAGGACATGGAGGGATGAGACTGTCGCAGCCAGACCCTGGGCTGAAGACGCACCGGTCGACCGGGGGAGCGCAGACGAGGAGGAGCGGACCTCCAGCAGACAGCACCGCAGCCAAGGTGCAGAAGGAGTAGAGGCGCCTGGAGAATGGCAGCCGAGGTCAGCGGTTGCATGGCCAGGAACCATCGTGGAAGGGGGGACAGAAGTGAGGAACAGGCCTGGGGCTGGAGAGGTGCCCGGACGGATGACAGTCCTTCCGTCAATGCCAATCTGGCAGATAGGGCCCACATGGTGGTAGTTGGGGTGCGGTGCGGCGTGGCAGAGAGGCTGCCCCTGGGCCCTGAAAAGTGGAAGACACACAGGTAAGCAAATAAAGGCCACACAGCCCCCCCCCCAGAGACGGAGGTGAGAAGAGATCCCGTGAACGGAGGGAGTGCAGGGATGTTGTGAGCCAGTGGGAAGGCCCAGACGCAGTGGGAAGTAGGAGGGTTGGCAGTGGGAGGAGACTGGGCCCCTGCACAACCCAGGGAGCAACAGTGCTAACCGGGACCGGTGTCGGTAGGGGGGATGCGGCCCCTCAGTCGATGAGGACTGAGAGAGGGGGTGAGATAGCAGCAGCACCCTGAGCGTCAGCGGTATCATTTTGGCCTAAACAGAACCGGTGGTGAGGAGGGGAGACCGGTCGGATTGGCGCAGAAGCGCAAGCCCAGGCAACTATAAAACATACAACCCGCCACAAAGTGGGTTCCAGTGGCGGGAGACAACACAGGGACCTACACCAAAAACGATTGATCTGGTTTGATCAAGTACTGGGCCTGGCAGGACCAGCGGTGCCTCCCGGAGGAAGGAAGAGTAGCTCGCAAGTAAAACACAAGGACCTCACCTGGGAACATGTTAACACCCCTCCAACCCTGCTCGCCAGCATTGGAAGGCGCCACTGCTGGTTGGGGAACTTATAGTGGCCAAGGATAAAGGAGAAGGGGCGAAGCGAGGGGCAAAGAGTAACAAGGACAACAGGGCACTGTCATGGTCCCCACCCCAGATGGTGATCCCAGGCAGCATCTAAGGTAGACATGGCGAATGCTCGAGCAGCACAGGAAGACTCCTCTATTAAAGACATGTTCACAAAACCGTCCGGGAAGAAGGCAGATCGCACCGAAAAGGAAGGCCAGCCCATTCCAGATGGCACTTTGCAAATAGATGCGCCGGTTACAAGACTGTTTCTCGAGAACCTCTTTACTACTTTGAGAGACGACATAGCAGCCCTGAAACAGGAACTAGCAGCAGATGTCAGACATTAGACGCATTATGAGTGAGCTGGAACAAAGAGTTGACTCCCTAGAGCGGGGAGGCGACAATCGAGATGGGGAGCTAGAGGAGCACAGTCGCGAGAACCTCACACTAAGAGACAAAACAGCAAACCTCAACTACCAAATGGAGGACCTAGAGAACCCTTTCGAGAAGGTGCAACATACGCATCAGAGTTGTTCCGCTCCAGGCAGATGCGGGAAGACTGAAGGACTATGTCCTCCGCTTGTTCCGCTATGTAACGCGAGACTTAGTGGAGCAAGACATTATCTTAGACTGCACTTATAGAGCGGGTCGACCGGCGTGCTCACCGGGGCAACCACAAGACATTCTTACTTGCCTGCATTACTATTGGCAGAAGGAGGCGATCATGGCGGCAGTGAGACATAAGACTTTTGTCTAATTCGAGGGCAACAGTGTGGCTCCATCAAGATGTCTCCCAGGTCACCCTTCAAAGACGAAGATTGCTCCTGCCCCTTACCAGTTTTCTATGGGAAAAGGCGATCAAATATAAATGGGGGCACCCCTTCCGCATCACCTTTGTGTGGAACAACGAGACACAGAGCCTGTGCACAATGAAAGCGGCTCGACAACTGTTGGATGGGGGCTCTGCCCGGGACGGGCCTCCTATGCCCTGGGGGGGATCACAGCCCCCTCCGGTGCCGGGAGTTCCACCAATCGCAGTCAGGGAAGAAGATTAGGAAATCATCTGCCCAAGAGAGGATTTGTGAACGGGCAGCACTCCTTCAACAACTACAGCAAAGAGACAGCGCCTCGGTCCCGGACAATGACTGAAAGACCCTCCTCGAGAGAGTAATCACAGTGGAATGCTTAGTTGGATGCATAGATGACAGGTCTTCGCCTTAGTAGCAGTCTACGGCCGCTGGTAGCAGAGCTCACCCCAATTGGTGTGTGAGGATGAAGGAACACGTCACTGACACGGACCCCAGGTGGGGAACCTACCAGTTAATTTGTTGTTTTAATGTTTCTGTGTTTTCCTCACAAGTAGCCCAGACAGGTGAAAAACGACATGACTTGCATACACGTGTAACAGATCTTGAAGGGACACAAGGGGGACTCCCAACCCCCCAATAACGTATCAGTTTACGTACCTATTGTTAAGGTCCTAAGCCTGCACGTCCGTAGGTTGAATGTCCCGGTTAAACGTTTGGCGCTCCTTTCCTTGCTCAGAGATGCGCGATGCGACATTTGCCTTGTCCATGAGACACATTTGCTTGCAGCGGATTGGAGGCTCATGTGCTCGAAATGGTTTGACCTGCAATATTTCACCTCTGGCCCCAAGAAAACAGCCGGACTAGCAATTCTCTTGGCCTTGCATTTCCCAGGCCAGGTTATCCAGAATTTGAAAGCGCGGGCAAAGTGCTCTCTCTGCGCCTTACCAGGTTACATGTTCACACTAGCAAACATATATGCACCAAACTCCCAGCAGGAGGTGCTCTTAGAGTAGGGCAAATTCTGACCACACCAGATAGGGATGTTAATTTGGCCCCACATGCCACATTGGACAGGTCCACATAGACGGTAGGACAAGTGGACGCACACTCCTCGACATTCAGACAGTGGCTGGCAGAGACGGGCTTTGTAGACATTTGCGACCACGTCATCCGCTATATAAGAGCTACATCTTCTTTTCCGCTGTCCACAAGTCCTACACCAGGATTGATTACTTCCTCCTCTCCCAACACTTGTGCACATACACCACAGCAGCAGACATTGGGGTGGCAGCCCTGTCTGATCACTCGGCCATCTCAGTTATCTGCTGCTTGCCAGGGTCACCAATACAACATCATTCCTGGCGTTTAAATCACACACTTCTGCGCCAGGACGAGACAATTTCCGAAATAACCCTAGCTATAATGCAGTTTCTACAGACTAATTATATTCCAGAAGTCCGGTGACACATTGAAGGCAGTAATTTGTGGCACCTTCATTGCAAGGGTGGCCCAGTTGAACAGGGATAGGAGAGATAAGAGGGCCTAACTGGAGTCTGAGGTCAGGGACTTGGAGGCAGAGCACAAATGCACAGGTGCCTGCAGAGTCAGGAGGCAGCTAACGGCCGCCCACAAACAGCTCAAAGCTCTAGATT
The DNA here is from genome assembly GCF_031143425.1 of Pleurodeles waltl. Taxonomy (NCBI): domain Eukaryota; kingdom Metazoa; phylum Chordata; class Amphibia; order Caudata; family Salamandridae; genus Pleurodeles; species Pleurodeles waltl. The sequence goes on from NC_090442.1 coordinate 710,384,140, forward strand.
TATGCAATAATATGCTCTTCTGAACCTAAAACAGAAATTATATGTGGGAGGCAATAAAGTGGGTTGTTTACTTGCCCACCGGTTCCGTGCTCAAACCCTCCTGCAGCGAGTAATGGAGGTGACTGGCTCTCAGGGCAATCAGGTAACCCAAGATTCCCACAGAGCGCAAGGGTTTGAACACTTCTACACCACACTGTAAGCAGCCGAATGTCTAGACCCCAGCCAGGCAGACTCCTATTTGGACCAACTTTTGAACAGTCTCGCCGCTTCGGAGTCGGTAGCTCGAAAGGAAGATAATTGAGGTTGGGAAAGTACTGCAAGCCATACAAAAACCCGCCTTAGACAAAGCACCAGGCCCAGATGGCTATACAGCAGCCTTCTACTAGACCTTTACCCCAACCTTGGCCCCTGTCTTAGCTAGATTCTACAACTCATTTAGTGTAACCAGCACCCTAACAGAATCTATGCTTCAGGCCACTACTATTGTCATTCCAAAACCAGGCAAAGACCCGACACGGTGCTCATCATACCTTCCTATCTCGCTATTAAATGTAGATGCAAGGATCTATACGGGAACTCTGGTGCCGTGGGTGGGCCCCCATATGCCACACCTAATTGACCCAGACCAAGCAGGTTTTATCCCAGAACTGAATTGCTGTGGTAACACTAAACGCCTATGTCGCTTGGTCGACAAGGCTCACCTCTCCCATACTCCATGGCACTTCTCTTGGAGAAAGCGTTCGATAGAGTACACTGATCATACCTGCAGCTGGTTCTAACTAGAATGGGACTGGGAGAGAGATTTAGCCTATAGGTATGGGCAAGTTATAAATCCCCAAGAGCGGCAGTCAGGGTGAACTGGCATATTATCGCCAACCTTCACTATCCACAGGGGAACCTGTCAGGGCTGCCCACTGTCACCGCTACAGTTCGCAGTCTACATGAAGCCTTTTGCAACCAGGATGCGACTCAATCGGGACATTAGAGGCCTGAGAATGGGCGGTAGAGAGCACAAAATAGCGCTTAATGCTGATGATGTGATGCCCGTGCTGATGGATCCCAAGTCCTCCCTGCCCTCACTGATGTGGGAATTAGAGAGATCCAAGGCTGCAGATTTTAAAATCAACTATATAAAATCTAGCATCATTAACATCACGCTTCCAAAAGTCGACCAGACATACCTGGAATGACGTTTCCCATTCATGTGTGCACCTCAGGGAGTTAATAACTTAAGACTCCAGATACTCCCAACGCTGGGGTGCACAATAGATAGCAACTATACAAAGCTCTTGCAGGGAGCCAGGGCAGACCTAATATTCTGGAAGAAAGATCTACTATCTTGGCTGGGGAGATTAGCAGCAGTTAAGATGTTACTGCTTCCGAAGATGCTGTGCGTCATGCAAACCCTGCCGCTGCAGCCTCCCTCTTCGTCCTTGCTAATAGATGACTTCATTTGGGGAGACAAAAAGGTGCGATCACGGGGAAATATGCGTATCTGGCTCCAGGGCGGGGAGGATTGGGCATCCCATGTGTAAAGAAATACTACCAGGCGGCTTAACTGTGATACATGGTGGAGTGTACCAAGAGCCCCAGGGTTAAGCACTGGTGCTTCATTGATCAAGCAGTGGCTGGCATCCACATAGTTACCGTGGCTGCCTAAGCCCCATAGGGTGTCTATATTTCCCCTGTTCTACGAGCCACTCTGGGAGTCTGGGATGCAGTCACAGTCACAACTTGTCTTCTTGCATATCGCCCCTGACTCCCTTTATAGGTAACCCAGAGTTTCCTCCTGCAGCGCCAGCGCCTCCTTTAACACTTGGCAGAATACAGGTTGCAGGAGGCTGGGAGATGTCTTTGATGTAAAGGGCCTCATGGACTTTTTGCAATTGCAAACATGTTACGACCTGCCCTCCACTGCTCGATGGCAATATTTGGCCCTGAGGCATTGGCTCCTACAGCCAAACATCTTCCCTCATGCGAGCTGCCTGCTGTCCAGTTTTGAAAAGTGGCTTATTACTCGCTCAGAAGACAAGAGTATCCTCTCAGATATACAAATTCTTCAACACCCCTTCAGAATTTAACAAGTCCCCAGTGCTGGGAACAGGAATGCGAGCGCACCTTCACAGACAAGGAATGGAGGGACATCTGGCACAGAGCACACAAATCGACAACTAGTGCGATGGGTAAAGAGACATTGATTAAAACAGTTAACTACTGGTATTATACACCGGTCAGAGTTGCTAATTGGAAGAGGGGTACGGGCGGGCTATGTTGGAGACACTGCGGACAGCCTGGCACCCTGGTGCACATGCTGTGGCACTGCCCCCAACTACGGTGGGGGCTGACATTAACAAAATTTGGAACACAGATCTGCTGAGATTCCCTAGTTACATTCTTCTGGGCCTACCGAACCCAGTCACATATCCACTCTCTTCACCAAAGGGGCAAGTGATCACCTTGGCACTGGGTGCGGCTAAACAAGTCATACTGGCATGCTGGGAGACAGACCAAACTCCAGCACACTTGAAATGGATCCATAAGTAATGGGATCTTCTGGGCATGGAACAGTTAACGGCTTGTGTTATGCACACATTGCCACAGTTTGAGAAAGGAGGGGAAGTGTGCGTTTCCTGTATAATGAATTTAGAGAACTCACTTGCCCTACCTACTTAAGCATATTAGGCCTCACACGATCTCCATACTGTACCTCATGAGCAGGAAGGGGCCCTCACCTCTGTTGTCCTCGCTCATGCTCCAGGCTACAGGCTAAAGCAGTGCTTTGTGAGGTTGTTTAATATAGTCCCCCCCACCCCCTCTTTCCTACCCTTGGTCTAACACGTTTCACCTCCCAGCCGTTGGATGTCGGTGGTCATATGTTGTATTGTTTGAAATACAAATAAACAGATTTGAATCATAAACTGATGATAATGATGATAAAAGTTTGCAAATCCAATGAAACTTTGAGCTTCTTTGACATTAGTAGGTGACAGCCATTCCAATTGCTTGGGAATCCATTTGCCAAAATATTCTTGCAAAGATCTGTGGCATTCAGTGTGTGTATCAAGATATCCCAACTCATCTTTCTCATATTCACTCTTATTGGGTTTACAGAATAAACACAAAAAAATTGCCAGGACACTGTATAATCCAGTTGGCATTAGATATTTGAATGCGCGAATGGGTGCAGAGATCCTTCTTTCATTCATCCCCTCCTGTATACACAGAGGGTAAGCACACAGGACCTGTTTTTTCATGGTGGCAAAAAACAAAGGTGCCTCGGCTGGAATAGAAGATAGTACACATTGCCCATTTTGTAAATTCTCCTGCAAGTAAGTCTTTAGTATCTCCTTTTATTATTCTTTTAATTAATAAATATGTCAAAAGAGAACAAAAGCACTAGGTTCAGATTGATTGGCACATTCATATTCTTTGTGAAGTGGGAAGTGAGGTGCCTTTATTCTTAGCAAAAAAGTGCTACGGCACGGTATTGAAGTGGAATAGGAAAAAGATTGGTCACTATTAAATGTAAGCTGGACTCTCTTATCTCCTCATTAGGTGACCAAAGACTTCCTGAACATTCTCAGTGGCCATGACACTTGTCCAAAATAGCACTTCAGTATGATCTCCAAAAGTGATTTGTAATTGACGATGCTTATCGATCGCACTGAAGTAACCAAAGAATTATAATTTCAGGAGTCCTCTTTTCATGTTATTCTTAGCGACACAGGCCTGATCAATAAACGTTCCGGAGGCGCCCTATCCAATACTGCAGGGGCATTAATGATTTGCCCTTTTTACAGTCCCAAAACAATTGGTGAAAGTAACAGATGACTATCAGTTTAACTTGAGTCAAAAGATCCACTTAAGCTCTGACCGGATATATGAGGTAACTCTGGCTAAATCAGGAAAACCTCCTCTGAACGTACGTTCAATTGACAAAGCTTTATCAATACATTCAGGAATAAAGCAGAACATTGTGATCAAGCCAACTCATCCTTAATCTCCTCTTTTAACTTTTGTCAAAATAGTCAATCGAGTTCTATAAACCCACGTATTTTCATCTGACAATTGACCATTCCACCTTACTGAAAATTACTCAGGACTTCTTCCGCAGAACAGTTCAAATCAGGATATACTTTCATCTTAACAGTAAACATTTACAAAAAGGCATCGTAATTGATTACCAGAGGATTAGCCCATCCAAAGCATGCCCAGTAAGACAACCGACAAGATAATCCACTTCTGCTTTATCTAGATTAAATTGTGCAGTGTGAAAATTAAAAAGCACTGTTTGAGAATCCAGAAATTCTCTTACGTTCACATAATTCCCAAAGGTATGTGGATCACTGGAAGGGGACTACAGTGATGTTTTGCTTACCTAGAGCCCAGGGTCTGTTTTAACACTGACTTCTCAAGGTGTAATTGTCATAGGTCTTGTACTATAATCTGAGAAAAATTCAGAGCATGCATGTAGGAAATTGGGCTTCTTTGCAGATGTCCCCTCTCTTTTTGCCCCCTTTTAGAACTACTAGATGCTGATTTTTGACTCTGACATTGCACTGAGGCTTGCTAATCAGACCTCGTTGCCAGGTCTCTTTCCTTAAAACAAAGTATGTCAGATTGATTTGCAGTTGGCACAGCACTTTAGCACCCCTGTAAGTTCCTAGTAAATGGTACCCCTGGTACCTAGGGCATGGGTACTAAAGAGGGCCCCTAAGGACTGCAGCATATCTTACGCCACCCTAAGGGACCCTTACACAAATTGCACACAGCATGTCAGGGTGCAAACCCTAAGTGAGCACTCATTCTGTGCCATACCCAAGTCACTGCTGCATTAAAAGTCACCCCTACAGCAGACCTTAAGAGTCCTAAGGAAGGGTGCATTATAATACATGTGAGGAAAAATCTGCATGAGCACACGTGCCCCTGTGATGTCTAGTTCTGTTCCTAGACATTGCAAGTGACCGGGCACCCATCTTAAAGCATGTACTGGCAACTGGCCGGACTAGTGCCCCAGCTACATAGTGGCTGCAAGGAAAATAGTGGTGTTTGTTATCAAACACCTTGTCTTGATAAATCCATACGGATGGCAGTATTGGATTTATTATGACATGCACCCAGAGGGCACCTTAGAGGTCCCCCCTGAAACCTACTAGTCCGCTAGCATGCTGGCCGACTGGTATGGACTAGCCTTCCATGACAGACCGCACAGGACTTTCACACAGTATTTTAGCGCCCCTGTAAATCCCTAGCTAGGTACCCTGGTACCTAGGGTATGGATACTAAAGAAGCTCTTTAAGGGCTGTATCATACACAAATTGCACACAGTCTGCCATCGCATACTGCCTGTCAGGATGTAGAGCCTCAGTGAAAACACAACATGACACACTCATTGTATGCCATGCCCATGTCACTGCTGCATTATATGTAAGTCACCCCTACAGCAGGCCTTAAGAGCCTTAAGGCAAGGTGCACTATAATACACGTAACATAAGTGCATGAGCAGATATGCCTCTGTGATGTCTAGTTCTATTCCTATACATTGCAAGTGACTGGACACCCATAGGGCACCTTAGAGATGCCCCCTGAAATCCACTTGTCCTCTGGTGTGCTGAGTGACTGGTATTGACCAGCCTGCAACCACAGACGAGTTTCTGACCTCCGGGAGATAAGATACTCTGCTCTTCCAGGTTAGAAACAATGCCTGCTCTGCAAGTGGTGTTATCACCTCTGCCAAAAGGTTGGCTAATAAATATGAATACCAAGGCCAGGGACTTCAAAGTCCCTGCCCCCTCTGGTATACGACCTCCATCTTCCCCCAGACCTGGGAGAGGCAACCCCCTGCCCCCAGGTGCTTTTGGCACTAGGACAGGTGGGACAATTAGCTATGCAGGAGGCGTGTTGCACTGCAGGGCTAGACACAACTCTCGGGTGACCAGCACAAAGGGGAACACAAAGTTACGAATTCCACAATTTTGTGTGTGGTGGAAGTAGGAATTCTGGGACACGGTGATGGCCACTCCCCAAAGGAAGTGGACATCTACGGGGTGTAGTGACCTCAGGGGTAAGTAGCCCATTGTCTAACCTTCATTCCCTTTAACGCCCCTTGTTGGGTTATGTTGTGGAATGTTAGAGATATGGTGATTGCTAAGCAACAAATCGGAATCTAAGAGAGATGGAAGATTGTGAGCAGGGACAGTTGCTGACTGGAACTGCCAGGGTTGGTAGCATCCTACTTACTGGAAATAAAGCCTTGAGAAGAGATTGGGACCGCATCTTTTTCAGTGGCGATGAGGATGGGATGTGTGGATGCCATCTGTAAGCCAACCCTGGCATATGTGAGACGCTTTCTGTGTTAGGTGGAGTATGACATAGGTTGATCCTAACCACTCCCGAATGTGAAGGTGCATCACTTTTCTGCTACGTCACTAGAGGGCCTGTGGCGAGGGTTCCCTGCTGGAAGAAGTTTTCATGAAGACCGGGAATGATATCATCTGTATTGTGTGAAGGGATTTAAACGAGGAACTTCGTGCTGCTGTTCCTGTATGGACATTTGTTCATGGAGGTATTCTTGCTTTTGGCGATCGTATTTGTATAAGCGCGCCTATTTATGTCAATTACTACGAAGTTTCAGGTGATCGCGAGTGTGTGGAGATGCCTGTCTTCATCTAACATCATGGCATGCATCCTGTAAAAATTGCTGTTAGTTCACCAGTGCTTATTTTTTGTTAAAGTATGCGCGTGTGCCCCGTGTGGTAAATTGCTCGTTGTATAGCTTTGAAATATTCACCACGAGCGTTCCGCGCTGACGTGCACTTGTGCATGGAAGCTGTCGCGTGAGTGCTGTGCCAGGTGGTTGTTTACCTTTAAATATCGCCACGAGCGTCCCACCCTGAGGGGGGCACTCATGCACAGAAGCTGTGCCAGGCGAAGCTCGTGGTTATAACGAGTGTGACCGACATGAAGAAGAATGCCACTGCGGTGCATTACTTAAACAAGAGCAACCAGCTGTAGAAAAGAAGCTGATACTCGTATAACGAGGAGGACACTGCCAAGTTGAAACGTATCTTTGACCGGTGTGGAGAAGAACGTCACTGCTGCAGGTTGGTTAAACAAGGGCAACCAACTTTAGAACAGTAACTGATACTCGTATAACAAGGCGGACACTGGCAAATTGATTTAGAGCAACCAAATGAAGGAAATTAACTAGTAGGTCTACAATGATGAAAACGCTGCCAAATTTAACAGCATATTGTGTTTCTTTATTCCTACGTGGAGGTTTAAGACTGTTGCATTGGATTTCGGCAGGAGGGACACAGAACTACGTGTATGGTACATCCTATTCTGTTCAAGAGGGAGAGTGAAGAAATGGAGCTGCAGTGACTGATTCTAAGGGACACTTAAGTTTTATTACGATTAATTCGTTATTATATTTATTTTAAAGTTTGAGGGCAAATAGTGCACGCTATGCAGCCAATAGCGCCTCCACCCACATTTTTGGCTCTGCCTGGTAACCTAGTATGCCGTGGGAAGATTGGCAAGAGGCTTTCGAAACGTATTTAGAAGCTTTAGGTGGAGCTATTTTATGGCTAAAAAGAAATTAGTTTTGTTTAAACCCAATTTGGGGGTAGAGGGCAGGGAGGTGTTGAAAACTTTGCCATGTAACGAAATTATTGAAAATGGTGAGGGATCTGATGAGGAAGTAGAAGGTGATGATGTGTATATTAGAGCCATGGGGGCATTAAAAAGTCGCTTTAGTAAGAAGGTAAGCATAGTGGTAGAGCATCACAAGTTTTTTTCTAGAACAGAAGCACAGTGCACAGACTCTATAGACCAATTTGTAAGTGAGTTAAGAACATTAGCAAATACATGCAAATTTAGAGATTTGCACGAGGAAATAATTAGGGACCAGTTGATAAACCGCACTAGAAACTTAAAAATTCAGGAAAAACTCTTGAGTCTAAAGGATCCATACTTAGATGAGGCAATAGTTATTGCAAGACGTATTGAAGACACATCACGAAACATAAAGGAGTTGGGAAAAAACGATGTTGAGAATGTGACAGTGCAGGAGGTAGAGTCAAATGCAGTAGAAATGATAGCAAGATAGAGGGGAACAAAAAATGTTACAGATGTGGTAGTGTGAAACATTTGGCATTTTCTGGGAGCTGTCCAGCCACAAATGCAAAGTGTTTCAGTTTAACAGAATGGGTCATTTTTCTAAAGTGTGTAACCAGAGGAAAAGTGTAACCAAAAAGAAAAGTGTGAATTGTTTGCAGAACGATGGTAAAACGTTGGAAAAAACATCTTCAAATGAAGATGATGACCGCATACAAGTATTGATGCTGAATGATGCCACCACGAAGAAGAATCAGTTGAAGATAACATGTTGTTGTTAGGAAGTGATCGATACAGACCTCCGAAGTGTGTTGTGAGTCTGAATTAGCGTGTGGGTGGATTCATGTTCCCCGTATACGCTCATTGATAGAAATACTTGGTGTAGAATAGGATAGGTGGACTTATCTGAGTCTAAAGTCGAATTAGTCGGGTACGGAGGTAGCAAAATACCTGTTGCAGGATATTTTCAAGGAACGGTGGGTTTTAAACAAAGGGTGATAACATGTTGTGTGTATGTATTGGAATGTAGGAGGTGTTTGTGAGGGTGGAACGAGCAAAGGGCATTGGCTATTGTGTTGGATCCAAATGCGGAGGAACAGGCTTTGTCTGTGTTACATGATGATCCAAAGGCGAAGAAATGGAAGTCGGAATTTCCGTTGTTCGGGGATGAGTTGGGGTGTCTTAAAATGTTTCAACACAAGATTGTGTTGAGAGAGAGTGCGGTACCTAAAGTACATAAAGTGAGAGGGGTACCATTGGTGTAAAGGGATGCATTGAAAGCTGAGTTGGCGAGATTGTTACAGTTGGGAGTGATAGAAGAAGTGGCATTTTCAGAATGGTTGAGCCCAGTGGTACTGGCTCAGGGAACCTAATGGCAAGATTAGGATGTGTGTTGACTTGAGAGATTTAAATGATAATATATGGATTGACAGACATCCTATACCAAATAAAAATAAATGGATTGTATGCCAGCATTCAAGGTGGGAAGGTGTTTTCTACTCTGTATTTGTCTAACGCATATCAGCAAATATTGTTACATCCAAATTCAAAGCATCTCAACTCGTTCATTACACCAGAGGGAGCATTTAGATTTTTGCAAATGCCAATTGGTCTGGCATCTGCATCGGCAGTGTTCCAAAGGGTTATGTAGAGTTTATTGGACAAGGTTAAGAATGTGAAATTTTCTCAGGATGATGTGTTGGTATGGGCAGAAAATGAGATAGAAAATGATGAGGATGAGAGTATGTATGGTTTGGGGGCAGTGTTGTTGCAAGTGGGGAAGGGAAAGGAGCATATGATTGTGTTTGCCTCGAGGACGATGAGAGGGGCAGAAACCACATATTCTGCAATCGAAAAGGAGGCTCTTGCTTGTTGGTGGGGGGTCCAACATTTCAGAAATTATGTGTGGGGGAGAAGGTTTGATCTACGGATGGACCATAAGCCTTTGGTGGACAACTTTAAGACAAAAGGAGCCAGCTGTGCATCGCCTCGAATAGCAAAATGGTTGTATAGGCTACAGGAGTATGATTTTGTTATTGAATATGTCCCGGGCGTAGCAAATGTGAAGGCTGACTGTTTGTCTAGACTACCAATTAAGGGGGTGGAAAGCGAAGAAGATGAAGATTGGGTTGTGGCGGACATACAAGCCATTGAAATAAAGGCTATAGTGGAGGATGTATGGAAAACAGCGGTGAAGGAGGATGTGGTGTTGCAAACATTAAAAATGAATTTGGACAAACATTGGTGGGAGTTGGGAGATGTTGCAGAGGTATTATCCAATTTTAAGAGTATGTGGTTGGAAATATCTGAAGAAGATGGCGTATTGAGAAGAGGCGATAAAGTAGTTGTACCGTGCAAGTTGAGGGATAAAGTATTGGAAGTTTTGCATGAAGGTCATGGTGGAATTTCAGGTATGAAAAGGAAAGCTAGAGAGGATTTTTGGTGGCCAGGCATGGATCTCGATGTTCAGAGGTTTGTTAGAAATTGTTTGAGCTGCGCATGCAGTGACAAAACTCATGCTTGGAAGGGTACTCCTGTGGTCCCCATACCATTTCCACGTTAGCCGTGGCAGAGAGTTGGTATGGATGTGTGTGGTCCTTTTGAGCTGGATGGTAGTGGTAAAACTTACGCTATTGTGATGATGGATTACCATTCAAAGTGGCCAGACGTCAGTAAAGTGTGGGATGTTAGGTCTGGTGTGGTTATTGAGTTTTGTGAAGAGATATGGAGAAGAGAGGGATGTCCTGAAGTGGTGGTGACAGATAATGGTCCACAGTTTACGTCAAGTGAGTTTGAAAATTATTTAGTGAGTTGCGGAGTTAAACATGTCAAAACTGCCATCGCACACCCCAGGGAGAACGGATTGGTGGAAAGATTTAACAGAATGTTGGGGGAGAATATTCATTTGTCATTGCAGAATGGGTTGAATTGGAAGAAGGAGATCAAAGATATTTTGTGGAGCTATCGCACCACCCCGCATTCTCTCACTATGAAGGCACCGTTTGTGTTGTTGAAAGGTAGGAAATCCTGTACTAAAGCTGTACCAGGTTGGGTGGGCGGGGCAGGTAGAGGAAAGGTGAATGAAGGTAGATTAAGTTGTGTGATAGGAATCCAAGGAAAGTATGAGGGTAGAGGTGTGGATGGAGTGATGGAGCGTAAATTGGCAGTAGAAGATTGGGTGCGAACTAGGGTTTGGGAAAGAACAAAGAAAGGTTCATCTAAATGGTCTGTGCCTTAGCGGATAACAAAGGTGAGAAGGTATTGTGTAAAGCTGGAATATGGAAAGAGATGGAATATGGATAGTGTGGTGAAGTGCAATGAGCTGGAGTTGAGGAGGTGGAGTAATGATGGTGCAGGTAAGAATGAAAGGGTTGAGGGTGAAACGGTGTTGAAGGAAAAAGAAAAGAGGGTTGTGAAGAGACCAGGTTATTTGAGAGATTATATTGTCTAATTTGGCAACACTGTTATGTAAATTATGCATCAGTTATCTGGGTGTACCATTGTTCCCCATTGTTCATTATTTTAGTTTACTCGTTATGTTTTTTTTTTTTGTTTAATTTGGGGGGGGGATGTTGGGTTATGTTGTGGAATGTTAGAGATGTAGTGATTGCTAAGCAACGAATTGGAATCTAAGAGAGATGGAAGATTGAGATTAGGGACAGTTGCTTGACTGGAACTGCCAGGGTTGGTAGCATCCTACTTACTGGAAATAAAGCCTTGAGAAGAGATTGGGACTGTGTCTTTTTTCACCCCAAGTATGAGTATTTAGGGGATACTCTCATACCAGCACTTCAATTTCGATGGACAAAGAGAAGGAGTGGACAAAGAAGAATGCTGACCTGAGAACAGAGGAGCAATGACTGACTTGGTGCCAACCCTGCTAGCCTTCCTGCTGCCTCTGACAATCGTGGAAGAAATAGTCTACTTGTGCTGCTGTGCAGACCCAAAGAAACCTGGAGTGCTTTGCTAATCACCAGAGAATCTCCCTTGGAGTAGAGGAGGTACTCCTCTGCTGCCGCAAGCACTAAAGAAGCAAGGTCGAGTTCAACCGCATATTGCCGCTTACTTGGACTACCAACGCAATGCCACCCTAGAAGACGTGTCTGTGCTCCTACAGGTCAGATCCGTCCTTCCTCTAAGTGTGGAGACACCAGGACTGATGGGAGCTGAACAACAGCAACTCCCGGTGTACCAGATCCCTTGCAGCAGCCTAGGCTTGTTATGTCCAGTCTGGGCACCAACGCTGAGGAAAATAAACCTGCACGTAACGGGACTTCAGAGGCAATGAGACCCACATCAAGAGTGGCCCATCTGGCCTGCTTGTCCCCCCGCCTTCTGCAGAACCCAGGACAAAGAGTGATTCCTCGACTGCCAACACCTCAAAGTGCCTCTGCACCCACGCCCCACAGCCTGAGTCTGAGGGAGGTGACGGTGCCCACATGGTCCTGAGACCCACAAGAACTAAGCTCATTCTTGGGTCTGGCCAGACTGAACTTCCAGTCACGCTTGCAGCCTCTTTCTGCAGGCCCCCTCCAACCGCCTGTAACTCCAGCTCACAAATTTGATGCCAAAAAAGACTACTGCACCTGAACCCCCCCAGCCCTAAGAGAAGTGGACCAACGGTGTCCCTTCGTGCCTGAGCATCTCAAAGGTCCAGCACTCCTATGGTTTCCCCTGGACTGGCCCCCCAGTCCCTGCTTGCAGCCCCTTTCCAGCTGGACCGATCTCCATTGAAATGAATGGGATGCCAGACACTGTAACACACCTCTGCACCCGAATGCCCCAGTGCCCCCCAAAGTGACCTGTTAATGTGGTACTTTGCCTCATATTCATCTCAAGTCTGAAGAACAGTCCTGTAAGTTGCTGGCAGGTGCCCGAATGCAATACATGTTTTCCCCCATAGGATAACGTTACACCTCCAGAAATTGCAGTGTCAGCTTTTGAAACGTATACAAATTCATTGCCTTTGAAGTACTCACCTGATTCTAATGATCTTGGTATCTAAATTCATATACAAATCTGTGCTATTTTTATAAATTGTTGTCGGATTTCTTTATTGAATATGTGTCTTGCTTACTGACTCTCTGCATGCACTAAATTCCTAAACCTGTCTTCTGATAAGCCTAACTGCTCACCCACACTACCCCAAAAGAGAGCTTTTAGGGTTATTATCTTAACACCTGTCAGCCAATAGGGGTAACCCTGGACTATCTGCATAGTGTTCCCTTACATTGGTATAGCTACATAGGTAGCCAGCTTCCTCAATGAGCGAAGCTAAGGAGTCATTAGTGTTGCACTTTGTCAAGGACTGGGCATGGTGAACGTTTGTTCAATTTCCTTCTTGATTGCCAGAGGAAAAGGTAGCTATTCCAAAATGTACAGCATCACTCTCCACAGTATAACTGTCAGTATGCACCAACTTTGCAATTGTGATCCATTGGGAGGGATTTGTGCTTCTACACTTTTCCAAACCAATACCAACCACACATGACAATATGCTTTTTAGAAGTGGACCTAGAGAAAGGGGAGTAAGACAAGAAAGAAACTGATACACTGGATATTGTCACACTACTTGGTGGCACAGCTTTGCTTGGTCTGCACTGCAGGAGCATTGATATCTAAAGACAAGAGGACATTTTTTATATTCTTATACTGACGCCAGCACCTAAACTCTGATGCTATATATTTTCACAACCTCTGCATTTTCAGCTGTCTATATGGATATCTGCAGATCAGGTAGGACGGTTTTTGCTAGATTTAGTGACTGTATGTAAAGGACTTCAACACTATGCATTACAGACAGCAGGGACCAGTGTTGGGACTCTGGTTATATCACATGGACCCTCTGCACCAAGGATAAGTGTTCACATTATAAATGCGATAATGGGCAACGTACCTGCAAAGCAAGAAAAAATAAAATTTTGGATCACTTGCAAAACTTACCAGTTAAGAGGTGTCTATCCTCATTCAACGCCCCCAAGCTAAGCATACTATATGACCATATGTCTTCCCCTGGGAACGTATGGTATATAGGGAAGTGTATTTACTAATATATATTATGACACGTGGTACCCCTTCTATAGTAGTATTACCACATGTTCTGGAAACAAATGCAGAATTAGCATGGCACCCTACCAGTTGATTTAGGTACAAAGTCAATGGGTAACTTTGATGCAGTCTTCTTTTTAGTTCATAGTAACTTTCAGGATAAAGCAACATTATTAGACACATGCCTGTGCCTAGCTGCTGGGCTGTCACAGGAACAGGGACATGAATTTCTTCAAATTATTAAAAAGTATATGCCTCCTTAGGTATTGACACCTTAGGTGCTCGTTTGTTGAAAACCACAACTCATGCCTAAAGCTGAAGTAGAGGGATCACAATGATGTAAAGTTCCCTACTCAAAAAAGGGAAGCAGGAGGATAAAACTGATTACAGACTGGCTGTCTGCCACAGCAGGACCCTGTAGAGGTTATAACATAAGGGACTGTAATAAATAAAAATCCAGATGAATACCAATACACTTAAAACCATTTTTAATGTTCTTTGCAGGACCTTTTGTTCAATAGCTGCTCAGAGAAATACTCTGCAGATAAACAAAACAGCTGAACTGAGTTTTGTAGAAGAGAGGAGTACACAAGTCAGAAAGTGGAAAAGGGACAGTCTTGGGATACCAAGCATAATCTGAACAAAGAGGAAAATTCAGATTCAGCAGCTCATTATAAAAAGAATAAAGTGGCAGGCTAGACCACTAACCTGAAAAAACATGCCTCAGAAAATGAGTTCTTCTGTGGAACGTGATGTGGGCAATAGCTCTTGTCGACGGTGCAATGGAAATGAGACTCTCAAGGAGTATCTGGTTACGGCTCTTGACAATTAATTCAGATATAGATATTGAATGGGAATTTAGATGCACTTGTATTTACCCCTGTAGAATAATATAGAAATACAAATAGAATGTGATGTTTTGAACACTGTAAAGATAGTTTTCAAGTCTCAGATGTCGAATGCCTATGTCATTATCCTACCAGAACATCATTGAATTCCACCCTTCCACCCTTTGTTAGAGAGACACCCCATGGAGATGAAATAGTACTTGGATTATAGCTTTCCCTAGTACCTGGGGATTCCAGGAACAAATATGCCTAAAGTGGGCTTTAAAATATGTCCAGAGTTGTATAGAAACCAAACTTGATATAAGTATTTTTTTTTGCTACGTTTGATTTCTGTTTGGAGTGATTTTGAGATTCAAGACAATATCCACTGATGCCATTAGCAAAGCATGTTATAATACCATTCCTGACAGAATTGCAGTATTAGAAAGTGATAACACATATGATGATAAAAACACCTCCTTTATTTAAAACAAAAACACATTTGCTCTCTCTTGGTCGCTCTCGTGCTCTTTCTCATGCTCTCTCTTTCTCTCCCTCCCTCCCCTGAATGCTTACAGTAGTAGACTTATGATGTAAAGTACAGAATGACTGTTGATATCAATAATTTCTTTAGTCCTTACATAGCACCTTAAATACAATACTTCGTAATCTTCCATCACGTTTTTTGGTATTCTGACATATGCAAGATTTCCACAAGTGTATAAAAGCAGTGCAGGGTGATTTGCACCCTAAATTAAGGACAGATTGTTTCAAGAACTGCCTGATGGGGAGAGCTCCAAAATAAATTTCAAAAGTTACAAACTAATGGCATTGTTAAACTTTGGAAGGGCTTACTTGCCAGTCTATGCTCGTGAGTATGTGATTTGATGATGCCCACCTTTTATGATTGGAATTGGACAGATATACATATGACCACCTCACTTGGGCTACAAGTAGGCATTTCAGAAGCAACACATCTACAAGCATATTAGTGAAACCTAGTTATTAGGTTAGGTCCCAGTACAGGAGGCTACATGTATTTATTAACCCGTGATGGACAAACTATCCCCATTGTTTACAATTCACATTTGTATTCAGTTGCTGAGAAATAATTCACTCTGAGAAAATTGTCCAGCTGTAGAGATGGCCATCTTCAAGAAGCTTCTTCTTGCACATGATAAACAAATCATAGTGGTTTGGCCTGTACTTTCTTTAGAAGCAGGTACTAAAGCAAGCGTCCCAAATGCTTATGTACTGCACTTGTTCTGGGTGCAGTGGTCCTCCGTTCAGAACTCGAGGGATATATAATTTGAATAGTGTCCCACATTCAAAACACTGAAATGTTTACATAACCAAGCAATACCTGATACTCCTTACATACTAACATTCTAACCATGAATGAGTATAACAGTCTGTTCTATACAGAAGGTATTACAAAGCCTGCGGTTGACACAAAGCAGAAATATTCTTCTACATCGGCTGCTATTCAGGAACTTTTCCAGTATAGAGACCTCAAGGTACTACAGACTCTCACTAAAACAATAAATTCCAGTGCACAAGTAGCTCATATTCTTGCTTCCTTCAGTTAAGTTTAGAAGAAGATAGATCCTTTAGTTCTCATGCTCAGAGTGTTGGATTCTGTAACTTCTGTACAAAATTACAATGTAGACCTACCCCACTGCATTAATAGATTGAAAAGATAAATGGATAAAAACGAAACATCTTACACAGTAAGCTACCATTGATCCACATACATCATACAGTGGTCCATCTAAGTGAGGGGATTCATGCCACAGTGTGTGCCTGATTTAGTCATATAAACACTACCACATTCCAAGATTGATGCAGATATATTGGTTGTGGTACAGGCAAAATTCAAAGGGTGAAATCCCCTAAAGGATTCCGTTGGGGAATTCCTGTAGCCAAATGCCCAGGACATCTTCTGGGGTCAGTACAACAAATCTTGAATTCTATTTTGTCCAATGGACAAGGAGATTTTCCCCGCTTCATGTGCAATCCTGTGTTCTACCAATTTACTTTTTTGCATTATAGTTAGGAGAAAAAGGAATCCTCTGCTGGTAAAGAATGACATACATCCAAACAATCAAGTTTTTCAAGTTGCATATATGATTCATTAATGCAATGCTTTCTCTGCTAGGGCAAGTGCTATAAGGTAATAGGGTAAGCTGCGAAACTCAGCATGCATTGCCGACACTGTTTTCAAAATAGCATACACATTTGCCAATTTTAACAATTTGTTTGGCATTGACCGGTCTCCTGGAGTGATCCCTAATTGCATGCAAATACCTAACTAACTTACTACATAGATTGTGAAGCTAAGACTATTTCCTCATTTGTTTTCTCCACGTGGAATATACTTTTCATTGTGGAGAAACACCCGTTTCCGTACAGTCTATAAAGTTTGGAAGTGTCTTTTTCCCATTCCTAACATTAAAAAAGTATTTACTCTAACCCTTCTTTAGAGTTAACATCTGATCATTTCTAGGGTTGGAAAGTTTGGGAGAAGTTTGAGAATGGCCATAAGCTGATGTGTTTGAGTGTTCACAAATAAGGCTGAATGTGCCTTGAACTCTCCACGCATTTTGTGGGATTGACTGCCCACGCAGTATTATGTTGTTATTCGGTAATATTATGTGGGAATAAAGGGATTTATGATTGATAGCTCACATTGTTCTTAAATCCTGGCATTAAAATGTCCTGCAATTTCCAGTATAAATGTACAAGTGGAGACAATGTTATGAATTAGGCCCACTTTCTTTTTTGCTCAGCTATATTTACTCAACTACAATGTGTTGTATGGCTTGTCCTCACCAATCCTCCGATTATGTCAGTGTTGCTGAGGTCTGTCAGTGGACTATAGATTCTATTTAGTCTTCAGCACTGTCTTTCTTCTCCCAGTGCCTCTCACATTATGATTGTCTTCCATTCTGTATTCTCTGCTTTAGGCTTTCCATGCTGTTGTTTGTGTATATGTTGGTGGGTAATCATGTCAGACTAGAGACAGTCTTTTTTCTTCAGCTCTTTCTTTGGTCTCAGAGTATGATTAATGTTAAGACTCAAAAACTATGAGTAATTATGAAGGTTTATTAAGATGATATCCAGCAACCTCTCCACATGCCCTTACTCCTCAGCAACTGCCTGCTCTCTGTCCCCTGGAATCCACAATCTAGAATCCAGTAGCAGAAGCATCCTGTTGCCAGGATGCAACATAGATCCCCTTTTTACAATAAAGAAAACAGGAAAGAAGAAAAAGGATTTTTTTTAAATATATTACTACAATAACAAAGAAATAAGATAACAGCATGTTAAATAGCAATTTTGGAAGCACACAACCAACATAGTCATAATAAAATTTACAAGCAAACATAATCCTTGTGCCAAACTAACTTCCTTTTGATACACACCTTCAAACTGGCACTGTTTTTTGTTTCAGCTCTGACCTTTGGTGTATTCATGTCCTTTATTTTCCAACCAAATCTTAGGCTCCAGTGCATTGCACAAAGTAACTTTTCTGCTATTCCATTTTGTCCCATTGCTAGCCATACCTTGTTGCCTACAATTTTATTTTACCATTTTGGGATTAGACCATTTGGAATTCCCTACCTTTTGGTTACTTATTCAAATTACTCTCACCCAATCCCCGTCCTATAACTGGCACACTTTATTTTTCAACTTATCATTGTGTCTTCGCACATATTTTTCTTGATATCTTGCTACTTTTTGTTCAAGTTCTACCCTTCCAGTCAAACCTTTCTCTGTCCTAATCATCCATGCAGGTGTTAGCTTAGGACATGCTTGCCTACCTTTAAGCAATGAGAATGGTGTCTCTTTAGTAGCTGCATCAGGGGTATTTCAGTAGCTCCATATCATTTCCTTGACTGCTTTCTTACAATCCATACCACTCTCAGCCAATTTAACACACTCTTTTAACACTCAATTGAATCTCTCGACAAGACCATTTTCTCTAGGATGATAAACAGCAGTCTTGTGATAAAGTACTCCCTTCTCCTTTACAAACTCATGAATTTCATTAGCAACAAATTGTGGCCCATTGCCTGTTACAATGCACTCAGGATAACCTTCCCTTCTGAAGACCTCTTCTCAAAAGCTTATGATGCTACAAGCTTTTGTTTCTCTTAAAAAAAACATATGTCCGTTGCAAGCCTTTGCCAGGGCTTCTCTGGCAATTTTGTAATGGGAGATGCATATGCATGCTATACAATGACGCACAAATCTCTCTATTTCCTCATCCATGCCTGGCTTCCAAAAATCGATGTGGGCTCTTCTCTTCATACTAGTCATAACTCCATGACCCTCATGCAATAATTTCAATTACCTGGTCCTCCACACCATAGACACCACCAACCTCCCATTTCTTCTTAAATCTCCTTCAACCCAGGACAACACTTCCCACACCATCCTCTAGTCTCCAAATGCCTTTCTGATGCTTTCCGCTTGACTTGTGTTACTAGATAAACACCTCCCAATCTGTTTCAATATGTCATCCTCTAGTATTCCCTTCCACTCGTCCTCAGTAATCGCACCACCACATGACTCAGTCACACTGGCTACTAACCATTCCTCACTGTCAATACATTTTACACTCTCTTACATATTTTGCATGGGTAAATGTAGTCTGCATTCAAATTCTTAATGCCTGGGACTTATACAAAAAACAAAATTATATTCCTGCAGCCAATATAACCATTTGGCAATCCTAGGTGTAGCTTTTCCGGCTCTCTTAGTTGAGAATACTTCAATCGGGTTTACGGTCAGTTTGCAATTCAAAGATACTCCCCCACACATATATTTTTAAAAAGCTCACACCCCACCAGCACACTAACACCTCTTTCTCCATGACAGAGTATGTGCCTTCCACACCTTTTAAGGATGTGCAAAGCAAATGCTATGACTCTTTCATGGCTATCCTCCTTTTGCATTAATACAGCCCCAGTCTGTATGCACTAGCATCAACTACTATAATGGTTTCATCTTGTGGATCAAATGGCTTTATGGCTACTGCCTTTTCCATTTCTGATTTAATCCTATCAAATGCCCTCTGACATTCTTCCATCCAGTCAAGGTGTGCCCCTTTCTTCATTAGTGTCCTTAATGCATACACCTTATCAGCAAAGTTCTGAACACATTTTGAATAATATTCGGTTAGGCCGAGAAAAGAACAAGGTTGTTCCTTGTCTATGGGAGCAGGTGCACACTCAATACCCTCAAGCAACTTGAACTTGAGTTTTACACCTTCTCCCGACAATGTGAGCCGAGATTTTCAACTTGTTTCACACCAAGCTTGCGTTTGTCCGTGCCCACCGTCAGTCCGGCTTCTTGTTGTTTCCTTAACACTACATCCAATATATCATCAAGTTGTTCTATGTTATTACCCCCACACTAAAATGTAGTCTTAAAAGACTAGTACATTAGGAACCCCTTTCAACACGCTACTCATGAGTCTTTGGAAAACTGCGCGTGCCTTAGCTAACCCGAATGGCATGCTCATAAATGTAAATGCACCTTCATGCATTATAATAACAAAAGTAGACCCCAGTTGTCCAGTCATAGATGTCTTACAGTTCCCTTTTTTTAGAATGTCTTCTTTTCTGGTTGAATCTTGAGGCTCAATTATGCCTCCAACCGTATCTAACTCGTTGGGCTGTTGTAGTTAGCACACTGCCTAATAATTACTTCTCAAGCTGTGCTTATCCAGCTTTGTGTGGCGCAGTGCACTTTCCTTCTTATTGCTGCTGTGACGCGGTGCACTTTCCTTTCTTATTGCCGTCATATCATAATCATCTCCCTGCTAACTTTTGTGTGTCGTAGCACAGTGCGTATGTGTCATGTGATCGTACACGTCTTTCAAGATGTGCCATTATCTCACTGCTCCAGAGGCACTTCTTCAAGTCAAAAGACGCGGATGGCTGGTAAGTCCTCACACATTCCTGCACGCTCTTCCTTTTGCTTCTCCAGCACAGGAATCACGCGCCTTCTGATAATGGGCTCAGCCAAACATGAAAGCAGCCTTCAGTTAACATGCACACACACAACCGTGGATGTATGCTCGAGCACAACTCTAATGGTGCAATGTGGTTGTAATTCACCCTCTGGCCTCACACACCATTGCGCCCGATGAAGTCTTTAACTCACCAAGAGTCGAACAGTAGACCCTTTGCACCGCAGTATTCAGGCTGATCACCAGATTTATTTTTTCCTTGTACTAAGACTCTACACCAGGCGTCGTCCTTTCTCCAAGTCCTCGGTCTTGGTTTCCTTCATACAATCCAGTAACAGGATCTGGCTTTAGTGCATCCCATCCTCGTTGCCAATTTCTTAAGACTCAAGGACTAGGTGAGTAATTAAGAAGGTTTATTTAGATTATATCCAAAGACCCCTCCACACGTTCTTACTTCTCAGCAACTGTCTGCTCTCTGTCTTCTAGAACTCCTAATCTAGAATCCAGCAGCAGAAGCATCCCATTGCCAGGATACAACAGTTACCTCTCTTCAATAAGCATGGTTGCTATGGGAGCCTTAACTTTCGCAGGTGACACTTTGTGTGGGTATCTCTGATTTATGATGGCTGCCAATATTTTCTTCCGGGTATCCAGCTCCATCTTCGCACTACAATTGCTATCTTGAGTTCACATGCCACGTGAGAATCCCAGACCCCCGTTTCAAAATGTTGTTAAACACTGACAGTACAACTTTGTGTTCTAGTGTTAATCTTACAGAAGGATTATTTCACTATTACAACTTTGTATGTTGTGTACTGCTGAAGTTTCAAAGTTTGCAATTTTGATGAGGCAGACGTGTGCATCATCTAAACCACAGCAACCTAAACCCCAGCTCTTTCTTTGCTCTCTTATTATAGTTTGTATATTCTTGGATCACTCAGATACCTAGGCTATACATCATGTCTGTGAGATTTGACAGACCACCTAACTATTAATCCTCAGCTCTGTCTTTTTTTGTGCTATTTATGATCCATAGTAACATTTTACATGTTTCCACACACACTTTGCATTAGTGTGGAAGCTCATCCTTGGCTTTCAATCTCCAGACTTTTCTTTGCTGGCGTCATATAACTCCCATGAAATAAGTTGCCTATTTTGTGCTCTTTGCGATCCCCAGGCATTCAACTGCTTGGTTGCTGCATGCTGCTGCTGCTAGCTGCTAGCTGCTCAGTCTCTCTTTTGGTCTCATACTGCCTGTAATGAATTTCATGTTGCATGCTTGGTGACTTCCTGGGTCTCCCTTTGCGTGACTGATGCTGGACTCTAACATTTGACCTCAGCCCATGATTAATCTCAATCTTTGTCTGTACTTTAATGCTTTGATGCCAACCTTGTGAAGAGCATAATTTAGGGAGATATTCACACAATAGCTGTTGTGGATTTTCGTGGGTTTGTGCATCGGACACTTATCTGGCCCTCCTTTCTGTCTCATCCTACCATCAAGACAAAGTGATTGTTTATTGCCAGCTAAGTAATAAACATTGTACTTCAAACCTAAACTTTGGCACTATCTAAGCAGCTATGATGACAATTCTGAGAATAAATTCTAAACAAGCAAGCATCCATGGTACTTTAAATGTTTTTCCATGTTGCATTGGGGTGTTGCAAACTTCACGTAGAAAGAATGTTTCCACCGGGACACATAGGCAGGGTGAAGGGGGACACAGCCTCGAGCCTAGTACAGGTAGTGTAGTTTGGGTGACTAGTCGTAAACACATATGTGGGTGGAGGCCATACAGAGGGGAAATAAGACAGAGGAACACATGCTGACAAAGTAAAGCCCATGGAAACAGTTTTCAACTCAAGAACCAGAGGGGTAGGCTGCAGCTATGCTTGCAGCTGTCACTGCTCTTCTCTTAGTTTGCTAAGCTACAAGGCTGGGAAGTTGTCCTCTAGTCTCCTTTACCGTCATGTGGTAGTGGTGAGGAGACATGCAGGTCTATCACCTCACATAGTTACAGATTTTTCACTTTCGGGAATTCAAAAATGTTTCCTCCAGAGGCATGCCTGAAAGGTATGCATCAGAATATAAACTAGAAAACATTGTGGGGCCAAAGTATTGAGATTTAAATGAAGAACTTGAATATTCTGAAGGTAGGTATATGTAGGTAAGTGCAGGTTTGCTGTACTTAACTTCACATATATGTACCTTGATAATATATGTATCTCAAGGTATGTAGAAGTGCTGTTAAGAATACTAAATCTATACTTATGTATGTGCATATCCTCTTGATATACTGGTTCTAGATATTTTGGCCCCAGCTATTTTTTGCTTGATATTCTGACATGCAACTTGCCTGGAAACCTGTTATTGTCGAGGTAATAATGTTTTTCATTATTACCTTTGAAAATTCCCCAAATTTCAAAGGTAGTTTTTATTACATGCATCTTTAACTAGCTGTGCCCTAAAAACCCTTACACCCCTTGACACTTACGGTTCCTGAATACTTAAAACTGAAAACTACCCCTTAAAACTACCCTTTCCTGAACCCTGAAAAACTCTATTGTCCCTTAATGTTACCCTTCTCTGAACCCTAAAGACCCATTACTAAACCTTATTGCTACCCTTTCCGGAACCTAAAAACTCTTTACCTTATTGCCTTGACACCTAGAATACCCTTACTACCTCTTAATGCTAGACTTCTTGAACCGTACAAACTTCTTAGTACCTTTTTACGCTACCCTGCCCTAACAAGACAGGATTCATGGACTCAATCTAACCTTATCCTACTGACGTGATTTTGAACCCTAAACATATATGAAGTTCAGCAATGCAGTGACAAATAATACCGACACCTTATTGACTGGTAGACCTTTGGTGCTAATATGTTTACCATATGTTTAGCTACGAAAGGATTTCCACAGTTTGACATGTTACCTGGTTTTATAATTTTTTATGATTTAGTCAGACATGAACGCTTTTATTATCGTCAGTCCCCTTTCTGCATCTGCTTTACACTAAAATTAACTTTAAATATAGCCTTTAAAAATAAGTGTGGATTTATTGTGTGTGCTCACTTTGGGGGAAAGGGTGCCAATGTCATTCACTAAGGAAATCAAATGCCTGTATAGTCGATAGCAGGTTTATTATGTGCCAAATACATATTGTCTTTGAGTAAGTTTGAGAAAGATACACAAGTCCTAACTTGTCAGTTTTTCTCACCCAAGGTGGTAAGTTGGTCTAATTATGATTTCCTGAGGACTATGGGAAATGTACTTGGATAATATGTTCAAGGAAGTCCCTGATAACGGAACAAACTAACATCACAGGAAAGACTCATCCTTATTGGCAACCTGCCAGCCAGATTCCTGTACAATCCAACACTTTAGGAAGTGTATTTTGTAGGCCTAACCACGCCTCTTCCCTCAAAATAATGGCGTCAGCTAAGCACTTGAGGAAGACGACCAGCTTTGATGTTCTTTGCCTACGGCCGATTTTTTGCTGCTCCACTGCCTTCCACATCATTGAAGGACTCAAACTGATGGCAGAACATACCACCGGGTGACAATGGTCACAAAACCATCTGCACAACTCAGGCCATGGAATGCACAGTTGTGCGTAACATCCAACACATTTGAGTGTATGCTGCGCACTCAGTCTTCCTCTGACAGTGAATAGCCTACCTGTGTGACATTTGCCCTTTCGTTGAGCTATGGACATTTCAGGACTGTACCCCCCTTTCTATGAGGGTGCTGGCCTTTATGGAACACAATCACTTCCTGTACTAAATGATGCCTTCACTTTCATCCCATTTGAGGGCTGAACTCTTCCTACATTTCATTACAGTGTGTCTGGTTTAGACCCTGAGTCTTGTTAATCGATCAACAGCTTAGCTAAATTGGTATCTTCCTTGTATTTTTATTGCACACACCTATGGCTGCATTCCTAGGAGGCAGGCAGCCAGCATTGAAAGATAGCTTGCCCTTCGGGATTGGGGGCCTTTGCCTTTGTTCTTAAACAATCCTCCGTTTCACCATTATCAGTTGCACAAACATAACATACAGGCATGTGTACAAACAAACAGCCATCACACACCTCCAATCTTCTGTACTTATTTTACTTCCTCCTCCTACTACCACACTTCCTCTTTCTTATTCCAATTATATGGTGCCCATTCGGGATAAGTAGTGGTGCCCTTGTCTCATCATTGTGAATAGCCCGTTATGAACAGGACTTGGTGAGGAACCCTAAATGATTTTGTGATACATTCCTTCATCCACACTAAAAGGGATATGGTAAGGTGGAGAGGAATAACACCCATGTATTTCCATTCTCCAAATTGATTTATATATAGATAGGAGATATATCTCCTGCTATTGTCCTCAGTTCATGGGTAAAGGTCTTTTATAACACCCCACTGCTATGTACTATTTTCTATGTGCCCCTCTCGTCTTATAACCAAGCTAATAATCAGAATTCAGTGTGACTTCATGGACTGTATTTAAATATATTTGGTAATCACCATGTTTCATCCGTTTGTGTTGTAGGTTGTATTAGTTTTGTTTTTGTTGTATTAAAATGATAAATAATCATTTGGAAAAAAAACACCAAATAAGTGAAACACTGTAACTGAAACATGAATGCGATTGGTAATCCTGCCACTGCTCTTATTGGCTGATAAGGATGATAGTTTTTGAGTACATAAGGTTATACATCTGAGCAACGAATTCTGGTTTCTTCCTCCTTTTAGGACTCCGCTGATGATGGCTTGCACAAGGAAAAACTTAGAAGTGATTAGAGAGCTTATTGAGCATGGTGCCAACCCGCAGTTAAAGAACAAAGATGGCTGGAATTGTTTCCATATTGCCAGTCGTGAGGGGGATCCAGGCATCATTGAGTACCTGCTCACGGTGTGCCCAGGCATTTGGATGACACAGAGCAAAATAGGCCGTACCCCTCTTCACACAGCAGGTACAAACCTCATGAGTGCAGCAGCTTAATTGAGCACATAAACAATTAAAAAGTTCGTGAAATCTGTAAAGTCCTACATGCCCTACAAGTTGTGACTATCATCTTCATAACAGTTACCAATAATTTGTTCTTATTGTTTGACGTTCATTACTACTTAGCTATCAACCTGCCATTTATTTGCATGTAAATAAAAGATTAGGGGTCAAGTATGCTATATCTGGGAAATCGGTCTTTAGCGCAGCTCAGAGCGTTTGTCACAAAATGGAAAAAGTGCTGCCCTGAATGAGAAATCAAACACTAGGGAAGCCAGTAGTTCTGGTCTTGGCAGGCCGGAAGGGTGGTTATTTTTATTACAAGTATAAGCAAATTAGCAAAATAAAAACTATTGCATACAACTTTAAAAGTATGGGTGCTTCCTACTAGTCTGACGTACATACAACCAGTATGGAAAACCTTTTCAGTCTTAATGTTTATAAGAGAATATGATTCTTATTGGCACAAATAAAATGTACTGATGCTGTTCAGTTACTGTAACCTGAAGATGTACTTTAAATACACAAGGATGGCTGAAGAAAAATAGGAAAAATATTGGCTAGTACTGAAGTGCACTTCTCTTCAGGCTGAAGTACACATGTTTTAGGCAGTATGCCATCCCTCACAGAGCAAAAGTGTCTGATGAAGAAGTAGGCTGATACATTGTGTCATGCAGTATGCTGTAGTAGGGCGGAGTAAAATGTGAATGACAACCGAACAGATTAATAGGGAAACAGGGCTTTCCTAAGGTCCCTCTTTGTAGGCCCCTGCACAGCTCTGTCACAGCACCTTCGCTCTCTGCTGCCTCTGCCCTCCTCTTTACCTCCTTCTTCAATCTCCCCTTTGCCACGCTGTTTAATCTCATCTTTGCCCCTCTTTCCTTAAACTCCTTGTAGCATTGATATCCTTTTCTGTGGTTTTAGTATAAATTGTATATTTGTTATTAGTTCCTTTTCTCCACAATTGTATTTTGTTATCTGTACTTGTATTACTATGGTATGCTCCATTCTCCCCCACCCACTTTGGCTTTCTTTGTTCTTGCCTGGAACACTGGTGAGTGTTCCACTTGGCAGTTGGTGAAGAGCAGTCTCCTGTTGGTGTGGATGGAGTTTGTCTCCTGTAACCTTATCCAGAATTAAATTTCATGAATGAAGATTCATCTCTGTGCTGGTCTGGATTCTCTTTTGGTTTGCTTACTGGGTGAATGCCTGCTTCACTCCTCTTTGCCTCTCTTTCCTTAATCTCCTCTTTGCCACTTTTGTTATTCTCCCCCTCTTGCCCCTTTCTGCCTGTTTCTGCTTCCACTCCCGCTAAGCCCACCCATCGGCAATCAGCACCCCTCCCACCTCCCAGGACCTACTTAATGGTGGCCGGAGCATTGCCACACAGCAAAAGTGCATAGTGAGTGAACCAAAAGTCCCCATGCTCTGCAAACACTCCATCAAGCTGAGGGACCTTTGGACCTTCTTACTACCCTCTCCATGACATAGTCTTCATCACTGAGACCTGGTTGAACTATTCATCCACCTCGACATCGCCACAACAATAACTAACGGGTACAAGATTACACACTGAGATAGCATCAACAGACCCGGAGAAAGGATTGCTATCATCCACAAAGAACCAATCCAGTGCACCCCCACGACGGACAGTGCCATCCCAACCGTGCTACACCTGAACTTCAAACTCCAAATAGATGGAAAGTTCACCATCAGAGGCACCCCCACCTACAAACGCCCAGCACCATGCAACATTTTCTGCAATATCATTGCTGACTTCATCACTCTGCTCGCCATAGATTCCCATGAGTACATGTTCCTCGGTGACCTAAACTTCCACTTCGACAACCTCAATGACACAACACAGCCAACGTCCTCAACAACGTGAATAACAAGACTCTCCCAACTCGTCGGCAACCCCACTTACACCGGAGGACACATGCTGGACCCCGTCTACACCTCCAGCGATTGGGTTAAGTACAGTCACACCACCAAACTCACCTAGACCGACCATTACATTGTCCACTTCAACATCTCCAGCCCTTGCACCTCCTTCCTCCACGCCACGCAGCGCCAGATGGTACACTAAAGAACTGAGAACACCTAAACATGACTGTAAGCGCCTGGAAAGAAAATGGCGCGCAAGCAAGGACACGTCTGCCAGGACCACCTTCAAGACCTCCCTCAGCTTCTGCCACCGATCGAAGAAGAATGCACTCGATGCACGCATCTAATCCAGCTCCAACCACAGCAAAGAACTCCTCAACATCTCCAGGGAGTTCTCCAACCCCGAAGCCATAGAAAACAGCATCACTCCCTCACAAGAACTCTGCGACAACCTCACCAACTTCTTCCACGACAAGATCACCACCATCTATAAAAACTTTGAGCCCCTGTCAAAGTCTACAGACTTCCTCAATCCTTCTCCACAGTCAGCACCGACTGCCTGCTGACCACATGGAACCAGCTCACCCCCAGGACACCACCACTATCTGTAACTCTGTTCACTCAGTAGCTCCCACAGACCCTTGCCTACACCACATCTTCAACCTCAGGAGCCACAGGATCAGGCACAAACTCACCACCTTGTTCAAAACCTCACTAACCACAGACACCTTCCCCGAAGACTGGCAACATGCTGAGATCAAACCACTATTCAAGAAACCGCCGGCTGTCCCAAGCAAATTTAAAAACTACCACCCCATCTCCCTGTTCCCCTTTAAACTAAGGCCAGCAACAAGCAACTCATTAAATATCTGGTGCAGAACCACCTTCTCGACAGCTCGCAGGGTGGATTCTGCAGCAACCACAGTACCAAGACCACCATAAACACTACTGAAAAGGACATCTGAGCCCTGCTCGACCAGGGAGAAATGGCCGCACTGTTCCTCCTCGAGCTTTCAGCAGCATTCAACACTGTATCCCACCACACTCCATTCGCAGGACTGAACCACATCGGAATCCAAGGGGATGCGCACCGATGGATCGCCTCCTCCCTCTCCCAAACAATACAGAACATCCGCCTAACACCTTTCAACTCCGAACCCAAGGACATAATCTGCGGCGTCCCTCAAGGCTCACCCTTCAGCCCCACTCTCCTCAACATCTACATGACCCTATTGGCCAACATCGTCAGATCCCACAGACTTAACATCATACTCTACACAGGCGACACTCAGCTCATTCTCTTCCTCTCTGAAGATGCTACTACCACCAGAACCAACTTCCACAGGTGCATGACAAGCCTTGCCAGCTGGATGAGGACCACTGCCTGAAGCTCAACATGGACAAAATTTAAGTACTGATCTTCGGCAACAAAACCACTCCCTGGCACAACTCCTGGTGGCCTTAGGGACTAGGACCATCACCCACAGTGACCAACCACGCCAGAAATCTTGGCATCATCCTGGAGAGTAAGCTGATCATTAAGAACCAGATCAGCACAGTCTCCTCCCCCTAATTCCCCACATTATGCATGCTACGAAAAATCTTCAAATGACTCCCCCAGGACACAAGACATACCTTCACACGGCCCCTGATCACCTGTCAACTGGACTGTGGCTATGCTCTCTATGCAGGGATAACCAGGCACCTCTTACAGAGACTCCAGACCATGCAGAGCACTGCAGCAAGACTCATCCTCGACCTGCCTCAATGAATCCACATCACCCCCACCTCAGAAAAGACCACTTGCTGCATATAGAGCAGAGATGCCATTTGAAGTTGATGATCCACATGTACAAGGCACTACACAACCAGGGACCCGCTTACATCAACCATCACCTGAGCTTCCACTAACCCTCCAGTCAGTTATGCTCTGCGTCCCTCTCAGTCGCCCACATCCCCCGCAGCTGCAGAAGCAGAGGGCGCTCCTTCTTCTATCTGGCAGAGAAAATATGAAATTATCTCCCCCTGCAGCTATGGACCTCAGCCTGTCTTGCAGAATTCAGAAAAACTCTCAAGACCTGGTTGTTTGACGGCACTTGTATACCCTTCCAGGTGATTCGCTGTGCTATAGAAATTGACTGATTGACTGACCTGAAAAGACTCAAGAATTACAGTGGCAACACAGTGCCTGCTGCTGACCTACGTATCATAAAAGGTACATGCTCACCCATGTCCAAAAGCCTCAGCAAAAGTTCCACTATGGACCATTCACAATATGTAAGTGCTTTGGCTCTCAGTGAATCACAGGCGGGTGCAACAGCCTTCATGTGTGTGGGACTTGCAGGCACTGGCAGTATGGTCATTGTGACTCAATTTGACAGAAAGAAGGCACTGGAATTTCCCATCGCTAGCGCAGCTCCAGCTTGGACATCATGTCATTTGCTGCACCCATTAGGAGTCGGGCAGGCATTGTAGTGGTGCCCATGAATTAGTGGTATAAATTAAGCTGCTAAATGTGTTTTTTGTAAATGCCCTCCAAAGAGCCATTCAGCATTCCTTTCATTGCTTCCAGGTCACACCACCGCCTAGCACGCTAGCTGCATGATCTTTGAGATGAACAGCATTAACTATTTGCGTTTTCAAAAAGGGCTGGTGAATTGTGGCACCTGTACACTATTTTTGTGGGGAGACCATCTCATGCTATGTGGTATCTTCTACGATGTTTCACACTCCACAACTTCGTCTATGTCCATTTTATGGTCTACCACCATATTTCAAGGAAGGATGAAAGTACTACTAAGCAGCAGATAGTCCTGCCTGCTATTCAAGTTACAAATCGAGAAAAGAAAGAAAAAGTAATGTCTTAATCACAGTTAAAATGATATTTCAACTTTAAACTGTTTTAAGTGAGTGCTAACCAGAACCATTAACTCCTGTGTTCTCTTTTTAACTAGCAATGCATGGCTGTTTGTCAGTTATGGAAGTGCTTCTAAGAAAGTAAGTTGTGTTCTCCTTTAAATGCATTTGTGTTTTTGTGAAGGTTATGGCTTGTGGCTAATAAACGAATTGAGATGCTGGAAGCTGATGTCATTTGTATTCCCAAGCACAGAGAAGTGAGCTCTCACCCTGCCCCACTTTGTCTGCACCAGTATAGCATAGTGGCTGACTAGCAAGTGTCCCTAATCCAGCTAATTTTGATTCTCTTGTTTATGTTGTCCAGGTTCCTTCCATTTTCAGCTTTTTATTTAAGTGGGGCACTGCTGTTTACAGATTGAATAAACACCATTAGTGAGGAGAGCAAACAGCTGTTGAAGGGAAATTATATTCTGTCAGTACCCTTCTTGAACACTTTAGACATAGAGACCTTAACATGCAGTGGACTGCACTGCAGGTCCAACCTCTTGAATCAACTGGTCTGCTAGCCAAAAGAGGCAATAGAGCTAATTCTACAAGTTGTAAGAGCAGCTACAAGCGTGTCACAAAATGGCGGGGAACTGCTTGGGATTTAAGCACCCAGACTGATTGTTTCAGTCTGGTGAGAACTTGAACATTACAAACTGTCTTAATTGTATTGATTGCAACCGAAACTGTAACTGATAATGAAAACCACTTCACTTTCTTAATTCCACCAATGATATTGTTGAAATCATTGAGAGTTGTTTTTTAAACTGGTTTAACCCCTTCGCTGCCAAGCCTTTCCCCCCTCAGGTGCCAAGCCTTTTTTTGGCTATTTGTGGCAGTTCGCGCTTAGGCCCGCATAACCTTTTGTCCACATAATCTACCCACGCCAAATTTGCGTCCTTTTTTTCCAACATCCTAGGGATTCTAGAGGTACCCAGAGTTTGTGGGTTCCCCTGAAGGAGACCAAGAAATTAGCCAAAATACAGCGAAAAGTTCGTGTTTTTTTAAACTAAAGGGGAAAAAAGGGCTGCAGAAGAAGGCTTGTGGTTTTTCCCTGAAAATGGCACCAACAAAGGGTTTGTGGTCCTAAAATCACCATCTTCCCAGCTTTCAGGAAAAGGCAGACTTGAATCAGAAAACCCAAATTTTAAACACAATTTTGGCATTTTACTTGGACATACCCCATTTTTACGATTTATTTTTTTGGGTGCTTTCACCCTCCTTCCAGTTAGTGACAGAAATGGGTGTGAAACCAATGCTGGATCCCGGAAAGCTAGAAAAGTAGACAAAATTCTGAATTCAGCAAGGTGTAATTTGTGTAGATCCTACAAGTGTTTCCTACAGACAGTAACAGCTGAAATGAAAAGAAATTAAATGGAGGTGAAAAAAACTGCAATTTTCCTCCACGTTTTACTCTATAACTTTTTCCTGCGATGTCAGATTTTGTAAAGCAATATACTGTTACCTCTGCTGGACTCTTCTGGTTGCGGGGATATATAGGGCTTGTAGGTTCATCAAGAACCCTAGGTACCCAGAGCCAATAAATGAGCTGCACCTTGCACTGGGTTTTCATTCTATACCGGGTATACAGCAATTAATTTGCTGAAATATAAAGAGTGAAAAATAGGTATCAAGAAAACCTTTGTATTTCCAAAATGGGCACAAGATAAGGTGTTGAGAAGCAGTGGTTATTTGAACATCTCTGAATTCTGGGGTGCCCATACTAGCATGTGAATTATAGGGTATTTCTCAAATAGACGTCTTTTTTTACACACTGTCTTACATTTCGAAGGAAAAAATGTAGAGAAAGACAAGGGGCAATAACACTTGTTTATTGTGTTGTCTCTCAATAAAAATGATACCTCACTTGCGTGGGTAGGCCTAATGCTCGCGACAGGAAACGCAACATGGACACATCACATTTTTACATTGAAATCAGATGTGGTTTTTGCAAAGTGCCTAGCTGTAGCTTTTGGCCTGTAGCTCAGCCGGCACCTAGGGAAACCTAACAAACCTGTGCATTTTTGAAAACTAGACACCTAGGGGAATCCAAGATGGGGTGCCTTGTGAGGCTCTCACCAGGTTCTGTTACCCAGAATCCTTTGCAAACCTCGAAAGTTGGCCCAAAAAAACACTTTTTCCTCTCATATCGGTGGCAGAAAGTTCTGGAATCTGAGAGGAGCCACAAATTTCCTTCCACCCAGCGTTCCCCCAAGTCTCCCGATAAAAAATAGTACCTCACTTGTGTGGGTAGGCGTAGCGCCCGCGAGAGGAAATGCCCCTAAACACAACATGGATACTTCACATTTTCCCGAAGAAAACCGAGCTGTTGTTTGCAAAGTACCTAGCTTTGGATTTTGGCCTCTAGCTCAGCCGGCACCTAGGGAAACCTAGCAAACCTGCACGTTTTTGAAAACTAGACACTTAGGGGAATCCAAGATGGGATGACCTGTAGGGCTCTCACCAGGTTCTGTTACCCAGAATCCTTTGCAAACCTCAAAATTTGGCCCAAAAAACACTTTTTCCTCTAATTTCGGTGACAGAAAGTACTGGAATCAGAGAGGAGCCACAAATTTCCGTCCACCAGCGTTTCCCCACGTCTCCCGATAAAAATGGTACCTCACTTGTGTGGGTAGGCCTAGCGCCCGTGACAGGAATGCCCCAAAACGCTATCTGGACACATCAAAATTATCAAATACAAAACTACCTGTTTTTGCGGGGTGGGGGCACCTGCGTTTTTGGTCCTGGGCTCAGCAGCCATCTAGGGAAACCTACCAAACCCAGACATTTCTGAAAACTAGACACCCGACGGAGTCCAGGGAGGTGTGACTTGCGTGGATGCCCCAGTGTTTTCTTACCCAAAATCCTCAGCAAACCTCAAATTTAGCTAAAAAAATCAAATTTGTCCCACAGTTCTGTGTGGGATCACCACACCGGGACAAATTTCCTACCACCCAACGTTTCCCTCAGTCTCCCGGTAAAAATGATACCTCACTTGTGTAAATGGGCCAAGTGCCTTTGACAAGGAAGAGCCAAAAACATGTTGAAATTGAGGGGGAAGCAAAGCGGCTCCAAAAGGGCAGTTTGGAAAAAAAAAACATTTTTAGGCTGACAAGTGTAGCATAATTTTTATCGGTATAGATGAGACAATGTTGGGTGGTAGGAATTTTTGTGCATTCCTGCAGATTCCGGATGGTTCCATCACAAAAATGTCGGAAAAATGTGTGATTTCCAGCAAAGGTGTGCAGGGCAATGTGGGAAAGAAAATGGTGCAGGGTGCATGTGAAACACACCACCCTGGAATCAACCAGATGTTTAGTTTTCCGATGTGTTTAGGTCTTGTGGATTTTTCTGCATGGCAGCGTCCCAAAGTAAAAAAAGTGCAGCCCTCACCATTCCAAGTGGGACGATTTTAAGAGTTACCAAGCTCTCACGGCCCAAATGTAAAACCAAAACCCAAAATAATCAAATGTCTTCTTTCTTGCTTGCTTAAGATGTTTTAGTGTGCGAGGAGAGCTGAAAGACTCCCCTTCAGTTGGGATGGGGGCATAACCAGGCCCGTACATGTTGGTAGCCACCACCCCACTATTTTTTTTAATTTTTATTCCCTGGCATCTAGTAGACTTTCTGCCCAACCAGGGTGTGGGTCGGGGGTAATTGCCCAATCTGCCCACTGGTGGGCAGAACAACTTTGGCCCCATGTATTTGGGTTGGGGGTATGGCCATACCCCCCCCTTCCTCTTATTTTGAAAAACAAATCTTCCCTGGTCTCTAGTGGGCTTAATGCCCCCCCTTGGGGGCAGCTATGCCTTCCAAAAATAGGCCAATCTGCCCCAAAGGGGGACAGATATGGCCAACAGTAATGTGCCCCCATGGGGAGCTACCCTTGCCCAAGGGGCTGCCCCCCCAAACACAACACACACATACACCAATCCCTGGTGTCTAGTGGCTTCTGCCCCCATTTAATGCAGATTGGCCTAACAAAAATAGGCATAAATGGCTTAAACACAATTTGACCCCCAGGGGAGCGACTCTTGCCTAAGGGGGTCACTCCCCATACATAAAAACATAAAGTAAATAAAAAAATATATATCCCTGGTGTCTAGAGGTTTCTGACCCCCAATACCCCCACCACGGGGGCAGATAGGTTTTTTATATTAGACCTATCTGCCTCCGGGGGGGGGAGGGCGAAGAGGCCTAGAAATATTTTGCCCCCCCTCCACTCCTGGGGAACAGCCCTTGCACAAGGGGCCGCTCCCCTAAGTATAAAGAAAAAAAAGAAACTCTGGTGTCTTGTGGTATTTGATCCCCCCCCCACCCCAGGGGCATATGTGCCTAATTATATTAGGTCTTTCCTTTCATGTCTCTCCCGTCCCACCTCCCGGTTGGAAGAGAAATGCTTTTGCAATCTTAATATTGTACTTACCAGACTTATGGGAACCCAATTTGGATCTTTACATAAATGTCCAGTCGAGTTTCTCTCTTGGAAAGTAACATTTTTGGTGGCAGTCACTTCACTAAGACGGGTGAGTGAGCTTCAGGCATTAACCTTAGAAGAACATTTTTTTCAGGTGCATAAGGAGAGGGTAGTCCTTCGTACCAATCCCAAATTTCTTCCAAAAGTGGCTTCAACTTTCCACCTGAACCGATTGGTTGAGCTACCAGTTTGCTTTCCTCGGCCCGATTCAGTTGCTGAAAGAGCTCTACACACCTTAGATGTTAAAAGAGCATTAATGTACTATATTGATAAGACTAAAGACTTCCTTAAGACTAAGCAATTCGTTGTGGCTTTCTCACCTCCACATACAGGGAAGGTTATATCTAAAGCAGGTATATCAAGATGGATAATCAAATGTGTCCAACCATGCTATAGTAAAGCTAAAAGAACTTTACCCATACCTCCTAGAGCACACTCAACTCAAAACATCGGTGCATCTATGTCCTTTTTGGGTAATATACCATTAATTGACATCTGCAAAGCAGCCACATGGTCAGATCCACACATTTACTAAACATTACTGTGTGGATGTTTTCGCACAGCAGCAAGCAAATGTTGGACAAGCTGTGCTTCGTACTCTTTTTCAAACAACTGCAACACCCACGTGTTAGCCACCGCTTTTGAGACGGCACTGCTGTACAGTGTAAGCAGAGCATGTGTATCTACAGCTACACATGCCATCAAACAGGTTGTTACTTACCCTGTAAGCATCTGTTCTTGGCATTTAGTGCTATAGATTCACATGTTTCTGCCCACCACCCTGGACACTTGTGGCCATTGTAGTATTTCATTACTTTTCACATGAATGGACATCTCTGACTAACACTATATTCACACTCCATTCTCACCCGACTGCGGGGAAAACAATCTAACAATGGAGTGGATGCCCATGCGCAGTATCACTGAAAGGAGGGGGTCACTTTACCTTGTGATCTGACAACATCTTCGAGGAAACACAACTTGTGCACACTGACCCAACACTAGATGGCAGAAATATGCTGAGCAGGTTATTCTACAGCACTACATGACACAAACATATGCTTACAGGGTAAGTAATATAATCCTTTTCTGTATAGCATCTTTCTTACACGGAGCATTGCTATCACATAACCAGGTAGTACATCCTAAATGTCTTCAATCTCAGTTTCAATGATAATAAAATTTCAGTTCTTATAAAATCACATTTCATCTCATCTACAGTCATGCACACTGCATAAAACACCTATCTACCTTCCATTCATACTAATGTTAAAAAGATGTATTTTTCCTTGTAGCAACACGTCTTCATGATTCTCCAATATGTCAGTCATTTAATCATATTAAACATCAGGATTCATATTTACATTTTTTTTTTTTAATAATTCAATTATATTCCTAAAAATATATTATCATTTTTATTCAGAACTGTTGCTTGCGTATAGGTCTTTCAACGCACGTTTTGGCATGAAACACCTTCATCAGGAACACACTATGGGGGTCATTACAACATTGGTGGTAAAAGCCGCTTACCGCCGTGCAGAAGACCGCCAACACACCGCCGCGGCCGCGGAATTCCACCACAGCTATTATGACCCACATCTCGGAATCCAACAAAATTCAGACACCCACACAAGTCCGCCACACCAAAGGTCAGTGATAAACTGCCGAAAACAAAACCTCCACCGTCACGCCAACAGAAATACACCCACACTATCACGACACACGAATCCACGCGACGGTCTTTCAACCGCAGTATTCCATTGGTGGTACACACCGCCGCGCTCAAAATACACACACTTCTACAAAACACCGCCACATTGGACAATTCGAAATACACCTGAGACACATACACACACCACTCCCACACACCCATTGCAATATAAAACACACACCCAGATCACCCACAAACCCCTACGACCACTATTACAGAGAGAAGGCCAGAGAGAGACACCACCATCCACAAACTAGCAGCCACAGGCACACAACACCATCACCCACACAACTTCCACGCACAAAACACCACACACCACTACATATCACCACACTTATCACCACACACACATCACCTACACCACCCCATGGCACAGCAAAGACACCCCAGGTTTTCGGAGGAGGAGCTCAGGGTCATGGTGGAGGAAATCGTCCGGGTAGAGCCACAGCTATTTGGAGCACAGGTGCAGCACACCTCAATTGCAAGGAAGATGGAGCTATGGCGAAGAATGGTCGACAGGGTCAACGCAGTGGGACAACACCCAAGAAATGGGACGACATCAGGAAGAGGTGGAACGACCTACGGGGAAAGGTGCGTTCCGTGGTATCAAGACACCACCAGGCGGTTCAGCTGACTGGCGGCGGACCCCCACCTCCTCACCCACAACTAACAACGTGGGAGGAGCTGGTCTTGGCGATTCTGCATCCTGAGGGCCTC
The DNA here is from genome assembly GCF_031143425.1 of Pleurodeles waltl. Taxonomy (NCBI): domain Eukaryota; kingdom Metazoa; phylum Chordata; class Amphibia; order Caudata; family Salamandridae; genus Pleurodeles; species Pleurodeles waltl. The sequence goes on from NC_090442.1 coordinate 710,421,309, forward strand.
GCAGGAGTAGCTGGAGGAATGGACTCCGGTAAGTCAAACCTTTAACTACCATATCCCCACCCTACCTGCATGCTATCACATACCCCCACCATCGCCCCCACCCCTATCACTCCAACTCCTCACTAATGTACCAATATCACAAACCACCCATCTCAACACCAAGCCCTGCATGCAACAACAAAGCATGGACACCCATCACTAAAGCCTGCCCACTGCACATACCCATACACCCCCCTAAACCATCATCACACAAGACCCCACACAGGAATGCCAGAACTGGGGTACACGGTCACCCACCCATTGCACACCATGACACACACAGATGCAATAATCATGCTTTTACACCCCTGCAGGACCACTACCCAACGTCACCAGACAGGAGGGTCCAGACATCTCCACTCCACCCACAGAAGAGGCCCACAGTGACGACAGCAGCTCTGGCCAGCTGGATCCAGATGACCAGCCCGGACCATTGTGGGCCTCGGGACAGTCGGTTCCCCTCACACAGGCACAGGCACAGGCCACCACAGACCTTCCCCCCCTCTGTTAACACCAGCACAGCACCCACCCAGCGGGCTCATACCTCCGTCCCCAGGACACGTCAATCAGCTGTGTGTTCCCCACTACAGGGAACCCAGGATAACCCACCACCCTAACAACAGGGACCTGGGGGCAGTGGCAGTGGGCACACGGTCCAGGGAACGGAGGCCCAGGAACACAGGGTAACTGGGAGGGCTGCTGTGCGACGGGGCGGACAGGCCAATGGAACCCACTCTCCACGAGGCCCTCTCCGCCATCATGGGAGCATACCACCACTCCCAGGAGACGATGGCAACGGTCCTGGCCAAGTTTCAGGAGAACCAGCGCATGCAGGAGGAACAGTATTTGGGGTTCAGGGAGGAACTCAGAACCATCAGCTCCGCCCTGGGCACCATCGTAGGGATGCTGAAGGAAATACTCAACACCAGGAGGGACACTGTGGCACTACAAGGGGCCCCTGACACTAGCATGGACGATGAACTGCCCATCACCTCCGCCGGCGCTAGTGGACAGGAGGCACCGCCACAGGACCACCACACCAGCACCCCACCCCCTGCAGAGGAAGAACCACCCCGCAAACGGTCCCTGAGATCCAGGAACAAGACAGAGCACGATGCCAAGACCCCCGCCAAGAAATTAGACCACCCTGATTGTCAGCCCACTGTCCCACTTTGTCACCCTGTCCATATTGAAACTGCCCCAGCTCTACTTCCTATGCCCATATGGGCAATGCACCTGTGAGACTAATAGACTGGACTCTGCCATGGACACTCCTCCGCCATCACCCCTCACCTAACTTCCCCCCTCCAATATTTTGTATTTAAATAAACACGCCTAAAGCACCAAAAGATCTGGAGTCTGTCTGTGATTTTGAAATAGTGTATTTGCAATTACAGTGACAAAATTTACAGGAAATAGGAATGTCAACATACCTATGTCACACAGCTCTAGTCCATGAGGAATCTTAAGCAGATGACACAAGTTGGGACCCACACCTGTGAAACCGTAAGGGAAAGTGACAACTCAGTGACCATACACTGGGTGAAGTTGACGGACAGGATAGAGGCAGAAGTGTAAAAAGTACATGTAGTAGGCAGGAATGTAATCTCACCTGTGTTTCACTGGAAATATTGCTGGATGACTGAGTCCCTGTTGTCCATGTCTTCTTCCTCTGCTTCCTCCTCATCACTGTCTACAGGCTCAACAGCCGCCACAACACCGCCATCTGGACCATCCTCCTGCAGAAAAGGCACCTGTCGTCGCAAAGCCAAGTTATGAAGCATACAGCAGGCCACGATGATCTGGCACACCTTCTTTGGTGAGTAGAATAGTGATCCCCCTGTCATATGGAGGCACCGGAACCTGGCCTTCAGGAGGCCGAAGGTCCGCTCGATCACTCTCCTAGTTCGCCCATGGGCCTCATTGTAGCGTTCCTCTGCCCTTGTCCTGGGATTCCTCACGGGGGTCAGTAGCCATGACAGGTTGGGGTAACCAGAGTCACCTAATAGCCACACACGGTGCCTCTGGAGTTGACCCATCATATAAGGGATGCTGCTATTCCGCATGATGTGTGCGTCATGCACTGAGCCAGGGAACATGGCATTCGCATGTGAGATGTACTGGTCGGCCAAACATACCATCTGTACATTCATGGAATGATAACTCTTCCGGTTCCTGTACACCTGGTCACTCCTGCGGGGGGGGGGTACCAATGCCACATGTGTCCCATCAATGGCACCTGTGATGTTGGGGATATGTCCAAGGGCATAGAAGTCACCTTTCACTGTAGGCAAATCCTCCACCTGAGGGAAAACTATGTAGCTCCGCATGTGTTTCAGCAGGGCAGACAACACTCTGGACAATACGTTGGAAAACATAGGCTGGGACATCCCTGATGACATGGCCACAGTTGTTTGAAATGATCCACTTGCAAGGAAATGGAGCACTGATAGCACCTGCCCTTGAGGGGGGATTCATGTGGGATGGCGGATTGCTGACATCGGGTCTGGCTCCAAATGGTACACAGTTCCTGGATTGTGGCACGGTCAAACCTGTAGGTGATTATCAAATTTCTTTCCTCCATTGTCGACAGGTCCACCAGCGGTCGGTACACCGGAGGATTCCGCCATCTCCTCACATGTCCCAGCGGACGTGCCAATGAAGGACAACAGCGAGCACAGAGTCAAACAACTCAGAGATATGTACCCACAGTCTACACAGAACACCATTCATACACAAAATCTGGCCTGTATGTGTGTTGAGACTAGGCCTAGGTATGTGTGACGCAGTTGGTAATTAGGCCATGTGGGCCCCTGAAATGGCGACTGCCTGACCTGTAAAGTGGGACAATGGGATGTGAGGTAACTGCGCTGGCGTTGTACACCGTCGTGGTAGGCGGTCGAAGACAACGGCGTAATGCTGCATTGGTTAACATTGGACTCTATGGGTCCCAGGAGCCAATGACGATGTACGCCGGTGGTGATGGTACGCACCGCCGCGGATGTGACCGCCGCGGACGTGACCGCCATTTTCTGTCTGTTCAATCACTCGATACTTGATCTTCAACAGGAGAGGACCTACACTGCAAGTGCTGCTGTGACCTCGGTCTGGAAGAGACAATGGCTCGTGGGTCTGGGGAAAGGGCCCCTGCCTTCACATCGGAGGAGTTGGAGAAGCTCGTCGATGGGGTCCTCCCCCAGTACACGCTACTCTACGGTCCTCCAGACCAAAAGGTAAGTACACAGGGAGCATGCTGTATGGGCTATGCCTGTGTGGAGAGGGCTGGTTGTAAGAAGGAAGGGGGCTGAGTTCTGAGTGCATGAAAGACGGTGGGTGCATGTGCCACATGGCAAGGGTAGGGATGGGGGCCACTCACTTTGACGGCGCAGTGGGTAATGACTTCTCTTCTTCCCCTGTACATTTCATGTAGGTCAGCGCCCACCAGAAAAAGGATATTTGGCGTGCCAACGCCAAGGACGTTTGGACCCTGGGGGTCCACCACAGACAGAGCACCCACTGCCGTAAAAGATGGGAGGACATTCGCCGCTGGAGCAAGAAGACGGCGGAGGCTCAGCTGGGGATGGCCTCCCAACGTGGGAGGGGTGTCCATCGAACAATGACCCCTCTGATGTTCCGGATCCTGGCGGTGGCCTACCCGGAGTTGGATGGGCGCTTGAGGGCATCACAGCAGACACAAGAGGGTGAGTACACTCTCATTCAGCTGACTTTGCGCGCAGTGGAGGGGTCTGGGTGGGGGAGGAGGGCTGTTGGTTTCCCTAGGCCAGGGCGAGTTCCGTAGGCTAGGCCCCTTCGTAAGGCATGTCCCTGTGGCCCCCCACCCCACCTCTGTAGAGTGCCAAGTACAGCTATTCATGCACCTGCCATCTATGTGTGCAGATGTCGTCCATAGCCTTGTAGGCCATTTCCCAGGAATTGCACTGTAGTGCCCAACAGCGTGACGTAGTGCAGGGGGCTGCTGTGTCTGTCATGTCCGCCAACGGTAGCGGTAAGCCATGCACTCAACATGTCTTTCTTCTGTTTCCCCCCCCCCCCCTTTTTTTGCGCTCTCCCTGTTCTTGTGTGCATTAGCATCATCAGGGGGAGGAGCAGTGGCACCGGAGCACGAGGGAGCTGCATCCCACATGGCCATGGAGGTCCACACTACGGACTCTGAATACACCAGTGGGACGGAGGGCGAGGGGAGCACCACGGCGGCGACAGGAGCTGAAACCAGCGACACAGACACGTCCTCCGATGGGAGATCCCTTGTGGTGGCGGCAACATCTGTTTCCCCCACTACTACAGGTACAGCCGCCACCCCCCCTACCAGCACCGCCCTCCCAGCAGCCCCTCAGCGTGTGCCCCGTGCCCGCTCACCCAGGAGGGTGGGCATCACCTTCGCCCCAGGCACCTCAGCCCCTGCCCCTGCCCCTGTCACCTCTGCTGCCCTCAGTGAGGAGGCCATTGACCACCTCAGGTCCCTCACTGTTGGGCAGTCTACCATTTTGAATGCCATCCAGGGTGTAGAAAGGGAGTTGCAACAAACCAATGCATTCCTGGAGGGCATTCATTCTGGTCAGGCTGCCCTTCATCGAACCTTTCAAACTCTGGCCTCAGCACTGATGGCAGTCACTGTCCCTGTGTCTAGCCTCCCCCCTCCAACTTCCTCCACCCAGACCCAATCCCCTGTATCTCTGCCTATCCCAAGCACACCATCAGGCCAGCCTGCACACACCTCACCACACAAGGGAAGCTCAGGCAAACATAAGCACCACACATCCCACAGGCATTCACGCAAGCATCACACACATACAGACACACCAACATCCACTGCCTCCACTGTGTCCCCCTCCCCCTCGTCTCCCTCCTCCCTCCCAGTCTCGTCTACACTCACACATGCATGCACTACCACTACAGCCACTACGTCCCGCACCAGCACACCCACCAGCACACCCCGCTCACGTGCAGTCACCACCCCCACTACCATTCACACGTCCCCTGTGTCCTCTCCCAGTGTGTCTGTGACGCCCCCTCCCAAGATACAGAAACGCAGGCACACACACACCCAACATACATCCACCTCACAACAACCTCCAGCGCATGCACCTGCACCCAAAGCCACAAAAGTTACACCTCCTACAACCACCACCTCTTCCTCCACTCCCAAACCCCCTCTAGCTACCCGTCCCAGTGTGTCCAAGCAACTTTTCCTGTCCACCCTTAACCTATTTCCCACCACCCCCCGTCCAACTCATAGGTCCCGAACTAGCACCTCAGCCACAAAATCAACGGGACCAGTGGTGCCTGTTGTGACAGGTATGTGGAGTGCACCGGCCACCAGGACAGCCAGTGTGGCACGGAGCAACAGCACAGCCAGTCCCCCCCCTGTGAAGCACCAGAAGTTGGCCAGTGCCCGGCGGGAGAGGGGGAAGACTCCAGCCACCCAAGCCGCTCACAGGGGTCCCGGGGGGAGTGTGGACTCAGCTGTGACCCCTCCCAAGGAGGGGAAGGGGCAGAAGAAACCCGTCAAGTCAGTGAGGAGCAGCACGGCAGAGAGGACCGCCATCATCCCCGCTGCCCAGGAGGCCACCGCCAGCCCCATCATCGCTGCCCAGGAGGGCCCCGCCAGCCACAGCCCAGCTGCTCAGGAGGGCCCCGCCAGCCACAGCCCAGCTGCCCAGGAGGGCCCCGCCAGCCACAGCCTAGCTGCCCAGGAGGACCCCGATAGCCACAGCCCAGCTGCCCAATGAAGAACCGCCAGCCCCAGCCCAGCTGGCCAATGAAGGACCGCCAAGTCAAGCACCGCTGAACAGGGCAAGGACCGCCAAGTCAAGCACCGCTGAACAGGGCAAGCACCGCTGAACAGGGTAAGGACCGCCAAGTCAATCACCGCTAGCCCATGAGCGGCAGGGGCACTGACGCAACAGGGACCGTCACGGGGTGAGTGATGCACTCTGGGCACCAGCCCCCCTCCAGAACCAGTGGAGACATGCATCCACTACCTCTGTCCTACACAAGATGAAGCACTCTGGGCACCAGTCCCCCTCCAGAACCAGTGGAGACATGCATCCACTACCTCTGTCCTGCACAGGATGAAGCACTCTGGGCACCAGTCCCCCTCCAGAACCAGTGGAGACATGCACCCACTACCAATGTCCTGCACAGGATGAAGCACTCTGGGCACCAGTCCCCCTCCAGAACCAGTGGAGCTATGCATCCACTACCTCTGTCCTGCACAGGATGAAGCACTCTGGGCACCAGTCCCCCTCTAGAACCAGTGGAGACTGTTATCCACTTGTGAGACTGTGGCTTTGCACTCCCCAGGATTGATCAGTGGGCAACCCACCCACTGTAGAGACTTGAGAGACTGTGGCTTTGCACTCCCTAGGATGCAGCAGTGGGCAAACCACCCACTGTAGAGACTTGAGAGACTGTAGCCTTGCACTCCCCAGGATGCTGCAGTGGGCAAACCACCTACTGTAGAAACTTGAGAGACTGTGGCTTTGCACTCCCCAAGATGCAGCAGTGGGCAAACCACCCACTGTAGAGACTTGTGAGACTGTGGCTTTGCACTCCTCAGCATACATCAATGGGCATGGAGCCCCCTCGTGGATCTGGCGTCGTGCACTCATCCGGCTGAGGTGCCCCCCCCCTTTCCCTTCCCCCTGAGGTGCCTGTTTTATTTCTATCTGATGCCCCTGCAGTGTTCTCTCCGTCTTGTTCGGGTATCTTGTGTGGGCCTCGCCCATGCATTTTGGGCCCAGTGGTCCACGGACTATGAATGGTGCTATACCTGGACTACTAATCGTGGTGTATATTTTGTAAATAGTGTGTATGTATATATATATATATATATATATATATATATATATATATATATATATATATATAGTTCTGCTTACTGAATTTTGATATATTACTATGGTTACACTCATTTCCTTTTGTCTTTGCATTCTTCCGGGTGGGTTGGGGGTGTTACTGTAATGTTTCAATATGCATTGGTGTGTGTGTTGTAGTGGGTGAGGGTTGGGGTGGGGGTTGGGGTGTTGCGTGTGAGTGTCCCTGTTTTTTGCCTCCCCCCTTCCCTATGTCATAGGTGCAGTACTCACCGTGGTCTTCGCCGCTGGTGTTGGTGCTCCTGGTACAGGAGCAGGAAGACTAGCGCAGGAAGAATATGGAGTTCCGGCTCCATGGTGTCCTCCTTCCTCGTGGAGTGTGTAGAGGTGAGCGTTTTTCCTTCGAAATTCCTGTTTCTGCCGTGTTTTTGTCCACGGTGAATCCGCCCCGGAAAAGGTGGCGGATTGGCCTGTCATAATAGTGTCGGCGGTACATTGTCCTCCGCCTGTCTGTTGGCGGTGTCCGCCGAGCTGTTTGTTTGTACCGCCGTGGCGGTCGGAGTGTTAAAGTGGCTGTCTTTGTTGGCGGTTTCCGCCACGGTCGTAATTCCGAAATTTTTACCGCCGGCCTGTTGGCGGTCTTACCGCTGCTTTAACACCATCCGCCAGGGTTGTAAGGACCACCTATAATCTATCATATCATCCCATCACCATTATATTTACAGTCCCTTATCTTTTGCGTTACCTCGCAAAGATGAAAAAGGACATATCTTAAGATCCATCCCAATTTTGTGATTCACCACAGCCCAGTGCTCACAAACGGGCTACCAATCACCTCTGTGCTGTACCAGCATCTCATTGTTTCCTGCAAACCTACCCATCAGACTCTCCACACTTGCAGCATCATGAGAAGTTCTTATTTTTTCTCATGACGTACCTATTATAATTTATCAATGCAGGACCTCAAAGTCAGCCTTACAAGGACAAACAAGGCTAATCAACCTGCTGTCAAAATTATGTAACATTACAATGCATGCGGACCTATACATGCCACTACCTGAATGTGTACGCTGCAAAATTAATTTCTTGTTCATGGAAAGATCCAATATACACATAGTCGTATAGCATGGGGGTTGTGTCCCATGATTTATACAGTCCTTCAGTGCGCTATATATGTGTTATATCTGTTGTAATTTCCCTTCTAGGTTGTTGGTGAAATAAATGAATGTCTGCACTCAAGGGGGTGAAAGCTGGTGGAATGCAAAGTGACAAAGGAGATACTTGGGGGTGCTCACCGAGTTGTGGCAGAGGTGGACTGCTGTGCACGCCCAATAGACATGGAGTGGTGTGCATCCTGTGGTGGGAGATGAGGGAGGGAGGGATGGGAGTAATGAGGGTATACCAAGTAGATGCCAAACCTAAATGACTGCTCTGAGAGATGTAATAATCCACTAATGCGCTGTCTACTATAACTTGGTGTGGTAACACTAGCCTACCCACTGTAATTTATGATTGTTCTGGGTAATCAGCACTCTGCAAGTCTAGTGTGGTGGCAGGGAGGAGGTGATATGTACGGTTGGGGTACTTGTTTGGACTTTGTTTGTTGTTATGTGTGCTTTTTTCTCGCAAGACGTGAAACGAGTGGACACTGATATGCCTTACAGACTGTGCGAGGTTGGGCCTTGAGGGCCTGGCATCCCAGGTGAGATGAGGGCAGATACCCACTCATTTACTCCACCAATGGAGGTCCAGAAACAGGGATGCTTAAATATACTGACATGGAATGTCAGTGTGTTGGGAAGCAAAATTAAGAGCACAATAGTTCTTCAGTGCCTCCGCTGCCAGTCCCTTGATGTAGTGCTACTACAGGATACTCATCTTCAAGGAGATTATTATAAAGCCCTAGATAGATTCAAGTATGTCCTTGTGGCACATGCTGGATATTCAACCAGCGCCAGGGGAATGGGTGTTCTTATTAGAATGTAACTCCCTTTAACACTTGGCCAAACGTGGTCAGACCTCCTTGGCCGATATTTGGCACTGAGGGGTATTATCTAAATATCTGCTCCCTATACATCCCACCACGTCTTAATGGGACAGCTCTATCAGAGGTAAATGCCTTGCTTTTGAGATGCCGCCTGGGTTTCTGATTCTGAGGGTGATACGAATGCAGTGGCAGACCCGGGAATTAATAGAATGAGTAAGGCCAGCTCCCAGCCTGAAAGTAGTCCATTGCAGTCCTTCACGGATGCAATAGGCCCGATAGGTTTGTGGTGTGCTCATAACCCTCATAAAAGATAATACACATACTTCTCAGCACCTGACAGGAGCTTTTCCTGCATAGATCATATTCACACCCAACAGCTCCACATAGGCAAGTTTAGTGACGCAAGACACCAGCTGTGGGGAATTTCTGACCACTCACTTGTAGTGTCGCAGAGGGGCCCAGCTCAAAACTTCAAGCTGGCTCCTAGGCTCAGTACGTGGATCTCTAGAGACAGTGATGTTCAAAAGAAACTTAAGGAAGGGGCAGAGAACTACTTCAGAGAAAATGCAGGACAGTAGATTCAGCGTGTATTTTGTGGGAAACAGTAGTTCTTGGACAAGCCTTAATAAGGGGTAAGAGGAAGGAAAAGACACTACAGTATGAGGATATAGAGCGAGACATAGTGTCCTTGGAAGCACAGCTCCTGACAGACGACATTGCTGACCTTCGACATTTACTTAAACTGCGCTGGGCAGAGTTACATGCACTGGGAGAGGACAAGACCCATAGCTATGCATTAGTGACAGAACGCAGACTGTATGATTTGGGTGACAAAGCAAACAAATTGCTGGCGTGGTTGGGTCAACAGGACATAAAGTGTCACTAGGTATTGGAGGTGCTTAATATTGAAGGCATCCATCAGAAAGTGAGTCCAGCAATAGCTGGTACCTTTGCTGCGCACTACGAACGCCCATATGCATCCACAACTACTATGACGGCAGAGGACTATGCAGACTTCCTTAAAGACATAGATCTAAAGATGCACACGGCAGAGGGTAGGCCGAATCTGGAGGAAGACCTGAGGAAATAGGAGCAGTGATTTGTGACCTTCTATAGGGGAAAGCGTTGGGTCCCACTCGCCTACATGTTGAATTGTATAAGGGTATGATAGACAAAATAGAGGAACCCATGCTGGCCCTGTTCCGTGAGGCGCGTAAAAATGGAGGCCTACCTGAAGATCAGGTAATAGTGACTATCCCAGTCATACATAAGCAGGAGAAGCTGGCATCAGATTGTGGGTCGTATTGGCCCATTTCCCTATTGAAGGTGGAGGCCAAAATGCTGGCTAAAACCTTGACCACTATGCTGAGGAAGGACTTCTCCTTGGTAATTCATCCGGATCAATCTGGTTTGATGCCGCATAGAAGCACACATCTTAACTTGCAGTACTTACATGGAGTACTACACATGACTCGGTCCCTGCGAGCTGAGCAGCGGGCGCCTACAGCCCTAGATGCCAGAATGGCATATGTTAGTATTGAGTGGAGCTACATTTTTGCCGCTTTAACAGGTTTGGGGTTTGGTCTCCATTTCTGTCACTGGGTCAGACTCCTGTACCAGGGACTGCTGGCACAAGTTAGGGTCAATGGTGTGGTGTCCTGCCCCTCTCCCCTACAGAAGGGCACGAGACGGGGGTGCCCTCTGTCCCATATGATATTCACATTGGCACTAGAGCCGCTTGTGGGTGCGTCAAGGTCCACTCCTTAGGGAAAAATGGAGTGATGAGGGTTGGGAGGAACTCATTTCCCTCTACTCAGATGATGTGCTACGTTTTATCACTAAACTGACCCTTACCATTGACAGAATACTACAAGTGTTTGACTTATTTGGGGACCGTTCTGGATACCGCATCAATTGGACTAAGTTCCTCATCTCCCCCCCGGCAGCTGGCATGCTGAGGCTTACCCCTGTTGCTTGGCTCCATTTGTACTTTTTTTAAATTTATTTTTTTACTTTTATTTTATTGTCATTTCAAATGAAGTTCAAGCAGGTATAACATAATGCCTAATACATTGAATGACATACTTCTTGACAGCCGCAGCACTGTTTTCCCAGCTATCCATCACCTCTGACCACAGTGGGGCCAATGGTCTGCGCCTCATCCCTTTGCATTCTTCCCTCTTCAAGGATCTCTCCTCCGCTTTACCCCACCTTGTGACATCTTGTGTCCAAATCTGTAGGCTGGGACCCTCCGCTTGTTTCCATGCCATTGATACTCGAAGCTTACCAACACCAGAGCCAAATCAACAAATCTGTTGCCCACTTTTTTGGGGCATGGCAGAGTGAATAACCCCAGGAGGCAGGTTTCCATTGTAGTCTCTAGTCGTCTATGCAGTGTATGATTGATTTTATGGATGACCCACCCCCCTCCAAAATTCTTGCCGCTGTGGACATCCCCATGTCATGTGTCGAAATCCTACATCCAACAATACTGCACCGTGGGCAACCCAACCCATCCCCCGTATATGAGCTTCAGTCGCTGCAGGGTTAAGTAAGTCCTATGTGTGTAATTATATTGTATATATTTAAGTCAGGTGTTTTGAGAGGCCAAGGGGGCGTACTCAAGAATCCTGTCCCATACTCCATCAGTGAGTTGTCTATCTAGATCCTTCTCCCGCCTAGCCCGTAGAGCATCCAGGGGGTTGTGTGCCATTGCCAGTAGTGACCTGTAAAGCCAAGAGGCCAAGTGTGAGCCCCCCCCACCCCCCACCCAATGGACAGCATAATCTGTAAGACCTTGTGCGTGGGAGGTTCACCCGCAATACCTTTCCAGAGGGCCCGCATAGATCCTATTAACACCTCATACGTCAGGAACTGCCAGCGAGGCAGACCAGTCTGCTCCTTAAGATCATCAAATAGGATCAGCGAACCTTGACTGTACAGTGCGCCCAGGGTGTGCAGCTCTGTGGTCGCCCAGCAGTGTAGTTGTCATTTTGTAAACCAAGAGAGGGGGTTGCTGTGTGGCATTCCCATTAGGGGTATAGCTGGAGCGTAAGGTACTTCCGTGTGTGTTCGTCTAAGGACTCTCCACCAGTTGGCAAGAGCCGTTGTCAGCAACACTCCCCTTTTGATGCCACGTGCGGTAGGCAAAAGCAGCCCAACCACCAGTCCAGTGCTGCTGGGATCTCCCCCATCTGCTGCCAGCTCCAATAGCCCCAGCCCGCTGAGCCACCGTGCAAGCCATTGTAACTGGGCTGCCAGGAAATAAAACTCAAAGTCGGGGACTCTGACCCCCCGGCATCTCAGGGCAGTCTGACTGGTCAAAGCCACTCGTCATAGTCCACCATCTCAAATCAGTTTCCTAATCAGCATGTCCAGTGGTCGAAACCAAGAGGGTGTCAGGGTGATAGGCAAATTAACAAAATAATATAGCAGTCTGGGCACCACAACCATCTTAATAAGAGATACGAGAGCCATAGTCGGCAAGTGCAGGGAGCGCCAGAAAGTGACACTGGTCCACAGTGTCGCTGGGCCCAAGTTACCCTCCCTGAGGTCCTGCATCTCGTGGTAGATCCGATTGCTCAGATAACGGAAGGGCCACGCCCAAGATACTTCCTTCGGACAAGAAGACAGTCGGCTTGTTCCACGGACCGCCAGGAAGACATGAGTCTTTCGTTTATTTAGTCGGAGACCAGAATAGGCCCCAAACTCATCTAACAGCTGGAACACCTGAGGTAAAGTTTCTAGCCCATGGTTGGAGGTAGATAAGTAGATCAACTGCATACAGGGAGACTATATGGAAACTTCCACGTTGACATATGCCCCATTCTTGGACCTTATCTCGAAGATTCGTCGGCAAGGATACTATGGCAGTGGCGAATAGCAAGGGGGATAGAGGGCATATCTATAGATATCATAGCTACAGGAGTTCGTTTGTCCCGTCCTGACGCGGGCCGTAGGTTGTGTGTAAAGCAGTTTAATCCAGTCACCCCAGGCCCCTCCCAAGCCCAGCCGCGACATAGTGGCATCCAAAAATTCCCAGCTCACTGTGTCGAAGGATTTTTCAAAATCCACTGACACAATAATTTCTGCCAGATGAGGGGGATGTGCATCATCATAGAGCAGGGAATATAACCTACAGAGTTTATTGGAGGTACTTCGGGTGAGAATGAACCCACTCTGGTTCCCATGTATTAGGGCGTTCATGTGGGGCAGCAGTCGTGCAGCAAGGGCTTTACCAAGGATCTTGAAATCAGTGTTGAGCATGGACAGAGTCCTGAAGTCAGTAACCCTTCTGTCAACCTGCGTAGTCTTGGGTAATGGGATCACTATGGCTTCTCTGGTCGTGGCCGGCAATAGTTTGGTCTCAGAGGCTTCAGCATACATCTCTGCCAATCTAGGGGCCAGGACATCGCAGCCCAGTTTATAGAACTCTGAGGGCAAGCTTTCAGCGCCCGGAGTCTTACCCGCCGCTAGCGTTTTAATGGCTGCCTTAATCTGCCCTACGGAGACCTGTGCACCCAGCCCCTCCCTATCCTCGTCAGTCAGAACAGTCCGAGGCAGTGCAGACAGAAAGCTCTCCCTTATGGTAGCTGAGTCCACGTGAGTGGAGTTATACAAGGATTTATAGTAAGCCGTAAACTTAGCATTGATCTGAGTAGGTGTGTAAATAATATTTCCCTCCCTAGTCAAGAGGTGGGTGATCGGTGTCCTCCCAACCTCTGGGTGAATCAGCCACGCCAGTAGCTTCCCAGCTTTCCTTTCCTTGTCGTGCACTTTGGCCAGATGGGTCCTGTAGTCATGGCATCTGAGGCATTCTAGCGCTGATGAGTCTTTCTTCCTGAGCTCCAGCAGTTTCGCCTGTGCTTCTGGTGAACCATCCAGGTCATTGTCATTTCTATGTAAGTCATCCTCTAAGTGCAAAATGTTCCGTTCAAGGTCCCGACAGGTGCCCACCGTCTGCCCAAGGCAGTGGCCCGCACCACTACCTTTAAGGCCTCCCATTCAATGCCCCTACTGGACGCCGAGCCCGGGTTCAGTGTCAAATATTCCGACAGCCTATTTAGTAGTGCTGTGCGGAATACATCATCTTCCAACGCTGCTGAGTGTAAGCGCCACGTTGGGACAGGTTGGCGAGCCTCCATCGTGGCTAGATGGATCAGTAACGGTCTATGATCAGATACAGTCAGGCCCAAGTATTCAGAATGCGTAGCCGATGCGCTAATAGAGGTTGAGCAGAGCATTCTATCTATTCTAGTTTGCACATGGTAGAGGTGGGAATAGTATGAGTAGTCCCTACCAAGAGGGTTCTGAAGGCACCAGATATCTACCAGGTCCCAATGTGAGATCCAGGTCGATATGCCCTTGGCCACTCTGACAGCGACTTCCCCCCGCAGCGGGGCGGTAGAGCGGTCCAGATCAGTGTCCAGTACCCCATTAAAGTCTCCCCAAGTAGGAACGGAACATTAGCAAAACGTGCAAACCTGGCAGATAATGTGTGTAGGAACTGAAGTTAGTCCTGATTCGCCGCATATATACTGCCTCGGACCAGCGGCCTGCCATATAGTCACCCTTCCACTAGTATATATCGACCCTCCTAATCTGTGTCAATATTAATGGGCTCAAAGGGGACCCCTACTCTCTCCCACACCTCCACCATTCTTGCATAGGCCGAGTATGTGGTTGTAAACAACTGGGTGAGGTGAGATTCCTGCAACATGGCAATCTGTACCCCCCTGAGTTTTATATAGGAAAGTATCTTGTGTCGTTTTGCAATCTAACCCATACCCCTGACATTCCAGGACAGTAGTTTAGAGAAAGGACGTGTCACAGCCATATCCTCCAAGAGGTGCGCTCCCTCCAGGGCAAAGAGGGGCTTGAGGGGGCGTTCATTCATAATGGTGCGTAGCCAGGTTTCCAGGTAGGCCACTGCATCTGTGCCCTCAATGCCTTCTGGCATTCCAACAATTCGTATATTATTGCGCCGACTGCGGTCCTCTGTGTTTTCCGCACAGCGTTCCAATACCTTGACCTGCTCAGATAGGCAGGTGACCTGAGCCCGGAGGGCCCGGTATGCGGGCTGCAGCTCCTCCAAAGATGTTTCAGTATCCTCCACCCTGTCTACTAGCTTATGATGATCTGTTCATAAGTGACTTAATTCAGAGAAAACCTTTCCAATTTCCTGACTCAGAGTTAGTTTAGTGTCCTCAATTGCCCCAAGGATCTTATTCAGGGTATCCTGCATCGTGGTGAGTGCTGCACTCTCCTCAGGGTCACCACTAGCCAGCTGGGGGACATGCCCCTGCTCCGCCTGGGGCATTCCCTGTATTTTGTGCCTGATTTTTCCCCATAGTTAGTTAGGCTCTGGGAGCAGCCGGGATTCACCTCCATCCAATATCCAGTAATGTGGATGAACCTCGCAGCTTAATGCACTAGCAATCTTCCATTTGCAGACCCCCATACACAGCGAAATAGTTCCTCCACTCAATGCTTCACATGAGGGTCAGGCCTGCGCCATCACAGCAATTTCCACGCTGGCATCTCCCATCTCCACCTGAACGGGGCCTCTTGTCATGCGGGGGATGTTATGGGGACAGCCACAGCCCTTGGCCCTACGCCAGCCAATCTCAGATCAGACCTTCCAAAGACTGTAGAAGGGGGAGGGGCAAGGGACACCCCCGCTGTCCACGCTCCTCCGGAGGGCCCTCCACCACCATCGCCTCCCTGTGCAGGGGATCAGAGTCCAGGGGTCCCCCTCGACCTCCTCACTGCCTCCTCATCTCTTTTCATGCACCCCACGCTCCTCGCTTTCCTCCCGTGAGGGGCCACTCTCCACTGTAGCACCACCCGTGGTGTTATACAGGGATCCGAGACGGGCCTCAATCCCAGCGCCTCCTAAGCTGCGCATAGGGCAGCACAGCGTGTGTCTCGCTGGGGCCGCGGCAGTCTTCCGACGTACCCGCACGGCCAGCAGCGTTTGCAACGGAGCCCGGCATCCCCAGGGGTCCTCCGGGAGCCGGCCAGGCCCCAATACAAGCGCCTCTCCATCACAGCCGGGGGCGGCGCACCGCTCCTCACTGCCCCGCTTCAGCTCCCAGGTACGGCGGCGCACGTACGCACCGCCCATGTCTCTGCGCCCGCAGCAGCTTCCCGGTCCCGCGGCCCACACAGTAGGCCGGCTGGGGCGCCCACTCAACTCGCGCGGCTCACTGCAGTACCCGGCTCTTCCAGAGACTCCGTCTCCCGTCACTAGCGGGCTCCCACTTGCTCAACATATTGCTGGGGGCCCCCCAACAGCCTGATCTTGTCAGGATTTTAGGCGGGCCAGCACGGAGCTCCAGCTCTAAGCGGCCGCCATCTTAGGCAGTCAAGCTCCGCCCACCTGGCTCCATTGGTACTTTATGGCTTTTAATATCTTTAGATCCATATCACTCGAGATCCAGCTAAGTTCATGCACAGGAATTTATTCCTGCAGCTTGACAGCTTGCTCCAAGATGTGGAACATTGGAAGCACTTACCGCTCACGCTTATGTTAGAGCTGCCCTATACAAAATGATGACCGTACCCGCTTCCTTAACAAGTTTCAGAATACACCTGTTAAGGTTCTCTACAGATAGTTTTCTAAAGTATAAAAGGAGGTTAGAGTACTACTCTGGAGTGGTAGTAGCTCGCATATAGCACTATGCAAGCTTCTAGCGGAGGTCTCCTTGAGTGGGGGATGGGGGAAGGCTGGCTTTCCCAGATATACTCATATATCACTGGGTACGCAGCTGGTGGTGGTAAATGAGTGACTGTTTTCTGACCGTGAGGAACAGGATTACCGAATGGACGGGGAAGCAATGGGCCATGGTGGGGTACGAGGGGACCAATGAGCGTGAGAACAGACCCTGCCGACACATACACAAACTGTAGAGATTATTTTGAGGGAAGCTACTCATTATTTGGGAAGGAGTAATAGGCTTACTACTCAAACCCCACTGTGGTACGCTAATCTGCGAGAGGTGGGTACCCTACGGATTCTTAAAGTGAGCCCTCATAGGCATTGAGCACTTGGGGGACATTTGGAGGGGGACTGCACTAATTACTTTTGAGAACCTACACCAAGAATACGAAATGGCAGAAACTGAAAGATACAAATAAATATCTGCAACTGTGTCATGCTGTTGGGACGCATTTAATTGAAAGATAGCAACCGTCAGAGTCGACTCCATTAGAGGACTGCCTCCTCACAAAACCAATAACAGACCATGCCATCTCCGTTTTCTACAAAAAAAAAAAACTAGTCAATAACTTCCAGGATCCTAGAGGCCCATAGCTGCGAATGGGGCCGGTATCGCAATTTGCAATTTGCAATTTGGTAATTGCGTTTGCGATTTTAAAAAAATCGCTATTACCGAATCGCAAATGTGATTCATGGCCGAATCGCAAAGGGCCGTGATGATACATCTGGCCCAAAGACTGGTGTCAGCTGGCTGAGCTAATTGTCTATCAAAGCAGAGGTTCCCCTAGAAAATGGAAGAAGATGTGGGCCCCCTGGAGATCCTTTTGGGAGTGGCAGGTGCATTTTTATATATTGTGGTGTGCAGACTGATGCTGCACAGAGATGTGGAACATTGGAAGCACCTGCCTCTCACGTAGAGATGCCCCATGCAAAATGGTGACTGTCCTGTGCCTCCTTTAATTATTTCAGAATACACCTTTTAAGGTTCCCCCTGATATTTTTGGGAAAGTAGAGCAAGAGTTTATAATACTATTCAGGAGTGGTAGTAGCTTGCGTATAGTAGTAAGTGAGTTTCAAGGAGGTGTCTGTGAGGGGGGACTGGCCATCCTGGACATACTCCGCTATTACTGGGCATGCAGCTGGTGAATAAGTGTTCGCTGACCGTGAGGAACGGTCTTACCGATGGATGGGCAAGCAATGGGCTGCGGGGGGTACGAGGAGACTGAAGGGTGTGAGAACAGACTCTACTGACACATATTCAAACAGTAGTGAGGGTGTAGAGGGAAGCCACTCGTTATTTGAGGAGGATAGGCTTACTACACAAACCCAACTGTGGGACAGCAATCTCCTGTGAGAGGTGGGAACCCTACAGGGATTTTCAAAGTGGGCCCTTTGGAGTGGGGACTGCACTAATTACTTTGGAGATCCTACACCAAGAATACAACATTACAGAAACCAAAAAATACAAATATCTGCAACTAGGTAATACCATTCGGAGGCACTAAGTCGAAGGAGAGCAACTGCCAGAGCCGACTCCATTGGAGGACCGCCTCTTCACAGAACCCATAACAGACCACGCCATCTCCATTGTCTAAAAAAAAAAAAAAAAAAATGTCAGCAATTAACTGGTTCCCTGGATCCCATGGTGGCACTGAGGGGGGTGTGGTAGGGGGATCTCGGAACCCTTGAGGACGATGATTGGTCCAAGGCTCTCAAGAGACCGCGAGAGATAGCAATCTGTGCCAGATTCCACTTGGTGCAGTTACAAATTCTGCATAGGCCATATTTCTCCACGGTGCAACTCCATAAAATAGGAAGGAGTTCTTCTGCCCTCTGCCTATGGGAATGTGAACAGGAGGACACATTCTATCACATCTTTTTGGGGGGGTGTTGGGGTCCCATGATACAGACCTACTGGGAGGAGGTGGTGGAAAGAATGACTCAGATGCTGGAAGAGACAGTCTCCTTGGATCTGGAATGGCTCCTCTTGTCTATCACATGGGAGACCTTCTGGACAAGATATCAACAAAGCTGGCTGAGAGTTGCAGCAGGGGTAGCCAAATGAAACATTGCGCTGGCCTGGGGCACAGCCCACCCTCCAAGGACTGAAGACTGCAAAAGAAAATGGGAAAGGTGTGGGCCCCCTCGAGATCCGTTTGGGAGTGCTGAACTAGGGGTTAGCATGTGTATGTGGAGGGGAAGATGCATTGTTTTATATTGTTGTGTACACACTGATGCTGCCAATAAACGCATAAGATCCGTCTTAAATGTACCACTGCCTGTAGGTGTTTATACTGCCATAAACGGTTTTGGTCAAACATATACATGATGATATCTGCAACCTACCTACTGTATCCACTCTATGCTGCGCGTTGTTCAATAAAGAGCTTGTATACTAATATCATTTTCATTACAACCTGCCTATAGAGGACATCCATACATTATAGGCCTAGGTGTACCAGGCTCTACTGTGTAGTCTCACTACAGATGATTATAGCAAAACCGTACGAGCATTACCTAACCCTAAATGTTTGACATGCTTGATCATTTATGCGTACTGTGATAGATATAATAATGTCACATTGGTTCTAATTGTACCAATGAGGCTGCTGGATTTGGGCGGTAGCATCACCTGAATTGTGGGGAACTGAGTCCAACCCCACACCATGTGACAACTGTCAGTCTTAATCCATTTCTGGCCAATCAGCAGCACCTCACTTATGCCCAAGAGCAAGGGTGATTTTTGGCAACCGGGCGCATGACATTGTGGCTTCATAGGGAATAGGATCATTATTATTGTTTCTATATTTTCCTAAATTGGTTTGAAATTATTTTGTATTATGTTTCTTACTTTAAAAGCTTGCTGCTTGTGTTGTAGCTACCAGAGATCATCCAGCCTCGTCCTTGAACGAATTACTGTAGCAACAGAAGCCATAGCTACTGCATGATTTGGCCACTCCATCAGCCAAAGTATTGCCTGTAATGTGTATTCCAAAACGTTGATGTTCCAATATAAAAACTACATAGACATTGGATAGCGTATCTTTCAGATGCACACAGTAGTTGGTGTTTGTTGGCATTACCTTTTAATCTCTGAACTCATTCTGGCGCCAGTAATGGAGATATTCATTGAAGGATTGGCCACAGTAGTAGGAATCACAGACGATTAGTGTTAACTGTCCTGGATCCGTGTGTTCCAGTGCCATCAACAGAGCCTTGAGCTCTGCGAATTGTGCAGTGCAGTCCCCAAGGTCTGCGTGTAAGTATGTTGTGATTGGAATTTACCTTCATTCATGTAGCCACTCACAACCACATGGGCGGCAGAGTATTGGTGTTTGGTGCCTATTGCTGGTTGGACTGAACCATCAGTGTAAACAATTGTGATATTATTCAGTAGGCAAAGTGTTTGCTGGAACTGGGTATTCTAGTTCGTATTGGAGAAATTCTTGAGTTTGTAATTTAGGGTAAAAAACATAATCCACATTAGTGACTGTCAGAGTAGTTTCCCATTGAATCCAAAGTGGTTGTAGTGCCTTAGTGTTAAGAATGCTGGCTTTTGTGACAGCCTTGAGGGCTTGGATCGGAGATACAACAATAATGGGTTTCCCCTGGGCCAGTGGTCTCTCTTTAATGACAGCCATCTGAATAGCAGTCAGAATTCTTTCTGTGGGAGCGTTGTTCAGCTATGAAATAGAGATGTGATTTGTATGCTATAGGGATGGGGTCACCTTAATTGAGCGTTCCGTAGGTGAAACCCATGACACCAGCAGTTACTCCGATGATCAAATGTGTTTTGTTGTCTCTTGTTTGTAAGTGTTTAGCTGCAAGCATGTCTTGTTGCAGTGCTCTGAGAATGCGTATTTTCAACCATCCAGTATTTGCTTGAAAAATCTGGACTGATTAGATATTATAATGGGTTAATGCATTGTGCATAACCTGGAATGTTAGATCTGCCAAAATGTATAAAGCCCAACAATGACTAGAGCTTTTTGAGGGTGTCCGGTGGTTGCAACTGTGCGTGCTTTTCCAGAAACGGGGGCGCCAGGCTCTTGCTTTCATCTGATAATTCGTATTCCAAAAATAGGTCACTGAGGAAGGCTATTTTTGTGAAATTAAATTTGTAGCCTCTTTCAACATATCCTGGACTGTTTCTCTACCCTTGTGGGATTCTGAAAAACTTTTTTTGCAGCCCTAAAGCGCTAAAACTTCTTAAATCCCTAGTTTTAGGTGCTATATTTTAGCAGAAGAAAAAAGCCCAATAATGACTGGAGCTTGAAAATATCCAAGGTTGTTTTGTATTTTTTGCGCACTAAATTGTTAATAAGAGCTGTACTGTGTGCATTTTCAACGGCAAATGTGTATGACTATTTAAATTCTGTAGTCTGACTATTGTACATGAATGGTCTGATTTAGTTACAGGGAACAGCGGGTTGTTCATTGGTAAGACACGGGTTAAGCTACACCCTGGTACTCTAATTGAGTGAGGATTTCTCACTGGTGCTTTAGCTTCATGTTTTATTGGCTATTAGGGTAGAGGTTATAGTTGGGACCTAATTGGTATTATGTGGTAGGGAGAATCTTTATCCAACTGTATATGGTTGAGATATAACTCGAGTACCTGTGCCATCACCCAGTCAATAGGGCATGCATCCCTGAGCTCTCTTGGAACAAGGGGCGAGAAAGAGGGTTCAAAAACCTCTTCCCCTTATGGGAGAGTACGGACAAATTCTGGTGGCCAATCTTTTTCGGCCAATTAAATATCATAAATGGTTGTGACACGATCCCAAAAGATAGAATCAATTGTGCGCTCTATGCCTCCTTCTAATTGTATTTTCAGTTTATACACATAATCAGATGTGGAGTCGCGCATGTCAGCAGTCACGACTTGTAAAAAGTTGTTAGTTGCTTTCACCTCCGGATGGTCTTCAAGATTCCGGTGAAATATTGTGCCCTCTGCAGCGATGTCAAGCAGGGCCAGTGCCCACTTCCTGTTCTTCAGTAAAGATCTCATCCTGAGTGCCATTTCTTATAGAAATCGCTGCCACATTATTCTTTTTAAATTGAGGTTTTTGTTGGGGAAGGTTTTCTTCTTTACTAACAGAAACTTCTGATGAGCATGGTGACTCCTTTTTTGGTTTTATGTAAACAGTTCACTGTTCTGACCGCCCACCTCTCTCCCTACTTTTATCAGGTGAGTTCTGAAAGGAACAAGATTAGCGTAAATCATTATATTGATATCTATCAGGAGTTTTTATATTATCTCTATTTCTAAGATTATAACGGTTTTGAGGGGCCTTCGATCGCGGAGGGTATCCCCTTTCTTTTTTTGGTGTGTTTTTTTTTTTATCCTAGAGTTTTTAGAACCCTCAGGTGCTTGCTTGGTAGAATCTTTATTGGATTTACCCTGCAATTGTAGTTTACTAGGTCTGGACCAATTCTAGTGTAGGTCTCGGCAATAATCTTTGGCAGCTTGCGTTCTTAATCCTGTACAGAAACATCCCTTAGTCGCATGGGCACTGCTAGTGCTACTCCTTCCCTTTCCTTCCTTCATATTATTGAAGACTCAGTGGCAAAATGATCATTAATTGAATCCTCAGATCTAGGGCCAGGGCAGCCGTGTATTCATCTTGAATTTGTTATAACACTTTGGCAAGATTGGCAAGTGTTGGTGTACCGTGTGCGGTAGTATAGAGTGTGGCAAATACTGTGCCCCAAGTAGTGCAGTTATTTAGTGTGGAAACCATCCCAAATGGCAAGCACATATTGAGAATTCTATGTTTATCCTGTGCTCCCGTATGGGGAAATACTGCTTCCAGCTAATTTATTTTTTGAGCTAACCACAACAAAATTTCTTCCCTTTTGGCGGGTACCTTACCCATGACCAAATGTGTGGTTGCGTGGTTAATGCCTGGTGTGACTGCGTGAGGTTGCGCTGGAGCAGCAAACTGTTTGCAAACTGTACTAAGAGTCTATATATTGCTATAAGCTCAATGTGTGAGCGGCAAACATCAGCCAATAAAGGCCAAGTAGGACCATCATTACTCGGAGGACCTAACCTAACGTGTAGTATTGTTTGGGGTAGGGTGCCATCAAGCCAGTTATGGTGGTCTTAAAAGGATAGAGGTATCTCTAAATATGCGTATGCTGTGTAATGTGCAGGTATATTAGCAGATGTTTAATGATGAAATGTATTAGTATTCCCATTAACAGTTGGAAAATTGATCCAAGAAAGAAATGTTTCTGTTCCATAAGCTGGATGAGCCTCAACTACAAAGGTAACAGGAGCCCGTGGGCTGTAAGGCCTTTAGCTAATAAATGAGTTGTGAGGGGAGGTCGCATGTTTACTGCAATTACCACTCATTGCAGGTGCGCCATGGTCAATGTACCTGTTCAGAGATAAGGATACCAAATGGGGATTGATCCTTTTAAGGTTCAAGCTTGAACAACCTACAGCATCAAATAGGTAGTACCTATCTAGCTGAGGAGGAAATCCTCAATACCAGGGACGTCTCCGTATATATTATTGAGGTGCCTTTAGCACATATGAGACAGAGACACTCAGGAAGACACAAAAATCAGTGCCTGATCAAACGCTGGCCATTCTGGCCATTCAGCAGCACCTCACCTATGCCCAAGAGCAAGGGTCATTTTTGTCAACCAGGCGCATGACATTGTGGCTTCTTAGGGAAGTGGATCATTATTATTTTTTCTATATTTTCCTAAATTGGTTTGAAATTATTTTGTATTATGTTCCTTATTTTAAAAGCTTGCTGCTTGTGTTGTAGCTACCAGAGATTGTACAGAACAGGTTTTGTCCTAAACATAATGTGATTATTACGTTTTTAAGGGGTTACCCCCTTCCGAATTAATAGCTAACTTCTGACACCCTGAATACATAAACATGCATGTGGCTTTTTATGGCTTCAATCCTTCACTCAGAGGTGACAAAATTAGTATGCTGACACAGTTTACTAAGTGCAGACAGGCTAAAGTTGTGCTGTTACAGAAAAGGACATTAGTGCTGTATTTTAAAATGAAACTAGGCCTTGGAAGTATACAAATACTGTACACTTTCTATATATTGTGAAGTTGTGGTTAGTTTGTTATTGGTATGACTTGTAGATTTGATTTGTTGTAACATGAATGAGTTCTGACTCAAGCGGGTAAGCCTACTGTTAGAATATCAGCTTTTAACTGGACCTGGTCATACATATGGACTGACGGAAGTAGTGTGGCAAAATCCCTGTTGGCCTACGTTTCCTAGAAATGGGAAGGAAAATACATTAATCCCGCAGATGATGTTAAATCTCTGGTCCAGATGCTGACTTTGCTCTAGGAGAACTATTCGAATGACATCTTGAACTATATGATGATACTGAAATCCCTGTGGAAATGTTATCTGCAATGGTAAGTTTAGTCACCAATACATGCTGTTTGAGTTGCATGGCACCAGCATTAAGATTGCTGTACTTTATGGTTTCAGAAGCTATTTTTACCTTCGAGATGCTTGTCTTGTTTACAGGGTGGTATATCTACGAATGTCAACCTATTTACTAAGAAGGTTTTTGCCACTAGTTAAGAAACAAAGCATTGCCTAGTTTTTGTTTCAAGCACCACTAAACCAGCAGTGTGAGAGGGAGAATAGTGAGAATGTACATCTTGTCAGATCATGTATATACTTTGTTACCTCTGGTCTGATCATGGCGTGCGATAGTAATCATCAGAATAACATTTATTTTAGTTGATTTTATGGCCACTGTTATTGTACAGGACCCTAATGCTTTTTAGGCAGTGGATTAGCTCATTGGGATAATTCTTCCTGTGGAGGAGCCTGTTTTTAACCGGATCGTCACAGGTTGGATTCTTGCTGGGGTCCCTCAGCATTATATGCCCTGAGGATTAATGAAAGTAGCTCTGCTTAGTTGGTTAGGGATAAAACATCTATCATAGCACCAAGAAACCACTTTGATGGTATATTAGCAATTTACATTGTCAATTAGACTTATTGTGTGCTTCAATAACAAGTTTTCTTGAGGAAAGGCCCACAGCTCTTAATATGTACTTTGGCATGTCCAACAAAGGAATTCATTTTAATGATCCAGGCCAAGGCATATACGTTTTACTTTACATGTAGTTATATATAGTGATTTTTACAGAGCACAGATTGGTCGCAATATGCTTTTTAACTCACGTCTTCAGACCTTCATAAGTCACCTTTATTCATATAACAAGTTACATGTTAAAATGACGTATTCTTTACATCATCATGATTCATCAAGCCATGCAAATGTAATGTTCATATTAATTCTAATTCCTTGAGGGCTGTCAACTGCAAGCACGCCAATGTTTATAGTGGTTCCTTCATCTGTAGTATTGTTTAAATCCTGCCAGCCATTTGAGTGACTTTAGTTTAACCAAAAGTCTGCTTCACGCTGTAACCCCATCCACTGCGTCTTTTTTTGATGATAGGTGCATGTATGAACCTGATGACAGGGACAGCTGTGGAGTCACTCCATTTATAGATGCCATACAGAATGGACACATAGACATAGCGAAACGTCTCCTGGATATACATAAGGTATTACTTTCTGGTTGTTGTACGTTTTGGACATGTTCATTGTATATGCAATGTCTTGTATTTCAACCACCTCAAACATATGAGATACTCAAAGCAAAATATTGTTCCTGCTAATGCAGGTTGTTAATTAACGCCATATTTGTATAAGATGGTGATACAGGGTTGGAGTACGCTCCTGGAGAAGACCACAATGTCTCAGGCTTGTAGCACATTGAGGAAATGAGCCCTCCTGCCCCCCCTCCTTACGTGTAGAGACCACCGGTGATCCTCCCTTGTTCCTCTTGCAACACCATCAGAACCTGAAAGAAAAACAAAAGGACTGCAGATTAGAGGAACAGCTCTATGCGGAAGAACCACCAACAATTAAAACAGACTTCTGCTTTCATGAAAGAATGGGCTGAGTCACAAGGCAAAAAAGGATGCAGACGAGGAAGTCGGTGCACAGCTGAATCCCGGAAGCAACTCCAAGTAGAAGGACTTTGAAGGAGCATGCCAGGAGAGCGCCAGCAGACGAGAAGAACCGGAGCATCGCAATGACATGCATCGCAACCGTGGAGGGTTTAGATAGAGCCCTGGAGAAGTCGACTCCACTAGGGACTCCCTAGAGACCTTTTATGAGGACTGATGGACACTGCTAGAGGACATACTGGAGCCACCACAACTCAGAGTTGTGGCAGTGCTGGCGCTGGTGGTGGCAGCCATCTCCCAAAACCTGGGGAAGGAAAAGGAAAAGAGAGCAACATTATCACCTGCTACTGAGACCTGGAGAATGACCATCATCCTGCTACACTAAACAAACCCAAGAAATTTCAACCCATACTTTGTTCTGTTTATACATCCTATCAATAGATATAAAAATTCACAAACAAACCAAGCCTCTGAAGCCGTATTTCTGCCCGTCCCTCCCACAAGTGGTGTCAGAAGGGGGATCGGAGGAAATGGAGGCTATGGTATCTAGAATGGCAGAAGGGCAAAATGTCCCCAGCTACTGAAGACCAAGAGACTTTTCGAAAAGCCATGACTAGTCAGGCTGAACAGCTTAATGAGGTTTCGCAGTTACTGGATGCAGCTATTGGTAAACTGGCAGATGTGTTGGGCCTGCAATGCAGTCACATCGCCCTCCCTTCTGTAGTATTGCAAAAGTATGTGGAGGAAGACGACCCTAACATCTTCTTCAATAACTTTGAATGCTTGGCTCAGATGGCTGCTTGGCCCAAAAACAGATGGGGGCAATATCTTGGGCTCCTGCCCTTGGAGGATCTGGAAACTGCCTATCAGGCAGCTACTCCAGGAGGAACCACCCCCTATGTGGACGTTAAAAGCATTCTAGAAAGGCTTGGGATGGACTCTGAGACATATCGGGTTCATGTGAGACAAATTAAGCAGAGGATCTTTAAAACCCCTAGTTTTTCTCAAAGAGAAATTAGCAGAGCAGGGAACCCCATTTACTTCCAAACTCATGAAAGAAATATGCAACTATTTGGGTAGAAAATAGACTCGTATTAGGGCCTTCCATCCTCAGAAAGATACTCTGTCGAGTGATACATTACTTCTCCAAAGAATAAGTTTGAAAAACTATTAGATCTAGAAGAAAAAACATGAGAACAAATGCCTTATTTGCTACAAGGAACAGAGCAGTACTGGCTTCCCACTTTTTTATCTGTTGTTTGGCCAAGAGCCCTGTACCCCGTTAAACATGGCCAGGGAAACATGGGAACAGGAGAAAGACAATCCCAAACCATTGTAAAAACCCATTTTAGCCAGAAATGCGAGATAACAAGAATGAACCTAGAACAAGCCCAACAAACCCAGAAAATACAGTACAAAAAAAACAGTGTTTGCGATAGGATATCAGGTGCTCTTACTATGACCTTCTTCCCAACACAGAATGTTGTGCCAATGGCAGGGTCCATTTACAATATTAGAACAAGTTACCCCAGTGACCTTTAGGGTGGAGCTCAACAAAGAGAAGAATGAGTCAACAATCAATAATGTGAACTTGCTAAAGTAGTGGGGAGGCCCCATCTCGGTCCTGATTGAGACTACTGCAGAGAAGAGAGCACCTAATTTAAAAGTGTATTGACCTTGATCTTGTGGTTGAACTACAACAGGAACTGACTGAACAATTACGGCCTTATCACAGGGTTTTCTCCAGAACCCAAGGGGAAAACTAATGTAATCCAGCAATTCTATTTTCACTGAACCTAGGCAGAAAGTACACCTTAAGCCGCATAGAGTTACTGAAGCTTGCATACAGACTGTTGAGGAGGAGGTACATAATATGTTGAAAATGGGAGCTATAGAGCCTTCTGTGAATAAATGGAACTCTCCTATTTTATTGGTACCAAAACCAGATAGCTCCATACGATTTTGCATTGACTTTTAAGAGGTAAACAAGATTTCCAAGTTCAATACCTACCCTATTTCCCGTATTGATGAGATGATCAAGAGATTAGGTGATGTTATCTACATCAGCACGCTAGACCTATGTAGAAAGTATTGGCAGATTCCTCTCAAACCTAGTGATAACGAGAAAACAACCTTTTACGCATCAGGAGGGTTTTACCAGTTTACTGTTCTCCCACAGTACTTACGCAGCTGTTAATGACATAATCATATAAAGCCCTTCTTGGGAAGCCCGCATAAGACATCTACAGAATGTTCTACAGGTGTTAGGGTCTGTTTGGTCATATAATCTGAAGCTCCTGGACCTGGCCCATGAATCCTGCCATTAATACCTGTATTGTGCAACATCGGAGCCTAGCGATACTACCCAGTTGCTCTATGAGATGCGCTGATCCTGAAATGCTAACATCATGCACAGCAGAGGCCGCTGAGTAACCTGAACCGCCTGAGACCACAGCATAGCTGGGGCCTGTGCCTTCCTTCCTGCCTTCCTTCCTGTGGATCCCCCAGGGCTGGCACCGTCCCGCAGGCCCATCTCACAGGCCTCCTCACCGTATTTCTGTGTGAGCAGCATCCTGGGGCAAAGTCAGTGTTAAAGACCTTCCAACATTGCAGTGGTGCTAAGGTTGTGTTGGCGGCCTGTCGGCGTCTGCCGAATTGGGACAATTTCACCCAATGATCCCAGACGGATAAGAGCAGTGAGGGGGTGCTGGTTATCTCATGCTGATCGTATCCTAGGCCATGGACCGTCTCTCTCACCCCACTCCCCCTATAAGAAGTGAATGGTGGCTGCGTCGTGAAAAATGAACAGCACTGCTGAGTGACGTAGGCGACTGAGCAATGCTCAAGGCTGCTGACCGCCTGGGGCCATTGTCTGGTCTAAATGGCCCACTATATCGCAGAACCACATAAGCCCCTTCTAACGAGATAGCTACCGGGAACTCCTAGCGATCGTGCTTGACCGGTCTGGTGTTAATAGAACTATATTCAAGACTACTTGTTCCCCTCAGTGGCTTTAACCTCCACCCTCGCCGAATTATGAAGTCCACGAACACCATTGGTGCAGCACAGGAGCAGCCCCCGGAAGGCTCGTGTGGGAATACTAGAAAACCACAGAGGAATATCGTGCTCTGCATATATTCACAGTGCCAACATGCTCCTTAATGTGCTGACTATATTGCTGCTCATGAATGCTGAACCCCGTGTGAAAAACTGAAACTGCTTATAGCTGCTGGGAGTGCACAACATCAAAGAACGCACTGCCTAACAACGAATATACTGCCACGCGGAGAAAAGGGGTGGATGACAGTATGCCTCGCCATTTATCTTGTGCTGGACTGGTTGCTGCTTTAACAGACGACACAATTGAAATTCGTTACTGATTGACTCTCAGAATTGTTCCCTCCAGAGACACCACTACGAGGCATCCTATAAATAAATCTGGTGCACAGACTTCGCACTCTCGGTCTAGATCTACACGTTTTCAGAACTCTGTTACACGAACACCTGAAGATGTCATCCCCTCTACTGTCCTGACTGCCGAAACTGACAAATTGGACCTTATCCTACAGGAGATATGCGAGTCAAGGGCGGCAATTGAGCAGCGCTTGCAGGCGATAACTACTAACATCGGCATACTTTGATGATCTGGAATTAATGATCTGTGGCTGTGTATAACACTGGTGCGCACTTCCAGGTTTATTGTTTGAAGATTGACTACACAATGTTGATGTACAGAGTCCAAAGTAGCAAAGTTTCCGTTCCAGGAGTGCCAGAATGGTTCTACACCTAGCCACAAGGTGTATGTGCTGCAAACCCAGATGGTCCACAGTCAATTACGAGGAGAAAAAGGAACCATGGCACAGCCACATGTTCATAATGATGTTCTTTTATTCTTCTAAGTGAATCATATATCCTTTCACAGCAGGTATGAAGTCATCATGGTCACAAATCGAGTCGATACACTACTATACTATTCAATGCATAGACAGCCGACACGTGTTTCGTTGTTCGCGACTTTATCAAGGCTGTGAAACAATATTGCAAATAAAGTATATATAAATGAACTGGTAATTCCAACAGTTAAAGAAAACATATGGTGTCCTTTAACCCTAAAAATAACGACGAAACACGTGTCGGCTGTCTATGCATTGAATAGTATAGTAGTGTATCGACTCGATTTGTGACCATGATGACTTCATACCTGCTGTGAACGAATATATGATTCACTTAGAAGAATAAAAGAACATCATTATGAACATGTGGATGTGCCATGGTTCCTTTTTCTCCTCATACTTTGATGATCAGCGTAAAATTTCTGATAGAATTCAAACAAACGAGATGACCGTATCAACACTAGCTCCAGGTCAGGCGGAACATTCTGCCCAACTTACTCATCTAAGTCAACAAATGGATTGACTGCAAGACCGAGCCAATGACACAGAGGGTAGAGCCCGAAGGAACAGTGTGGGAGCACCGGAAGAAGTAGAGGGCCACATTGCCACCCAATTTACTGAGGACTGGTTTCGCTCAGTGGTGACCCCATCCGGGCTCTTGGAGATGTTTGTTGTGGAGAGAGCACACCGGGTCTCCACTAAACGGCCCATCCCAGGAGTGCCACCTAGTCCCATGGTAGCAAAGATCTTGAACTTCAGAGACTGTGACACACTGTTGCGAGCGGGACATGAAAGACCACCATCCACATGGAGAATACCAAGGCTTCCCTATTTCCGGACTATGCCCTATCAGTCCAGAGGAAACTCTTGTCATTCCAAGAAGTCAGATGGCCTCCATCGGACTGCAATACGCCCTACTGTTCCCTGCAAAACTAGAGGTGATCCATGAGGCGTGTACTTTCTTCTTCGAGACGCGGGAGGGGGCATGTGACCGGTTAGAGGCCCACTTCCTAGACTCGCAAGTCCAATGTGGACCGACTCCAAGTCGCCTAGGCGGGTTCGGAGGAGGAAACGACGTGTAGTTACACAGAGCAGTCCAAAGATGGCTCCTTCACCGCAGCAGGCTCGAGAGGGACAATGAGCAGCGCTCACAGCAGCAACCTCTTTTAGACCCTGTAATGATCGTACTGCCTCCAGCTCGTCACAGGGAAGCGCCTTGGACTCAGACTCTGCTGCCAGTATGGCTCTATTTCCATCAATTACACCGCAGATGACTCACATTTGATGTGATAAACTGCTAAGTAGGAGACATGAGATACACTGTATAGTCCCTTCTGGTGAGACTGTGAACTCCTGGTCCACAATTTGAAACTATGTCTCATAAGCAAACAGCGGGCTCATCTTTCCTCGAACATTGATGGAACTGGGTAGAACTGGGCTTCTACCTATGCAGCACTTAAGGCCACATAACAGTAATCATACTCCTGTTAATTTTTATCATGTAACCAGAGTCTGGTGGGCTTCTCACTCACCTTCACAGGATCTAGGGTTATTCCCCCTCCAGGTTAATGCTCCTGGGTCACAGCCACACACACCCCTCTTGCAAGGTCACCTGTTCTTCTATAATGAAAATGTTATTGTTGGTTTTAATGTTTGGTCTAGTAGTTCCCAGATTCTGGACCTTGTATTCAGGATTAGGGGATTAAAGTTTATCATTGTCACCTAGCACACTACACAAGGGAGTAGGATAGGGCCATTCACGAATGACTGAAGCTTCTGAGGGTAGAGCTAAGCATTGTAACTCATGGATATGACCACGATCTTGAGTGCATATAATATAATCACTTGGAGTGTGCGGTTCCTTGGGTCTGTGTATAAAAGGCATAGGGTGTTGACACAGCTTCATAGACGTCATGCCCTCATGGCGTTTTTGCAGGAGACCCATCTATCTGCTCATGAAGCCCAGAAGATGTGCAGGAAGTGGAAAGGTCAGCTCTTCTATACTTCTTACTCAGCTTTTGCAAGGGGTGAGGCCATATGGCTATGATACTAAGATAGATGCGAAATGGTGCTCCATCTTCCTAAATGGCACTCTAGATGGGGATACCTTATTGTTGGGATGCATATATGCACCCAACACAAAGCAGACTGTTTTCATTCACACCTATCTACAGTATTAGCGGACTGGTCAGCGTTTCCTTGGATACTGGATGGGGACTTCAACGCAGTGCTGGACACAGTGTTAGACAGATCTCACCCTTCCTTACCCGGCACTGTGTTGATTTGCCATCTAGGGCTTTGAAGCAGTGGATAGTAGGCTGGGGCCTGTTGGATGTCTGGCATAGCCAAAGTGGTTCATTAAGGTAATATACTTCTTAGTCATACCCTCATACATTACACTCTCGTCTGGACAGGTTATTGTGGCAAACTACACTCCTCCCAAGAATGACACTGCTGTTCAGTTAGGAAAGGCGATTTCAGATCATAGTTGAAATAGCTGTCTCCTGGGGCTTGGTGCCTTCCCCAATACCCACTTGGCGTTTACTGCTGACTCTGCTAGAAGATGCAGCATTCAGGGAGACACTGGCTACGACCATTGACACTTATTTTACTGAAAGTAACAGTACAGCAGCCTCACCAATGGTGGAATGTAAAGCCTTTAAGGTTGTGGTGTTGGAGTCCTTCATCAGTTCAGTAATGGGGGTGAGACATGAGGTCATAAGGGAGATCACACAATTAAAGAACAAAATGGGCTCCTTGGAACTACAGGCTCATCATAACACTGAAGGTACAAGAGCACTGCAAGAGGCTTGCATTAATTATGCCAAACTGTTAGAATGTCTTCGTCTCATTGACTTTAAGGAATATGCACGGAACTTGCATGCAGAGACTGATAAGTCAAGGTCCTTGCTGGCTTGCTTGATCTGAATGGATTACCTACCCACGCCCATTCTATCCATACAAGACCTAATATGTGGGGTACTTGATACATAACAGACCATTATTAGAGCTTGCAATTTCTATGCACAGCTAACAGCCACCCCGCCACTCCTAATCCAGCTGGTATTGATGCATTTATTCGACAAGCATGACTACCTAAAATGACACCAGATGAGAGGGAAACCATGCGGGCACCCATAACATCTAGAGAAATACGGAGGGCCTTTAAAGACCTTGTCAGAAATAAAACGCCGGGATTAGACTGAGTCCCAGTTGAATTTTACTCTACATATGCTTCTAAATTGGTCAGATTGAGCGCCGGACCAGGCAGGGCTGCCCGTTATCACAGCTTTTATTTGTCCTGCCACTAGATCCACTGGCACAACATTTCAGAAGGAATCCGCTGAATGGGGCATACACTGGGTTGCAGAATTCACTCTGTCTCCCTGTATGCAGATGACATGATCCTTTACCTCTAAGATCTCCATGCCGGACTACGGGGCATACCCAAGCTGTTGACCTCCTTTGGAGCCCTTTTGGGACTTCACATCAACATTGAAAAATCTTGTGTATTTCGGTGTTCAGACAGTCCCTGTTGATGACAAACAATTATCTGTGGTTACGCACACTGATCGATATGTGTGCATCAACATCTATCGCAACACGAAGGACGTCCTTGAGGGTAACCTTGTGAGGGTAACCTTGTGAGGGCGACTAATTCACTCAAGTGACTCACAGATTGGTTTCTGGACCACTTTGCCCCTATCGGTGGCAGGCCGGCTGGCCCTATCAAAGATGATTATGTTGCCATGTCTTTTGTATTACTAAGTGAACCTTCCAGTGATGGCGCCAGCTTGGGCATTCCGCTTTTGAACGCTTTGTTAGGAGACCTGACCTGGGGGAAAGGTCTCCATAGGGTCTATCTCACGAGGTTACAACTTCCCATGACCAAGGGCAGACTGGGAGCCCCAGACTTCAAAGTGTATTGCATAGTGGGACAATTGCAATGGTTATCATACTGGATAGCTGGACGCAATCTGACGGAAACAGAGTACACACCGACTCAGATCAACCGTGGTCAACTGCACAGACTGATAAGTTCCGGAGTAAACCCCCCCAATCTCCCCTCAAACCATGCCCTCTCCTGCTGCAAGTAGCACTTGCTTACTGGAAGCTAGCATTGAGGTACACCACCGCAGCTGCGTCATATGAAACTCATGTGCCACTCTGGGGTCTCCCCAAATCCTATGGTACACTTACATCACATCTGTTGACACTGTGGGAGCAAGAAGGGGTTTCAACAAAAGGGCCGCTGTTTCCAGATGGTACAATATTATCACATGACGACTTCACACACCTGCATGGACTTCCCAAGACGCTGTTTGTAATCCATGCCAGTATAGTTCAGTATGTGTAACAACATCTGCCCTCAAATGGTAGTGAACCCAGCACACAAAATCACTCCAGGCAGTACACCCTATGGGGAGTGGGAGACATCTAGTCCACTGGCTCTACCGAGGACTTCGTACAAGTCTGTATGCATCATTAACTCCATTAAAACAAACTTGGGAAGTGGACCTTCTTTGGGAAATCCTTGACAAAGACTGGGCACAAATACTTGAGTATCCCAAACTTTTCTTATGTAATTCTAGACTTAAATTTATACAGTTCTCTCTCTTACATAGAGCATTTCTAACACCGCATAGACTGGCTACAACATTCCCAACCATATAGTCCGACTGTCCCTGTTGTAGGGCTCCTCAGACTGATCTCCTGCTCATACTATAGACATGTCCCCATCTGTCCGAATACTGGAGGATGGTGGCAGCCAGCCCTGGGTGATGTTTGAGGACTGGGCCAATGGGGTACCCCAGCACAATGCATACTTGGACTACATACATGACCGCAGGGATCCAGGGCAGTATTACGATTTGCAGATTTGGCATTACTACTAGCAAAGAGACTTATTACACGACAAGGGAAGGCTCCAACAGCGCCTAAATTGTCTAGGTGGAGGGACGAGCTAGCACACTGGGGGCTTGGGGAAAGTGATGTTTTTCGTTGAGAGGAGTAGCTTGGCATCTGCAAAAAGCTTGTTTCCCTAGAATGGGATGCCCTATTAAAAGGGTTCAAAGCTCAGGACATGGCACCTAACTTGACTGTCCAATATATATATATACACCATGTACTGCTCCTAATATGGATGATGATATATCGGCAACACCCTTACACCGGGTGAGTCCATTCAAGTAAAATGGATGCCCCATGCATATTCCTCTAGAGATTTGATTATATAAACCCCTCTTAAGCGCCTGACTGTTTAGATAGGCCTCCGCTAACACCCCTCCCCTGCATAAATTTGACAATCACATTACCTCTCCAAGTTGTCGCTACATACCAGTACCCCCTAGATAGTTGACACGATCCATTTGGGTAGGGGGGCAGGGGAATATATTTTAATGTTTTACTTCTTTAATTTGTTTGTATTATAAGAATATTATGTTGCCCTGGAATGCTTCTTGTATGGTCACTTATTGGATAATGGTCAATTCTTTGATGTCTACTGTCGACAACAAGTTGTAACTTGAAAAATGCAGTCAGTTTTGTGTTTAAAAAAAAAAAATACAGCAGTAAATCATATTAAGTACCTAGAATATACATACTATGAGAAGGCCTCATACAACCCCAGTCAGAAAAAAGTGTGACTATCCTGCAGGTGCCATTTCCAGAGACAAAGAGAAACTTTGGTTTGGTCGACTATTATAGGAAGTTTATCGCAAGATTCTCCCAAATAGCCACACCACTGACCGACCTCTTGAAGAACAATAGAGAAGCAGAACAATGCTTAAGATATCCCTCACAGCAAGTCGTAGAAGCTTTCCATGTGTTACAGAATATTCTCACATCAGAACCTGTTCTTCATAGCCCTGATTTCTCACAACCATTCATCCTCTAAACAGATGCCTCCGGAGAAGGTCTCAGTGCAGGTCTATCACAAAAGGATAAAACAGGGATTGAGAGTCCTGTCGTGTACATAAACCAGAAGCTCTTTCCCCGTGAAAAGAACTACATCATTAAAGAAAAAGAAGCACT
The DNA here is from genome assembly GCF_031143425.1 of Pleurodeles waltl. Lineage (NCBI taxonomy): Eukaryota > Metazoa > Chordata > Amphibia > Caudata > Salamandridae > Pleurodeles > Pleurodeles waltl. Next base: position 710,456,803 of record NC_090442.1, read on the forward strand.
AGCCATCAAATGGGTTATTGAGTCCCTCCGATGGTTTCTAGAGTGACGGGAGTTCACTGTTTACACCTACCTTAATCCCTTGGATTGGATATCTCCAAATTAAGGTAACATCGCTCATGTATTGCGGTTGCACTTCAGCCTTTTTGTTTTGAAAGACATCATCACAAAGGAAAAGAGGAAACTAATGCTGACTTTTTGTCCTGATACCCTTTGCACCCATTTTTTTCCAGGGAAGAAAGTAAGCAAGGAGACATTTGGAAAAGACCACTCCTGCTCCACTTCCTTACCTGCCGGTTATCCTCCCTTGCTCCTCTTACAACGCCATGAGGACCTGAAAGAAAAACAAAAGGACAGCAGATTAGAGGAAGGGTTGCTTGCAGAAGAACTGTCACCAACTAGAAAAACAGACTTCTCAGGGATGAAGGGATGGTGTCACAAGGCAGAAAAAGGAGGCGGACCAGGAAGACGGCGCACAGATGAAACCTGCAAGCAACTACAAGATGAAGGACCCTGAAGGAGCATGCCAGGAGAGCGGCCAGCGTATCGCAACACTGGAGGGTTGAAAGAGTGGTCGGAGAAGCCGATTCCACAGAGGAGCCCCTGGTGACCTCGTATGAGGCCTGGTGGACACAGCAAGAGGACGGGCAGAAGCCAGACACAACTCAGGAGAGTTGTGGTAGTGCGGGCACTGGTGGTGGCAACCACCTCCAAAGACCTAAGGAACGAAAAGGAAAAGAGAACGTTATCACATGCTACCTGACCTGGAGAATGACCATCTCCCTGCTACGTTAAGCAAACCCACAAAATAGCAACTCATACTTTGTTCCGTTTATACTGCCTATCAATAAATATCAGAATTCGCAAAACAACCAAGCCTCTGAATCTGTATTCCCACTGGTCCCTCCCACACACGTTCAGTATGAGAAACAGAATTTCAGTAGAAGGGACCGGGTTAGAATGTTGCAAATTAAGGGATGGGCCGCCATGGTGTAGGGTGAAAGTGCAGTGTTAGTGTAGGCATTGCTTTATTGAGGGTAGGGCACACTCTTCCTGTGTCAAGCAGTGCTAATTGGGGATTATTATAAACCCATCAAATGTTAGAATTGATTAATTAAGAGGCATAATAATTTTAGATGGAGTTAGGATGCAGTGGTTGAGGATTACAAAAGACTGCGTTAAATCCAGCCAGGTGCTGAGTTGTTTGTAGTTCTTGGATTGTAAGCTGACGATTTGCACTTGCAACTGTTTGATGTCTGTTGCCGGAATGCAGGTGGTGCAGTTATTTAGGAATAGCAAAGTTTTCAAATGTCTTCAGTAGTGAATTTTCTCCTCTGTGCTTTTAATGCTGGCTAGTAGTGAGTTCCTGAGTCCGATGGCTTATACAGAGGAAGCAGTGCTCCCACAGAATTTTCATGGTAAGGTGGTGTAAGTGGTGTAAGCCTGAAGTGCAGTGTTTTGTTTGGGTTGTATTGCTTGAATTTAACTTTTAGGTATAGCGATCTATTTCCTTCGGAGCCTCTGTAGAAAATGAAGAGTGCTATGAACATTGCCCTTTTAGCTATTGGTAGGTACTACCGCTGTTGAAGCACTGAAGTCATGTGTCTTCTTTGCTAAAGAAGAAGCGTTGCAGCAGCATTTTGGATGTGTTGTATTTTGTGTATAACGAATGGTGTGCAAAGGTAGCTGGGCTGTTCGTATAGTCAAGCTTGGACTGCAAGTGTGAGGATGGCTTTCAGTTTATGTTGGTATTCAAGGTATGGGAAGATGCAACATAGTGTTTTCATTGTGTAGAAGCCACTCTTGGCAAAGTTTTAGTGAGGTATCAAGGATAGGTCTGACTCCATGTTTGTTCCTAGGTTTCTAACTTGTCTTCATGCTGTCAGAGGGGTTTCAAGTTCCTTGGCCCATTTGGCAGTACTGTGGTAGTTTTGCCATTGTCTACATGCCATAATCTCTGTCTTTGCAGTATTGCGCTTTAGATCGTTACTCATCATCCATGTGGTTATGGCACGAAGGCAGCCATCGGATTGTGAATTGTAAAGGTCTGTGGGGCCTATACATTTTTTTTAATGAGATGGGTGTTATCTGCATAGTTGTAACAGGTGAGCTTGTATGATTTAATCAGGTTTTGTAGGGGTGTTAGATAGATGTAGAATATTAGAGGGGATATGATGGACCCGAAGGAACGCCACAGTGTTGTGGTCACGACCCTGTATACTTATGCAGGAGCAGATCTGTACCTGGGGACGCACTCCCCTTGGCGCGCTAGCTACAGATGAACTCAAAGGCAAACCACAAGACAAAGGAAGACAGGGTTAGGAAGAAGATGCTGGGATTTGAACCTGCAACTGCTGGAGCGAGATTAGACCTAGATATTCGAGGTTGTATTCTGTATACATTTAACAGCTCAAAGTAAGTAAACTCTTCTACCTTAGATGGCTGAGGTCCTAAGCCTAGCGTATGTGAGGAAAAGGACAGCTGAATCCTCCAGTAGGATGCTGCGAAGAGGAGATGTAAGTTGTTTGGTTTGGAGCTGAGACCCTGTAAATCAACATGTTAATATACACCATTATCATAAAAACATGCAATCTTCACATGTGTTACTTTATGGCGAAGATATCAGTGTTCACCTGTGACCTTTTTTAAACAACTTCCAAAAAATACAGGACATTATGTCTGTGATCATCAAATGTCTCTTGAGATATTAAGAGCCAGTTCCGTTACTGGCTAAAAAGGCAAAAATGTGGTTTAAACGTCTCTCCAAAATTAAGAAGCATGAACAGCCCAAATCCTTTGTCTTAAAACAGTTTCTTTCTTTGTCTCAAAAAGACTGTTGACAAAATTTAAGATAGTACACAAAGGGAGAGTATAAGGGAGCGGGAAAAGACACCCATCGTACTCGACTCCCCAAACATAATACTAAGTCACAAGAGAGAGTACGGGGTTTTGGAATTACAAATGGGTTGAAAGTGTGCTAATTGCGTCACTATACCAATCCTAAATCTCAACTAGAGATAAAACGAGGGGTGGTTTAAGGTCTGTGGAGGGGGATTTCCTTTACGGACTAGGTGGTCTCACACACTATATAGTGTCATGCTTCATCATATGACCACCTAGCCCCACCCAGGTAGGACAGTACCACCTGGGCGGACTCAACCTCGCTGTTAAAGGAACAGGAGGGAGTGCGTAAATTAGTTTAATTTCTGGAAAGTAGGGATCCAGCTAAGCTATGGGAATAAAAACACCTACTCAGGTACCAGGGTGGATTTAATAGAAGGTTCTGTGTGGTGTGATTAAAAGAAGTGGGAGACCAGTGTGAGAACAATGACTCACAAGGTCACCTATCTAGCCGACATGTTTCTGCCCTTGTGATTGAGCTATGGAGGGTCTCTGGGCATTCATCAGGGTGTTGGATCCCGGTTGCAGATGCTTATAGCGCGCTGCAGTTTAAATCGCAGTAGGAGAAAAACGTGGGAAAGGAAGGAAGGGCCTACCTTAGCCAAGGGAATACCTGGGGAGGACCCTAACAATAAAGGCTACTAGCCTCTGGTATCCTGGAGAGGGAGCGTCCCCTTATAGTCAGACTTGCATCAAAGTGGGCACTCTCTGTGCGCCTATACCGACCTCTCTGTCAGGACCGCTTGCATGCATGTAGCCAATGTTTTCCTGGAATGAGGGAGCGGACATTCCACCAAAACTTTAGAAAATCCCACCAAAGTCTATAAAAATCCACTTCCCACTCCTCATGAGGGCTTTTCCTTGTACATAATGTTTCCATTATCCTATTTCACTGGTCTTCTGAAGAAATGTATGAGTGGGTTCAGGTGGGCAAGCAAGAGTCCTACCTCTGGCTGGGATTCTTAATAACTGTCAACTTCCAGCAGATGCAGGCTCCTTTAATAGCCTGGCCATGCGCTGCCTTGAAGCCTCATTTTCTGGTGCATGGCCACACCCATGATAGCTTGCTGAAATTCCTTCCTCTGGAGCGAGGCAGGACAGAACTTGACATCTGAACCTGGGGCAACAAAATGTTTAAGACCACAGCGCCTTCCTGGGCAACACTGCTCTTTAAATGCAGGCACACTCAGCACAGCTCCCACCTTAACACGTGTCTGGGGGAACAAATAATTTGCTGAATCCTTGAGGTGGCACTCTTGTAGGTGCACTGAGTGGTGCCACAGAGAAAGCGATGGGGGCTGCGAGGTCCTGACAGTTCTTCCCCCTTTAATTTTCTCCCCACTCCAGGGTTTGTGTGGGTAAGCAACATGAAACAATTGTTCCAATTGTTCTACACAGTCAGTACCGGACCAGGCAACCAGATACCATACTTGACCTTTCCGTAAGCAAGAGTCAATTAACTTTTTAACCTTAAGAGTTACCTCTCTTGAAACATTTATGGTAGTAGTAGAGTACAAGTAGTATTGTATTGAATGGGTTTTTTCAAGTAACGAAACATGAAAGACTGGGTGAACCAACAAGGTTGATGGTAATAGTAACTTCCAAGCAACTTTTCCCACTTGTTTCAAAACACAAAGGGCCAAAAAAACAGGCCTTGAATTTCTGGGGTCGCAGAAAGGAAAGGTGTCAGTGTAAGAACGAGTCCAAATCATCTGGCACAAAAATGGGTGAGTTTTGATGATATTCACCTGCATTCTTTTTATACGTAGTTTGGGCTTGTTGCAGATTAAAGTGGGCCTGAACTAAGAAATTGCGAATTTACTTCCATCTTTCATGTGCATTAGACATGTTGGTTCAGTGGATAAAATCTTTGAGCAAGACCAAGGATGGGTTTTGTTTAGAGCATAAAATGGTGAACACCCAGTAGAAGAGTGTTTGGCATTGTTGCAGACAAACTCAGAGCAACACTATCTTCAATCTGAAGGGTGTGACAACATAAGTACAGTTCTAAAGATTAGTTGAGTTCTTCTGACTGACCATCATTTGAGGGTACCTTCTGGTGGAGAGTTTTATGATTACAAGTAGTTTACAGAAAGCCTTCCAGAGACAGGATGTGATCTGGGAGCCCAGGTCGGAGGCAGTACTAAGGAGAAGCCCATGAAGTCCCACTATAATCGTGAGAAACAGTGTTGCAAGTTGAGGGGCAGAAGGGATTCCTCAAACAGATATGAAATGTGCCATCTTGGTTAAATCTGTAACTATCCAAAGATTGTGATAGAATCAAACAGTAGTTAAGTCCACTATAAAATCCATGGAGATATGCTCCAAAGGAGTTTGTGGTGCTGAAATGTGGTTTTCTCTTGTGCGCAGATGAGACACTGTGCATTGTGATCTGTAAGATCTGCTTTCAGAATTTCCCACCAAAACTTCAGTTGAATTAAATCTGTAGTCTTGGTGATCCCAGGTTGGTGTCCTAATAAGCTATTGTGGTACAAAGTTAAGATTTATTTCTGTAAACGTTTCTCCGGGATATAGATCAAAGCTCCTTTGCATGGGATTGCCTCTTTTACAATTCTGGACTCTTTTGGAGCTACTCACTCATCTAACTCTTTCTTGGACAGATGACGAGCTAGATCTACTCAAAAGAATTCCTTAGTGACAGGCCCTTTGAAGTGTTTAATATTGTAAATTACTGTGAAGACAGTTGTAGTGTGAGGCAATCCCATTATGTTTTGTCTCCATCCCTTGAATGGGATGGGTGTAAGGCAGTGGTGAAAGCCTTCTTTAGTTAGAATGTTGACGAAGTTGGCCTTTTCACCACTGCATCAACCTTTCCTGTCTGCTAGAATTCTTAGAGGTGGAAGTCCCAAACCAAGGAACTCTACAGTAGATACATGGAAGGCGCATTTACTAAGTTTTGCAAGCAGTATGTCCCCACACAATTTCTGTAATACGAATTTTACATGTGACACATGCTCTTTTTCATTTTCAGAGTAGATCAGAATGTAATTGATGTAAATTATTACAAATATATCCAAGTGTTCTCTGAAAACCTTGTTCACAAAGAATTTGAACACAGCTGGTACGTTGCAAAGCCCAGATGGCATCACCAGGTATTGTTAAAGATCAAATTGAGTCTTAAAAGTTAGCTTCCACTCATCTTGCATCACTTGAAACAAGTTGAAAGCTCAGCGAAGGTCCAATTTTGTTTAAATAGTTGCAGATTTCACCTGATCGAGCAAGACTGAGGTGAGTGGAAGCGGGTAAGTCTTCTTCACTGTTACCTTGTTCAAGGCCCTGTAATCTATACAGAGTCTCAGCTCATCATCAGGCTTGGGCAAAAATAATAATGGAGAGGAGAAGCTGTGGGGGCCGGGATGGCCTATTGAAACCAATAACAAGCTTATGTTCAATATACTCTAAAGTATTCATTTTCTGCAGCAGTTAAGACTTACACTCTGCTCAAATGGACTTGTGCCCTTCAACCAAGTCTATATGGCAATCAAAAGGGACAGTGAGGCAGGAGTGTCTCAATCTCTTTACAATAAGGAGACTTAAACTGTGGATTGTGAACGCCCGTGAATATCAGGATCATGACGGGTTAGCCAAGGAATGCCTACCAGAATTTTTAACTATTGCATCAGTTGTTTTAATCTATCAAACCAGATGATAGTTTGGCTCCATCTTTACCATTACCATTTCTAGCTGTGTTTTCTAAACCAACAGGCAATTTATTGAATGAGAGAACTGGACAGCAATATAATTTCCACTCGCACCGTAGTCGACCATAATTTCAACTTTTACTTCTTTTTGAGAAAACTCTAATGCTTTCTTTAGCCTCCAGACCAAGCTCTTCCTCAATGGTCAGGAATAGGAGTCTCCTGTTGTGATAGAGCTTTTTGGTTTAGTGGGACATTGATGTACAAAATGCCTCTCTTTACCATAGTATAGACATACAGGGATGTGGAATTTCTATAGCACAATGCCCAGGACGTATTGTTTGGGGTCAAGGGCAACAAGTTTTCATGTTTATTTTGTCCTTGGGACAAGTAGGCCCATCCCATACAACACAAATCCATTGGCTGCCAGTTTACAGTACCACATAGTGGATCAGGGAATGGCATTGCCTACAGTTAAGGTAATTGTTGTGCCCATATGTTAACGCTGTTTGAGCTTGTATTTATGGTTCTTTAACACAAAGTCTTTACTGTTAGGGTGAGCACTATAAGAAAATGTTGTAAGCTCAGACTTCAGTACTGACAGTGGTTTCATTATAAAAATGTGTACACACATTTGCAAAGTTTAGTGATATGAAGCTACGTATAATGCACCCAGTATGCTCCCTGCTTTGATGCAACTATTTACAGAAGCTTGAAAGCAGAGTTGGTGATCTATGCTTTCAAAATAAAAGTTTACAAAAACTGCAACTAGGAAATAAACGTTTACAGAATTACTGTGACATTTAGGTACCATTTCTTTGAAGCATCATTCAGTAAAATGTGTTGATGCATGCAGATATTCATAATGGAAAAAAATCTGTGTAACCAATTCCAACACGACTATGGGAAACATGACAATAAACAATCATTGTCAAAGCCAACAGACCTGACACTGGTGGTCAGCCTTTTAGTTTTGTCAATGCGTGTCTTGTTTTGATATGGATTTTGTGAAAATGTAATGTTATGGAAATTGCTGAGCCTCACAGTCCTAACAAACATTGGCAAAAATATTTTTGGTCTCAAAAAGCACACCTTGCCACACTAGTTGAGGGCATTGAACCAAAGTACTTTGTGTGCCAATATGCTCCTTGTGAAATAGCAGAATCCTGTCATTTAGAGTGAAGCTAGTCAATAAAAAGACAAAGACTTTGATATAAAAACAAAAGGTCCCAATTCTTAAAGAAAATCACAAAAGTGCACCCATGGTGTATGGTCTTGCATTAGTGCAGATTTACAGCTTTTGTGAATTTACAAGAATTTACATAAGTAGTCTAGGAAATCGTACTCCTAGAAAATATTTGTGACCTGCATTTTAGCACAAGCAAATATGCATGTGTAAATTTGCTCAAACTAAACTCTGTTGAGGGTTTACAAGTTCACTTGCCCTCCAAAAACCTTTTCCCACGCCTGTGAGAAATTTTACTTCTGCCCTTGTCAGGAGTAAATTTGCAACCTTTCTCTGTATGGGAAAAGATTAGAAAAGAGCTGGTGAAAACCCCTAAACATGCAAATTAGAATGTTTACAGAGACTCAAATGCTCATTCCAACCCTGGAACTATTGCTTACCCCTATCTCCAGCCTCTGTATGTATATCTGCTAAAAGGTAACAAAATAAGGGAATTGCTAATGTTGAAACCCTTCGATAGCTTGAGCCCTGGCATAATCAAAGAGGCAATTATCCTCTCCTCTGAGATTATGCCATAATTTGACATAGCACTACACTGCACCAGAGAATAAGTGGATTGTTTTTTACAGGACAAGTAGATTTATGAAGCAACTTATCCCTTGAACAAGTAGATATCTTATAAAATTCCACACTCCTGGACATAACTTTTTTTTTGTTTGTGTTCCCTTTCCCCCTTAGTTAAAGGACCTTTGATTTCAGTACCAATTTGCATTGTTTCCTCTTAGGATTTTTTTCTCTGGTTTCAGAGATGCAAAGAGTCTCCCTTATGGTGCTCATCCTTCCACTCAGAGATTCGTTGATCAAGGTGTAAGACAAGGCCAGTTAATTGGGGACACATTTGAGGCTGAGGTTTGAAATAATAGAAATAGCATCTTTTAAATCATCTCTCAACCCTCTATAGAATACAGACATTGAAAATGCCAACTGCGTCTGATCATCAGGGAATGAAAATTGTTGAAACTTCTTGCTCCCCCCTGAATAACGTTCAGTGACCAAAGAAGAGGGAGAAACTTCCACCACTGGATTGGTGACGCCTGTTTCTGCAGATAGCTATTACAAAGGGAGTAGTCCCCACTAGACCTGGATTTGGGAATTGAACACCCCAAGATGAGCTCAGGAAAACAATGGGATAAATTTGGCCTTTAAGTGGTCAGCTCTTTCCTGAAAAGTTGCATTTTCAGCTTGTGAAGCTGACAATTCTGTTTTAACTTCATCTAGTGTTTGTTTGAGGCCAAGGTGGAGAGTATGTTCTCCATTCTGCTCAGATGTAAATATCTTATTTTGTTATCACCCTGATATTCATACGTGGGAGCAGATTGGTACCCAGTGCCGCCCTTCCCTTGGTGCAGTAGCTACGAAGGAACTCAAAGGCAAACCACAACATGATAAAGGGGGAAGGTGACTCTGCGGAATTGAACCTGCAATTACTGGAGAGAGATTAGACCCGATTATTAGAAGTTGCATTCAGTATACACTTATCAGCTCTCGTAAGGTAAGTAAACTCTTGTACCTCGGACGGCTGAGGTGCTAAGCCTTCCAGATGTGAGGGGAAGGAGAGTTGAACCCTCCAAAAGCTGTGCAGAGTGGAGGAGAGGTGAGTTTGGTTCAGAGCTAAGACCTTATAAATCAACAACTCTGTTAAAACACACCCTTAACATAACACTTACAATCTCCAAACGTGTTACTCTACGGCTATGACATCAGTGTTCACCTGTGATCATTTCTAAGAAACGTTTAAACAACTTCCAAAAAAGTACAGGGCATTAAGCCTCATTATTGAATGTCTCTTTGGTTGCAAGAGCCAGTTCCTTCACTGGCTATCAAAGTCAAAAATGCAACTTAAATGTCTCATCAAAATAAAGAAGCATGAACAACCCAAATTCATTTTCTCAAAACAGTGTCTTTCTCTCTAGAAACTATCCATGAAAATTAAGAACCATGCTTGTATCCAAAGTTTTCGTGGGATGAGGAAGTGGAGAATTTGTTACTCCAGTATTGGAACTTTCATAGATTCACATGCTTGAATCTTTCCCCGTCGTCGAGATTGGGGCCCCTGGTATAATTTACACAAGCAGTGTTAAGATATATTAACAGAGAAAGGCCCTAGGCCTCTTCAATGTAACAGTCTATCATAGTCATTTTGTGAAAAGGACCAAACTTGAGCATCCACCAATCAGGCGACAGCACCCTCCAGAATCCTCCCGAGAGAAGCTCCAGCACCTCAGATTTTCTACCGCACGTCGTGCTAGGGAGTCTCCTCAGAGCTCTGCTCTTTCTTCACACCTTTTCAACAGCATTTTCTCTCAGAGAAACTTATCGAGCTTGATTTGTCAAGTATTTTCCAACTATGTCTGACAAGGAGAAGAGGGGTCTTTTCAGAGACTGCAAGACTTGTGGAAAGAAAAGGCTTCATTCTGAAGACCCTCACCAGGACTGCATTTACTGCCTCTACCCTGACCATTCAGCCAAAGACTGTAAGGTTTGTCGTACCTTTTCCTCGAAGACTTTAAAGGATAGGGAAAGCAGATTATTGATGTGGCTGCAGAAACTAAAACACAGAGAAAATCCAGTTTCTGACTCTGAGAGTGATGACTCTTCAACATCCAAAAGATCACCAAAGAGGGCGAGATCAGACTCAAGATCTCCCTCCCAACTCTCAAGGAAAGCCCACAAAAAGACTGCTTTAGGGTCTTATAAGGGCCGCAGCCCATCTTCCTCTCCTCAGAAAGCTTCCAGGAAGGAGGAGAGAGGTCATTCTAGCAGTTCAGAGAGGCACAGAAAATCTTCCTCTGTACCACCATCTGTGCCTTTTAAGAAGCCATCCTCTGTTACTGCGAAAAAAGCACCACCAACGACGGATTCATCGTCGACGGTACCGTCGGTGAGTACTTTTCCGCCAACCACATCCAGTTCTGCGCTTCCACCGTCGACGGCTCTGCCAACTACAACGCCGACGAGGACAGGTACCCCACCGTCGACCAGAACTGCAGCTACGACATCAGCGTCGACGACCGTCTACACATCGTCATCGTCGACAGCGCTGATGTCAGTGTCAGCCCTACCGTCGTCGACGGTAGACTCGTCAGCGAGACTTTAATCCATTAAAATCTCCGTGCGCTCAGCGTCTACGACACCGCCCATGACTAAGTCTATATAAGCGCCGTAGACGACACCGTCGACGAGGGAGAAACATCAAAAAATGGTGGAAAAACTGACGCCAACACATACATCTCCTAGTAAGGTGTCATCCCTTGATCTAGTGCACCTTTTAGAGGGAGATGAAGACTCAGATGACGAGGGGCCATTTGGAGCAGCCCATAGTCCATCCCAATTAAACGTAAAGTATCAGGAAGAGGATGAGTAAGAGGAAACCTATGGCCCCCAATTTTATGCAGAACAACAACAATACCAACAGAGAGCATATATTCCATCCTCCTTATTGACTGACCTCAGAGCGATGTTGGCTGATTACAGCAGGCGCTTTCCCCCTCAAGAGGAACAACCTCCCCCATCACCCGTCTCTGGGGTTACCACTCCACATCAGAGGCCAACTTCTTTACCTCCTGCGAATGTGGCTACTCCAGATATGACACTTCCTCAGGATACGGACGTCCCAGAGGGAGATCAGGAAGAAGGGGAGCTCCTGGACACTCACTCTGAGTGGGACGAATACATCATCCATGCTCCTCCTTCTCCTTCTCAATCTAAGGTGGAGTCCCCACCAGAAAACATAGGAGGGTTTCACAATCTTCTAGAAAGAGCTGCCAAACGTTTTGCTTTGCCAATGCCTAACAAGCAAACAGACTGTTTCCTTTACGACTTGAAGGAGCCTTACCAGAAATCCGTGCGCTCTATCCCGATTCCCAACTACCTGTGGGAAGAGGGTCTAAAGGTCATGCATAATCCGGCTACAGTTAAAACAGTACTGCCTCGTTTAGATAAGAAGTACAAAGCACCGGACGATGCACCAGCATGTCTAACTGGACACCCTCCTCCGGATTCGGTGGTAGCTCAGGCAGCACAAAGAAGATCTAAGAATCCTTCTGCCCTGATTTCCGCACCCCCAGACAAAGAGACCGTTAGTTAATATAGGTAAAAGATTTTCCTCTATGGCTAGCCTAGTGGTAAGAGCTGCCAACTCATTGGCTATATTGGCTAGGTTTGATAGGCAACTTTGGGCGGACATTGCACCTTATATTAGCCAGTTGCCGGAAGATACAAGATCAGAGGCAAACAAAACTGTACAGGAGGGTCAATGCACGTCTGCAGAACTTATCGACTGTGCAATGGACATAGCAACCACTGCTTTTCGTCAGCTTGCCGGTGCAGCGGTTCTTAGAAGGCAAGGTTGGCTTAAAGCTACCTCTTTCCGTCCAGAGGTGCAAAATAAGATCTTGGACTTACCTTTTAATGGCCAGGAGTTATTTGGGAAACACATTGATGACGCCTTACAATCTATTAAATCGGACACAGACACAGCAAGGTCACTAGGGACCCTGCAATATCGAAAGTCTTCCTTTCGACCTAGAGGGCGTGGCCAACCCTCATACAGAGGAGGATATCAACAGTACAGATATTCCACCTATCCTTCCTCTGCCCAACAATATCGCCAGTACTACCCACAGAGTTAGCCGCCGCAACCAGCCTATGGTAGACCTGGAGGTCGTGGATGCTCAACCCGCCCGGCCAAAGATTCGGCTCGGAGAGCCTGATGCATCCGAGGCTCCGGCTACATCCAATTCTCCTCCTTTCAGTCTGGCCGGGAGGATATCCCTATTCCTCAAACAATGGCAAACCATCACATCAGACAAGTGGGTCCTCCAATTGGTGAAATGGGGCCATACTTTAGAATTTACCCAACTACCTCCCTCCAACCCCCCGCAGGACTCCTTGAAGATACCCTCAACCACTCAAAAAGGAGATCGACAAAATGCTTCTCAAAGGAGCTATAGAGAAGGTGCCTCGAACCCAGCGGGGAACAGGATTTTATTCCAGATTCTTCCTCATTCGAAAAAAGTGGAAGGATTGGAGGCCGATCGTCTATTTATAGGAGCTAAATACCTACTTAAAAAAGCAATCATTCCGTATGATCAGCCTACAAGACGTCCTCCTGCGCCTCAACCAGGAAGATTTCATGTCTTCACTAGACCTGAAAGACGCATACTTCCACATACCCATCCACCCTGCCCACAGAAAATACCTGAGATTCACCGTAGCCGGCAGCCATTTTCAATTCCGTGTCCTTCCTTTCTGCCTGAAATCAGCTCCCAGAATATTTACCAAATGTCTAGCACCAATCGCAGCCTTTCTCAGAAGGAGAAAACACAAAATGTTTCCATACTTAGACGATTGGCTGATAAAGGCAAAGAACTACGCAGGAGCGCGCAGATCAACAAAAAAGTGTGTTTCCTTACTAACCAACCTCGGACGCGCCAACAACTGGGAGAAATCCAAGCCTCTACCTTTCTAGGGGCAAAACTGGACACACAATCCACCATGGCATGTCCCACATTAGAGAGGCAACAAAGGTTACTGACTAACAAGTTCCATACAGAAAAGAAGCAAGGTTACTGTCCGTCTGTTTAAGTCTCTGTTGCTCTATGCCGTCTAAAGATGCTCCCCTTACAGGAGCAACTGAATCGTCAATGGCTCCAGGTATCAGGCAGTTTCGACGATCAGATACACATAACTCCAACAATGCTCAGGGCTCTGAGATGGTGGTCTCTAAGTCATCATCTATCAATCAGCCTTTCATTTCGACAGCAGCCGGCTCTGTGGACCATCACTACGGATGCATCCCTGAAGGCTGGGGAGCTGTGCTACAGGATCTGCAAGTAAGTGGCAAATGGCCACCGCATCTGGCATCAATGCATATCAATTGGCTGGAGCTCAGAGCAGTGTACCTTGCCCTACAGGTGTTTCTTCCCAAGATCTCAGGTTCACAAGTGGTAATAAGGACAGACAACACCACAACGATGCATTACCTCAACAAACAAGGAGGCACAAGATCTCTCACTCTCTCCAGAGAAGCCCAAACAATTTGGAATTGGGCCTCACAGCAAGGCATCACACTATCAGCTGTACACTTGCCGGGAATAAACAAGAAGACAGCAGATGCACTCAGCAGGCAGAAGTCGAGCTGCCACTAGTGGGAGCTAGACCAGTCAATAGTGGACCACATTTTTCCCAGTGGGGAACGCCAACAGTAGACCTGTTTGCAAACAAGCACAACGCCAAATGCCAGTTCTTCGCAAGATGGCATCACCAGAAGGGATCTTGGGGGAATGCGTTTTCGATAGTCTGGTCAGATATCTTTGCTTACGCCTTTCCTCCAATTCCGTTGATCCCACGAGTCCTCACGAAGATGAAAGCAGAGCCGTGCACTCTAGCTCCGTATTGGCTGCGTCAGCATTGGTTCGCGGAACAACTTCTTCTGTCAATCAAGCCTCACATTCCGCTGAAGCCGTTACCCCAATTGTTAACAATGAGCAAAGGGCAGGTTTGGCACCCGGATCCAAAGTCGATGCGTTTATCAGCATGGCTCCTGACACAGGGAGTTCGCACATTTGAATATCCCACAGGAGTGTAGGGATATCTTGTCAAAAGCCAGAGCGGATAGCATCAGTAAGACTTATTATTGTAAATGGAGACGATTCTGTGTCTGGTGTCATCAGCGGCAGATTGACCCATTAGTCTCACCACCAGAGGAAATATTACCGTACTTATTGCAGCTAGCTCAAGCTGGCCTGGCACATTCTTCCATTAAAGTTCACCTAGCAGCGGTAGCTGCATACAGATGTTTGGATGCTTCACCCTCACTCTACTCCTCTCGTCTGATTAAGAGGTTCTTGAAGGGGCTTTTCAGAGTTTTCCCTCCTTTCAGACCACCACCTCCTTCGTGGAACCTAAATATGGTCTTAGCACAACTGATGAAACATCTGTTTGAGCCGATCCATCGTGCTTCTCTCAAGTTCCTTTCATGGAAGGTTGCTTTATTGGTAGCTCTCACATCAGCTAGGTGAGTCAGCGAGGTGCAAGCGCTCTCCATTCAAGAGCCATTCCTACAGCTTAAACATGACAGACTGCTAATGCGGACTAATCTGCATTTTATTCCAAAGGTTCCTTCAGACTTTAACATCAATGAACCTTTAGTCTTCAAATCCTTTTTTCCTCATCCATCTACTCCGGCTGAGAGGGCATTACACTCCTTAGACGTTAAAAGATGTGTTCAATTCTATTTGGACAGAACTAAATCTTTTCCACGCTCTAATCAGCTCTTCGTAGCGTACAGTGCTCCTAGAAAAGGAAATCCACTCTCCAAGCAGAGTATTTCCAGATGGATCGCCTCAGCCATTCGCTTCTGCCATCAAGCAGCGGGTAAACCTCTGCACTCACCTGTACATCCTCACTCCACGAGGGCAGTCTCATTGTCAGCTGCGCTGTTCGCCGGAGTTTCACTACAAGACATTTGTAGGGCAGCAACATGGAGGAGCTGTCATACATTCACAAAACACTACTGCTTGGAATCTCTGTCTCAGGGAGAGGTAGCAGTGGGTCAAGCGGTTCTCAGGAATCTCTTCAGGTGAAGGCGAGCCATCTCTTCTCTATCCCTCCATCCTAGAACAGGTATGCACATTGTTTATATCCCTTATATTCGCTTACACAGTTAAAAAACAAAAAAAGAAACAAACAAACGAAAGTAAACAAGAGTAAAGAGAACATTGTGACAGACAGATAAGTGGACATTTTTAATGATAGTATTCATATTACATACGTGTTTTGGGATACTTTTTGCTCTGTCGATCTGGATATCTGTGTGTGTGTGTGTATGTATATATATATATATATGGGTATATGTGTTGATATATATAGATATACATAGGTGAATGCCTTTATAGTTACATAGATTTATATACAGGAATATAATGATGTTTTATTTATCAACGTGTTTTCTATCGAATATGGTTATTATAGTACAATGTGCATAGCTACTGCTCTCTACTCTTATTCAAGCATGTGAATCTATGAAAGTTCCAATACTGGAGTAAGAAAATAAGTTACTTACCTGTAACTGTAGTTCTACAGTATTGGAATCTTTCATAGATTCACATGCAACCCACCCACATCCCCGGAGAAGCTCACTTCATCTTTCTCTCTCTTTTTTTTAGGGTCGAGCCTGCGACGCATGCGCTTGCGCATACGTTTCGCTAAGCGAGGCGCTTTAGTTACTAAAAAGGACTCGGAGCCCCGTCCACGTCACGTCATTGGTTCATGGGCTTGCCTGTTAGAATCTGCTTGATTTCATTAGTGGAAGGCATGCATACGTCATGCCTTTTTCGGTGGATAGCCCTCCTCGAGCACATCGACCAAGTACAGAAAACATGCGAGGCTCGCTGTTTTCCATCCGGCCCGTGGACTCCTTTTTCTCTCTTTTCCCAGCGCCATCTCGCTTGGCAGAAGTTGAGCGCTTTTCATAATATCAACCCTGTGACACAGTTAATTGCACTTTTCCGGTTAGTACACAAATGCACTTTTGCCGATAGGTTTAATTACCAGTGAAAAGTCGGGTTAGGAGTTTACAACGCTGTCAGCTCTAACACGAGCAAACGCGAGACCCGTTGCATTGCAAATGCTTGTCCTATCTTGTAAGCACTTGTGCTTGGAAAATCTGAGGTGCTGGAGCTTCTCTCGGGAGGATTCTGGAGGGTGCTGTCGTCTGATTGGTGGATGCTCAAGTTTGGTCCTTTTAACAAAATTACTCTGATAGACTATTAAATTGAAGAGGTCTAGGGCCTTTCTCTGTTACTATATCTTAACACTGCTTGTGTAAATTATACCGGGCGCTCCCATCTCGACATCGGGGAAAGATTCAAGCATGTGCATCTATGAAAGATTCCAATACTGGAGAACTACAGTTACAGGTAAGTAACTTATTTTCTTAAAGTCTTAGAAAATGCCACCCAATAGTCTATGAATATCCACCTATCACTCTTCCTGAGTGCTGTTCCTTGTAAATAAAGTATTGGGTCTCCTATCTTACTGGTCTTCTAAAGATATGTAGGAGTAGGTTCAGGTGGGCAAGCAAGAGTCCTACCGCTGGCTGGGATTCTTAATAACTGGCAACTTCCAGTAGATGCAGTCTGCTTTTATAGCCCAGTAACGCCCTGCTCTGAAATCTCTTTCTCTGGTGCATGATACAAAGTCACACCCAAGATAGCTACCTTGCTGAAGTCTCTTCCTCTGCAGCGAGGCAAGGCAGAACTTGATCCCTGAACGTGGGGCCACAAAATGTTTAGGGCCATATGGCCTTCTTGGGCAACAGTGCCTTTTACATGCAGGCACACTCGACTTGTTAATCAGCACAGCTCCTACCTTAGCACAAGTCTGGGGGCATAACTCCGTTGATGAATCCTTGACGTGGCGGTCTTGTAGGTGCACTGAGCAATGCCACAAAGAAAATGAGGGGAGCTGGGAGGTCCTGACAGTTGTGTGTGAGGAGGTGGTATGAAAGAGAAGGTAGTCTACATTGTCTGGGAGGTAGGAAGCAATCGTTTTGAAAGCATTTTCACAGATTTAAATATTGTTAAGTCTTTGCAGTAGTATGTGGTGTTGGACCGGACAGATCAAATGCAGCTGATACATCCAAAAGTGGTAGGCAGCTTTGCCATAGCTGCCAACTGAGAGTTTTAGATCATCCCAGATGTATATATTTGACTCTATGCCTCTGCCTTGTCTGAAATGGACCGTTGGTCTGACAGTAGGACATCATTTTCGGTAAAGTTATAAAGTTTAATAAACACTGCTTTCTCAAATTATTTTTCCTAAGAATGTCCCATTTGATATGGGTCTGTAGTTTGCTGGCTCAGATGAGTCAAGGTTTTTTCTTGTTGAAGAGAAGTCTGATGTAGGAGGTTTTGAGCTCAGGTGGGAATGAACCCATTCTTTGAGTGGGCATCTGGCTACCTCTCCTGCACAGATATCTTTAAACACTCTTGGGGGTGCTAGGTCTGATGGTGGTCCTGTTGGTCAGGCTGAAATAATAATATTGAAGAAATCGTTTTGTGACAGTGTATTGAAGGTATGCATTGACAGATGGTTATTGGTGTCTCTTTCTGTGTTGGTTAGGTGATGCACTGTTGTGGTGTTGTCCACATTCTCGTTCGGGTGATTTTCAGTCTGACACTACATAACTTGCCAATTCCCACAAGAGGTGGTAAATATCATGCTCATCATCACTAACCAGTGCTTCCCAGCTGTTTTCTCTCAGCAGTACACAGTGCTTCGTTTTGCTTCTAGTATACCCCCTTAGGTTATAAGTGCACTGTACAAATCCTCATAACATAACCTGTCAAAACGTAGCAAGATGTTTAAGGAAAATATAATTGATCTTATTTCATTTTTATTATCGACTGTACACGGTTTCCACTAATGTCCACCCTTACAGAAGGTTGCGTGGTCCCGGAAGTTGAAACAGAACAACTGAGCATTTGAATGTATCATTGGAGTGTTGGAAGGCAACTAATACATTTTGTGGAAGGCAACAATCAGTGGGGGGAAAACCTCAATATAAGGTTGAATGTATCAGATAATCGTTCCAAAACACCAGTGAAGGTATGTAGGACACAAATGTGAGTTTTGGAAGGCAGAAATCGAAGATTGGAAGGCACAGATTGATGAATGAAAGGCACCAAACGAGAATGGCTTCACTTATGTGTTTGGAGTTGAAATGCACTAGCACAGATTTGGACCCTACTGATGAATGGGTGAATGACACCGATATAAGGTTGACTGGCAGCAGTCTCTCCCTGTTTGAGGATTGAAGGCACTTATAGGTATTGTCGCTGCACTATGTGATTCACTGGCTGCAGAATGTCTGTGTTGCTATTATTTGACATCAACTACTGATTAATTTGCAGATTTCAGCAAACGTGTTTGTATCTCAAACAGACCAAAAGCTGCAAGTGCTGCGCCGAGATGAGCCTAATCTCGTTTACTCTTTGACACTGTTAACAGACCATCTTTCACATGTTTATTGCTATTTTCAATTATTTAAAACGTGAAGCGGTCACATAGATGTTCTTACTGTCCCTAATTAATGGCCGAGATGAAGGGCTGTTTATTGCAACAGTTAACAAAATCCCTATATATTTACATTTCAGAAATACATTTGAGGGCTGTAGATGCTAAGGCAGAATCTAATGCACAATTGGACTCTGTCAACTCCTATTATTCAGTGCTACCAGGAAAACCTATTAAAAAGCTTCAGCAGGTTCACAATGTGGCAGTAAGAGCAATCTTTGAAAATATAATTCAGCCTCTAGATTTTATAGATGCTTACAATGGCTTTCATTATATAAGTAAAGAACTCTATGGTTGTTCTGGGTCTTTCTTCAGTAGAAGGAGCCTGTGAGCTAGAGAATGTGTCTTGAGATGTTAAGCAGATTTGTTGTTGAGAGTTGTGCTCTCCTTCACTATACCCACCCCCATTTGGCCCTTTTGGTCAGCTGTTTTAAATGTCTGTGTTCCTGTAAGGTAAACGATCTGCATTAAAAAAGGTGCTTTATTCAAAAGATGTCACAGACATGGCAGTTCATTTTCCAAATTTGTGTTGCTTAATCACCATATGTGCAGGCATTTACATACATATGCTTTTCAAATGTTAAGAGTGAATGCTTTTAGAGAGCATGCTTGAGGTTGCATTTTTACCAGAAGGCACTTTCCTGATGAAAAGCAGCCTGGAATTTGTGTTTTTCTGTTTGCGCATCAAGGTCCGAGATCTTCCTTCTGTGTACCTAAATAACTCAGGTAAGAAAGTATTCACCCTTTAAGCATAACTTTGTCAACTGTTTAAAAACACTAAATGGTTAATTTACAGACATGTTTTGCCCTATTTGTATTTGATTTAGTAGTCAAACTATGACGGTAAAAACATTTGGGTGGAAGTAGTGCTTAATTTTTGAGGGCCGGCGCTTAATTTTCGGCCTCAAGCATGTACTGCAAACAAAAGGCACATATGAGAAAGACGCAGGAAGAGAAAAACGAAAAAGCATCACAATGGGAGAAAGCTGCAAGAGTGAGCTGAAGGGCAGGGATTGGCTTTAAATGGATTGAAAAGGCCCGATATGGCTTTAGAATTACGCTGCCTCAGTATTCTGTGTTCGTACATTTAATTGCAGCAGCCGCATGTTTAAGAGGAGAGCTTTGGGCACCGGCACGTTTTTATTTACAAATTAAGCACTGGGTGAAGACAATACAAAAATGTAAGTGTTACAGTGAGGTAACAGAATAACATACATTGTTTCGTACATAAAGGTTTGTCGAATTGAAAACGTGGATTTCTAAAAAAAAAATTACTTGGGGTTTCACTGATCGTAACACATTTTCTTGTGCTTCCAGGCATCATTCACCACCATGGATACACTTGGAGATCAGGCTTTACACAAAGCCGCAATTACAGGACAAGATGAAGCAATCGATTTCTTGGTGTCTGATCTTGGTGTCAACGTGAACGAGAGGGCAACGCCTATCCAGCTTACTGCACTGCATTATGCAGCCAAGGTTTGTAGCTGTCACTTGTTTACTTTGAATTTGTGCTAAGGTTCCTCTTTGACACTGCACTATGAAATGTGAAGTACTCTCAATGCTACGCGTACATCATGTTGAGGTCAAGACTGCATTTGGTATGCACCAAGCAGTTTTATTGTCTGAGTACTGATATGACATTGCACAAAGAGAACATCAAGTAGTGAGAACACCAATAGTAGAGATGGTACACATTGAACAGAGACCAAAACATGTAGCACGTGCAAATTATATGGTGGGGTACAGGTTGTGCATAGAACACAAATGATATGTATTCTACTGCCGCTCTCAGTTAGGATTGCAGAAAAATATCCAGATATTTCCCCAAGGACTATAAAATAAAAAAAAATCAAGTCAGACTAGTGTTGGTTTCTTGGGACTATGTCTCAGAGGAACTGAGAAAGAGCATAAGCATAGCGCAATGTCATTAATTTGATGCACACTATGTAGTTAGTAGAATCTGACTGTTCAAAGATGCACTGTGTTTAAGTATTTTTGAAGCTAAAAACATGAGGTTATGTCTGTTTGGATATAGAGACATTGGTACAAGCATCAGGGCTTGGCTCGTATTGTATTTCTGGTCCAGTGATCACTTGGTTGTGAGCTAGCTGGCAGATAGGCTGTTGGAACCAACAGAGACCCTACAAATTAACAGCGAGTCATAGATTCAGTTTACACTTCCCCAGAATTCTTTTTAAAGAAAAATATTTTTATTTAATACTGACTTTAACGAAAAGTCCAAATATCATCTAACTCGTTCGTTATAATGCATCTATTCTTTCAGTTCCTGGTGGTTTGTAACTTGCTAAAAACAAGTACAGTAGAACAGGCCTTCTTGAACCTGGAGTCCGCAGGCCACTGAGGTCCTGCAACATCTATTAAGGAGGTCCAAATAATATCAGCAGATTAATAATGTATATGTACACAAAAAACAAAATTGAAAATCTAACATTTTTAAGCTCTTTGTAAATGGGAAGCAGTCAGAAACTTGATGTTAAAAATGTATTTGAAAAACTAATTCTTCCCATTAAAATGTCAGTTTTTGCATACCTTTGGTTTGTGAATTAAATAGAATATTTCAAAATTTGTGTATTTGATGTGTACTTGCTTTTGTACTGTTTTGAGGTTCAGTCGTAGAAATTGCTTAGGCATGTGTTTCAGGGGGTACACAAGTTAAAAAGTTAAACGTCGCTGAATTAGAAGCATTTTTAAAAAGTTTTTATTTTCAAATGCTGCTTTGTTTGTCTATTATTTTGGTGTCAGAAGGGCTTCACCTTCTTCCGTATTTTTTAATGTTAAATATTTATTTGCAGTGTTAAAATTAATATTCTCATTTATTTTGGAGTGTGAGGTCTGTTTTTATTATTATTATTACTATTGATAATTATTATTGTGAAGGTGGTATTTGGTGGCCATGTTTAATGGTTTATCCCTTTGAAAGTATTTTTAGTTTTTTTGGCTTTGAGTTTCTACAACAGATGCTTGTGGTCGTCCTTAAGTATTTGACAGGCTTTTTTCTTTGATTTTACATAAGGTATATTTGCGAACAGTAGCAGAGAAGGGACCTTGTCCATTGTATCCTGTATTTCTGATTACTACCCGTTTCTCTAACTATGTGTTTTTACATTATGCCATATGTGTTTCTAATAACTTTCTTTCATACAAAAGACTTTGACCTGTCCGTCAGCCATTAATGATTTATTTCAGCATGCTCAAAAAAATCATGTCTTAAAAATACATTAGATAGAATGTCCAAGAATATTAATAAGGAAAAATGCAATGCATATTTAAAAACTTTGTATCACAAAACAAATGTAGGTGTAACACAGTTTTTAATGTGGCAGAAATTGAGGAAATTAGATGGCATGAACTTTTCCCCATATCTTTTTGCAAATGAGGAAACTAATGTTGTGGCTTTTCACAAAGAAAAGAATTGCTTTATGAAATCATAGCCACTGCAGATATTTTAAATATACCACTTTATCAATAGACTTTGGGTTTGAGAGCATTTGTCATTAATAGCATTGTAATTGGCACCCAAACCACTGACAATTATCTTCTTAGTATGTAGCACTAGTCTTTATGGAATAGATCTCAAATATAGCCAAAGGTCACATCAGTTTACTTTTTTCAGTCCTGTTTAAACATGCTTTGATTTAATTTTAAATGTATACAGCGCAACAAAAGCCGGTAGACGTCGAGGCACTGTAGTTACCGTTGGCCACACAATCCAGCGGTAGATCACAGCTATGAAGTCAAAAGAAAGAACCCTATGCAGTGTACAGCCAGGTCTTCAATGCTTTCCTGTATTGCAACTGTCCTTTAATAGAAGTCAGAGAACTGAAGAAGCTATGCCACTCCATCTCGCCTTACGTACTCTGGGTATAATAACCAGATTGCGATGGGCAGAACGTTGTGTACCATACAGAGGGCCTTCATTTTTATACCTTTTCTAATAGGGAGCCAATGAAGCTCATCTAGCCTTGCTGATGCAGATAGACAACTAGGAATATCCAGAACAGCCCTAGCAAGAGTGTTTGGTAACTCCTGCAGGTTTGCGTGGGTACTGATGTTAGAATCCAGATAGAGAGCTTTGCAATAATCAATTCTGGGTATGGCCAGTACCACTGTAACCTGCTTCCAAGACAGAAATGAAAGAAAATATTTTTTCAACCTTCCAATAAGCCAGAAGCATGTAGCAACTGTGTGACTGGCCTGCCCATTAAGCAAGAGCTTTGTATCAAGAATCACTCCAAGGTTTTTTGCCTTATCAACTGGGACAGGCAAGGTGTCAAGGGAAATTGACCACCAACCATTGTTCCAGATCGAGGAGTGCGATGTTTTGTGTGGCAATCTTTTATTGCCATCCTGTATGGTTCATGCACTGTTGTTGCCCAGAGTTTGACCAGTAATAGTATTGGTTTTATTTAAAATATTTGGGCAATGCTATTCTGTCAAGGGCTAAATATATTGGTATTGGGAACCCACGAAACCTTTTCAAAAAGAGATTTCAATTTCAGACCATGTTGTAGAATTAACATGGTTTCAGCTCAGAGAGAGCCTTTACCATCATTTTTATTCAAGGCAGGATGTAAGGGAGAATGGCCACAATTGTTAGAGAGAGAGAACCTGTAATATTGGCGATTTGACTTTGCTATTTCCTATCCTTCTTGAAGCAAAGTTCAAAGTAATCAAAATCAATTGCGTTTTGGAATCAGATTTGTTCAAATACCCTCTTAGATTTTAACTTAAATGTTTGAGGGGCCCTCATTTTCCTTCCATTATCAGACCTGCGTCTTCTGAAAAATGTCAACAGTTTCCAAAAGAAGGAAAAGCCCTTCAGGGGTTTTAGAGCCAAGAGCTGCAGCAGTGAAGAATAGGCTGGCAACCAGCATTCCTTCCAGTAATGTAGCATCAGTTTATGTGAGGTCAGAATTTAAGCCAGATAATTTATATAAAGAGAGAAAATTGATGGGGCTAAAAAAAAAAAACACATTTAACTCCTGTTTTGTCAGTGAAATAAAATCATCAATTTGTTCACCATTTGAGCCCCACAGTATTCTGTCGAGGTTGGTATAATACATGGATTTTATGGCTCTTTAAAAGACATAGGACATGCCAATATGTCACAGAATTTAATTCAGGTTTCTTTAGGATAATAAAAGCAACATATAGGAGAATTTTATGATTGAGGGATTGAGTTGAAAAGCCTTGTCGCAGGGATAATTAACCTACTTGGAATTAAAAAATAATATTTTGTTTGAATTTAACCTTTTTTCTAGTCTTGTCTAGAAAACCTTCCCACATATGGTCACTGGTCAAACTAATTAGGTCTTACTCAGCTGGATTATCCAATGGCCAATTTTTTAATATGGGTATGATTTCCTCTGCTAACCAGGAGCAATGTACTTCAGCGCCTTTGCTAAACTCATTAATTATGTTCAGGACACAGGGTGACCCTCTTATCTCTGGACTTCCTCTACAGAACTCTATTGGTACCGTGTAGGGTAATGACCCTTCCAGATGTTTGTGCCCTGTGGGCTAAGACCACCTCTTCTAATGAAAAACATCACACCAACCTTCTGACCATAGTTTTTCCTACTTTTAGGTCTAGGTTTTGTGGGAGTTGTAAGTTATGGATTGCTGGCTTTACAAGGTTGAAAATGGTGGCACTACTTATGATTCTTGGGGCAAGTCAATTGTTCCCTATTTCTGTAGGAAACAAGGTCCCAGAAACCTATATTTTTTTTTTCTTCAAACAAGTGACCCGTAGGCCATTAAGAATTTGATGGATGTGGGACATCCACCTAAAACCGACCTGTACATACCAAATTTAGGGTGTATGCTCATTTACAAACTGGAGATAAGGTAATGTGTAGGGTGTCACTAAGATGTACTCTTTAAATTGGACAGAAGTGACAGCCAACAATTTTTTGGGAGAACGACCTGCATCTGCCAAATTCTAAGTAATCTCATTAGTTGCCTACCGTACAAAACCACCTCTTTCATCAAGCTCAGTGATGCAAAACATCTAGCAAAACACTGTGTATGTCTTGAAGCAAGCTTTACAGGAGGCATCGCAACACGAGGAGCTTTTGTTCTCTAACTCCTCACGTATTAAACACTGCAGCTAAAAAGGGAGCAGTCTTGTTTACTGTGTTTCATATGGAGGAGACTCTTGGGTTCATCTTTTATTCTTATTTATTGCCTCTACACCTCACTCTGGCTGGCAGCCCGACTCCTTATTTCTTTTTTCAAACATGTACTCCAGAAAATTCTGACACCAAGGTGAGCTTTGTGTGTCTTTGACTTTATCTTTTTCCCTGCTCATTTCCCAACAGAGATAAGAGAAGGAACGTCTCAGGAGTGACAGCTAAGGAACACACTAAGCTACTAGGACCCATCCACCCCATCAGTGCAGCTAAGTCTATCCCCACCATCCTAGTAATGTAGCAGTAGTCATCAGAAAAATGTTCACAAATTGTGAAGTGGGAACATTGGATGCACAGCACTAAATACTTGTGAAGAATACCAAATAGTAAACTCCCATCATAAATCCTGTGCCAACAGAAATATGTTTTTCCAGAGAGGGGCGGAGGAAAAGGAACAGTTTTCCAGTTTGGGGTCAGGATACGCCTTCCAAGCATTTCTTTTTTTAATATCTATTTTTATTAGGTGTTTTAGGTACAAAACAGTCATCTCATAAACGTGTTTCCCAAACGTAACTGGAGACAACGAGTGAGAGCAAGGCATAGCAAGTAACATTATGAATGAATATGGACATGTAAGCAGATTAGGTTACAATCATCAGTCTTGTTGTTCAGAATTAGCATAGTTTGTGGATCAAGGTTGTAATATGTGATCCAGTCACCCCATATCTTCCACAATTTACGTGGACATCCTCTGCTCTTTGATACCAGCTTCTCCGCTGCTATGTACAAATCCATTCCTCTTTTCCATTCAGTCATTGTCGGTGTCTCAGGACCCCCCAGTACTTTGCTAAGTTTCTCTTGTACAGAATGCCAATTGTTTTTTTTTGGGGGGGAAGGCTATGTTGCAGCAGAGCCCATGAAGACATACTTAGGGTCCTCTGGCAGCACAGCCTCGAGTAACCTCCCCAATTGGCCTAGTAGTGTTTGCCAGTAGGGCCATGTGGCCGTGCAAGTCCAGAGGGTGTGTGAGAAAGACTCCTCCTTTACCTCTACTTCTGACACAGTTGAAGAATGTCACCCATCCCATTTTATGAAGGTGCGCTCTGTTGTAATTTGATGTAGTATTTTTAGCTGAATAAGTTGCAACCTGGATTTGATCACTACCTCCCTAGGAAACATGAGGGCAGCCTCCCAATCCACATCTTCCAATTCATCTATTTCTGCTTCCCAGGTTCGTCTAAGTTTCTGTAAAGTGTCCGGTATATTATTATTAAGAGTTCTATATATAGATGAGACCGCCTTCACAGCTATTTTCCCCCATCAACAGTCTACCCTCTAAGGGTGAGTATTCCGAGAGATTAGATGGGATTGATTCAGTTCTTCATGCATGTTGAAGTTGAAGGTATCTGAAGCTTTGTGTATCTAGGAGCTGAAATTCTTGCTGTAGTAAGGAAAAGGGAATTAGTTTCCTTCACTCTAATATATCTGCGACCTTGGAGATTCCGATGGTGTCCCAGTCACAGAAGCCTCTTAATTTATGGAATTCCTTAAGCTTATTACCCACCCATAACAGAGTTTCACAGGTGATTGTGTCTGCCCAACCAATGTGTCTATTTGCCTTGAGCCACACCTCAATTGCAACTTGTGTTGCGGGTAGGAAGCTCCTTACTCCCCTCCCCTGAAGAGATAGTGGAGATAGGGAAAGTCTCTAAACTACGCCCTCCCTAGTGCATATGTAGGGAGGTCCCCCTCTGCATGACCCCAGTTGTTTTGTTACCATTAAATGTGACGCCCAGTAGTATGCTCTAATACTGGGCAGGGCAATCCCTCCATTATAGGAACTCCACGGCAACGTCTGAAGACTTTCTGGGGTGCATATCATTCCACAGTAGCCTTCTTAACTCTGTCAATTTTAGTAAAGATTTGTTCTGGGAGCTTGTGATAACTGTTTTGCAGGACATAGAGAAATTTGGGGAGGGTAACCATTTTGAACATGGCCGCTCTATCCATTATTGTGAGAGGGAGCATCTTCCAGTGCTGTGCATCTACATGAAACTCTGATAATACTTTCCCAGTGTTGCGGTCTATACTGCTCTCGGAGTTTAGTGTTGCATAAATGCCCAGGTATTTAAAACCCACTTGGGACACTCTCAGCATCCTGCCGTTGTACATAGAGCACCATGTTCCATCTCTGATAAGTGATTTCAATAAAGGACTCATTTGTTCCAATTTATGGTATTACCGGAGTGGATACCAAAGGTCTCAAATTCCTGGAACATTTCAGGGATCGAAGTGCTCGGGTGGGTTAAGTATAGGAGTATGTCATCCACGTACAGCAATTCTTTTTCCTCCGCCAGGGAGGATCCTGGAGCCCTGAAACCCTTTTCAGAAGGATCGCAAGGCCAGGGGCTCCAATATGAGTGCACATAGGAGCAGGGATAAGGGTCAACCCTGTCTGGTACCCGGCCTGATACGAAATGTGGCCGACATTGTACCGTTGACCCATACTGTTGTGCAGGGTTCTCTATTGAGCAGGGTCACCCATGCTACAAATTGAAAAGTATCCTTCAAAGCATTTCTAACCACTAAAATACTTGATACAGTTGAAAGATAGAATACTGGGAGCCGTCACCTACAGGGAAATTGCCACTAAAATAAGTGAGGCACACTAACTGATTATTTTCCTAAATTGGATGAAGGCCCTTCAGATGAGCAGTATTCCTGTAGAAATATCCTGTTTTACATACTATCACTGTCAATCTCATGCCTAGCACGAATTATTTGCCAGTTAATTTCTTTATCAAACTTCCTGGGCCTGAAAGAAAAATAGCAATACGACTGCCATTGTATGCCAGGGTGTGGTGCACCTTAATAATGATGTCGGTATCTTCTGTGCTACATCGAATAATAATAGAATGCTTACTATTCAACGTGCTAGGGTACTGTTATTAAGATCATGTTAGTGGAAATGCGAAAATGCTGTCACTTTTTTGAGGCTGCTACTTAGTATTAGAAGATTCAGCTTTATGTTTATTCCTTGGATAATGCAGAGTAGGCCTGAAGTAATGCCTGATATGTTTAGGGTAGCGCTCAGTAAGCCTTGTGATGGTTTTTAAATTGAGAATACTGCTTAAAGCACGAGGATTGCTTCTTCAAGTGCCAAAATTCATCAGTAACATTGGGTTGCTAGTCTCCTTCCTGTGATTTCGGAGCACCAACAGAGATTGTGGAATTAGTTTTTGGATATTGGAAAGCACTGCAGGCAGCAGCTATTCTCCTCAGACTGCTTGGTCATGTGAGGGCAGTTGTGATTTGATCAGTAAAACAGAAGGGATAAGGGTAATGAATTTGAAGGAGGATTCAAGAAAAGCAATAAGCAGTTACAAGTACAGTGATTTTGTTTGCATTACTGACCCAGGACCATAACCCAGGAATTAAACAGCGGTTGGAAGTGTTATTTAGAGTTTAGCTGGCATGTACTCTGTCAGCTAAACTGATAGTTCACCTGCTCTACTAAAACTTGTATAAACCATCACATCTCTGCTGTCTGAGCCCCGGGTTGCACCTCCGGCAGAAACCTTACACTAACCGACCTATTCTTGTCAGTAAGTACTTCAGTCCATCCTCCCTTCTTAGACAAATGTTCTGATGTACTTTTGTTGCATTTTATTTTCCAGTTGGCTGAGGTTGAATTTCTTTTCATTTATACAAGTGGCACAAAGTTCCATCAGGGGACAAATTCAGTCTAGGGTTGAATTGCAACAAGAATGTGTCTCTTCTTCTGCACCTATGATTTTATGAATACATGTTGACATTAAACATAAATAAAACGAAAGATAGGAATTTTTATGATTAATGTTGGTTCAAATCCCCAGTTGTCCTGCTGAAGCCTCTCCACTACGTACGATTTGTTAAATTCAGTGAGGTGCTTCATGGGCATGCCTGCTTTTCGCATCCGAGGATTCAGCTAAACAAAATGAGATGATCTGTGTCATTTGGAGAGCTAGACAGGATGAGAATTGCGTTTTTACCAGTCAGCATTTTAATTGAATTTAACTTCTGCTTCACTTTGATGCAGTTCGTGTTAGTCTGTCTAGTGCACAAATAGATCGAGGAATTTGTTTACTCTTCTTAGAGATTCAGACTTTCTTACTTTGGCCTTATATTTACACTAACCTGAAAAGTCCTACCTTTTAGTGTTCTAACAATGTTTAAACCCATGCATATATTCCCTGTTTACTGTCTTTTGATTTAAGTAAATGTTATGTTTTATTTTCCTCCATCATTCTCAAATGAAGGAAGGGCATTTGAGAACAATCTCATTACTGTTGTCCCTTGGTGCAGATCTTCATGCGAGGGATGGGAAACAACGATCTGGTAAGTGATAGATATTTTGTATTCACTTTAATTGTTTGTGTTTGTGATTGTGTGTGTTTTAATTGTTCTTGCTTTGTGTTCTGTTTTGTTAAACATTCTGTGCATTGGGTCATTCGGGACTATAGTGTGGCTGAGCAAATCAAGTTTGTTATAGCCAAAGAAGTAAATTGTAACACAGCAGTTAACCCAGTATCTGTGCTCACATGGATACATTATCAGACTATTGATAGCGGGGGTGGTTTCCCTGTGGTATAGCAGCCTGGAGCATAATCCTCTGCTCTGTAAGATACTTTGGCCCCCATTACGACCCTGGCGGTCTGCGGTAATTTCGGGAAAGGTACTGCCAACAGGCTGACGGTACCTTTTCCCAAATAATGACATTGGCGGTTTGGCTCAAGCCAAACTGCCAATGTACCACTCCGGCCACCAGGGTGGTAACGGCCGCTGGGCTGGAGACTTTGGTCTCCAGACGCGCCCGGAGGCCGTTACAATCCCACCATCGGGATTATGACCCCGCCTACTGCCATGTTTTTTGTGGCAAGCGTACCACCACGCAAACCATGGCGGTAAGAACTATCTGATAGAACTGATAGAGGTCTCACCCGCTCCCCTCCAGAGAGTCCTCCACCTCCCTCTCCTGCCCCCCACACACATTTACACCCCCACATGTGCACACATACACAATCATACACACACGCTGAGTTGGCAATAGATATTGAAAAGGCCTTCGACTCACTGTCTTGGGACTTCCTGTATGGTGTCATGTCAGGAATGGGTCTGGGCAGTGGATTCGTTGGACCAAATTACTTTGCATGAACTTGGTAGCCTGGGTGAAAATGGGCTGCATTGTGTCTGACAGCTACATAAGGGGACAAGGCATCAGTCATGGTTGCCCACTATCACCAGTGCTGTTTGCAATGGCATTAGAACCTTTGGCTAATGTGCTACAACACTGTATGCAGTACCGAAGACTCAGAATTAATGAGGGTCCCATCTACTTGTCCCTATTTGCCGATGATATGCTCCTATACGTGCAAGGGGAGGCTTTAGATGTCTAGGGGGTGATTGGGGCACTGGAGTAACTTTAAAAACTTCAAGACTGATGGTCATTTGGTAGAAATCCTGTGCGTTTCCTCTCTGGAGTGCTGCCAGGGGACCTAAGCATACAGTTTTGGGGAATTAATTGTGGTGGGCACCATACATGATAAAATACCATGGTATCTGCATATATCACACACCACAACAGTTGCTGAATGGCAACGTTATAGCTTCCCTACGACCTGCAGTGAGATACTGGCTGACACTGCCATTATCAGTTATGGGCAGAATACCTTTGATCAAGATGGAAATCCTCCCCAGGTTACTCTGCCACTTCACAGCACACTCCATAGAAATCTCTAAAAAAAAGAGTTTTGGATAATTGAAGATGCTTTACTCTTGTGTAGGGCATCAGATAGAAACGAGTGGCTTTAGTGAAGCCGAAACTACCCACCTCAGAGGGGGGATAGGAGGTGCCACATTTTGAGCTATATTACCTAGCGGCAAAGCTACAGTGGGCAGCCTGCTGGAGAGTGCACTTTTGGGATACTAGGATGTCCCACTGGAGAGTGAGGTGGGACAACTGCTGATTGACCTGGCGAGCCTCCCACATAAGCCTACGAGGGGGATTCTGGTAACAACCCTGCACTATCATGGAAGAGGGCACTCCACTGCACACAGATTCGTGCACCGTATGCCCGAAAGCTCTTGCGAGAGACTTTGCTTGCCGAGCCACACGGCATCAACTAGAGCAGGCTCAGAAACTGGCTGAGCTGGGACTGACTACATTGGGTGACCTATACATAAATGGTGTGGGGTAAGGGGTTTTAAGAGCCTGCAAGGGCAATATGGACCTCCGGCAAGCGGTTTCTTGCTGCATGGTGCAGTCACTACAACCACACAACAGTGGTGGCAAGCGGGTCTAACGGAACCTCTGGAGCATAAGGGTCTGCAGTGCATTTGTGAATTTCCGGAAACCGACATGCAATGTTTAATACAAGGCGCTGCAGGAACAGGCTAAAGCAGAGCTGAGAGCATTGGAAACAGGACCTGAGTGAGCAGATTAACAACACAGACTGTACTAAAATATTGATGTATACCCCAACAGGATAACGCAATGTGCGTTTTAAATTAATCCATTATTACTACCTCCACAGAGCAGATATGAGTAAACCTAATGTGTTCCAATGTGGGTCGAACTGCCCTAGCTATGGCAAGATCAGTACTGCATTTATGCTAATGGTGTGGGACTGTCCGGCTTTACAACCCTACTGGACTGGGGTGGTCGAGATAATATCAATAGCAGCGGGACGACAGGTCACCGAAACTGCAGGAGCATGCCTACTAGGGTTGTTCACAAGACGGAAAACATAAGCAGTCACAAATAAATTCATAGATTTATTTTTCACACTATCCAGATGTCATAAAACACTACCCTGGAACATCACTGAAGGCCCTGATTTGCAGAAATGGCTTGCGGAACTCTGTGTGTGGGCCTGCATTGTAGCGAGTGGTTACATGGGACTACAGCCCAGGGTTGGGCCGAGACCTGGAATCCTGACCAACATCACTCAATTAAGGAACTGGGGAATTGTACGACGCCAGGTGGATTATAGGGAAACACCATATGAGCACACATAGGTGATGCACCCGCAACATGCGTATTGAGACCCAGCCTACTGCGGGCCCTTACCTGTCACCCACCACAAGCAACGATCTTAAACAAACGGCTCCACTACGTACACCACCCACCAACATCACCTTACATGATGCAATATCCTGCCATTTCTAGCAGGACTGTTAGTTGTTCTTTGTTAGTTGTTGAATGCCATCTGCACAATCGCACTGCATGTTTCCTGTAGATGTTTGGAGAAATAGGTATGCAGAAGCGGCTGTGTAATGCAAGGATGCAGCTGTCCACTCCATGGCAACTTGGAGGAGGGAGGGCGAACATGGGTCTGCAAGTGTGATATGTATGTTGACAAAACTCAATAAAATACTTTTTTCTTTAACTCTTTTTATTTAAATATACATATGCTCAGAATACATCCTATATCATCATCATTATATGATTTAAACTTTGCTTTGAGAGAAAGAAAGGCACAATATTGCAATCCAACATATCCGTAAATTAGTTCATTTACTATTTAACATGTGGTCTCTCAGTGATCATGGAACAGTAGCACCAATGTTCCCAGCCCCCGCACCGATAAGGTACCTTGCCATACATTATGTCACATATGTGTTCATATGCTTCTATAATTACGCTATAGGGACCAAACTTTATTGTATTTCTTGCAACAGCCCCGGCCTTTATAGATCTCCTGTTCTACTTGATGGCACCAATCCATGTTATATTTCCATTCTCTAATTGAAGGGGGCTCACTTGCGCCCCATGCTTTGGCTGTGTCCCTTTTGGCCACTCCTGCTGCTAGCCTCAACCATGTTGTTTGGTGTCTGAACCATCTTTCCTCCCCTGTGATAACTAGGATGTGCCAGCTGGCCTCCATCGGCACCGCCAGGCCTGTCACTCGGGTCAGCACCCATGCTACCTTGGACCAGCAACCCCGAATGATTGGGCAACTCCATAGAGTATGAAAAATGTCCCCACCAGGCCACACTCCCTACAGCACAGATCAGAATCACTGCAGCCCATACAGTGTAGTAAGGCTTTGGAACAATATGACCTATGTAAAAGCCTTGACTGTATCAGGCGAAATCAGGCCAGGATTCCCACCTCCCGGGGGCTCTGTAGGGCTTCCTGCCAGTCCACCTCACTAAGAGCACCTATGTCTCCTTCCCAGGCCTCTCGAAGTGTATGCAGAGCGTTCTGGGTGTTATTCAGATACT
Source organism: Pleurodeles waltl (assembly GCF_031143425.1). Taxonomy (NCBI): domain Eukaryota; kingdom Metazoa; phylum Chordata; class Amphibia; order Caudata; family Salamandridae; genus Pleurodeles; species Pleurodeles waltl. The sequence continues at coordinate 710,490,105 of NC_090442.1, forward strand.
GCCTTGCCTGGAAGTGGCTTCAGTAGCAGTCTGTCTTCTAACGGAGAGGTATCTGGGGGGAATTCTCCTTCCTTTCTGTGGTGACAGAGTGCATGTGCCATCTGGAGGTACTTATATCTCTCTGAGTCTGCCATGGAGAATTCAGTACGGAGCTCTTCAAAGGAAATACATTTGACATTTCTCCACACATCCCCCAACCGCTCTATACCTATAAGATTCCCATCTTTTAAAGCCTTCCAATCTTCCCACATCACACAATTGGTCACTAGTCCAAAGCGGGGTTGCATTTGTTAGTGTGTTTCCCCCATCCCATGGTATTTGTCACCTCTCTCCATGCTCGCACTTTTCTTAATATACAATATTGCCAGGTATCCGCTCTCCCCCATTGCCGCTCTATCTACCCTGTATGCTAGTTCATCACTACCTGCATATACCCACTCGCTCATTGCGACCAATTGGGCTGCCCAGTAATAGGCCCGGAAATCTGGGATCGCCAATCCTCCTTCGTCGACCCCTCTCTGAAGCTTATGTAATGCAATACGCCAGCTGCCCCCGTCCCAGAGAAGGATGCACATCTCCCTGTGGATTTTGTTAAAGAACTCTTTAGACACTGGATATGGGGTGTTTTGAAGGATGTACAGTAGTCGAGGAAGGGTCATCATTTTGAGCAGGGTCGCACGCCCATTAGGGATGTCAGGAACGTTCGCCAATGCACCACATTGTCCCACAGATGGGCATAAATGTCTCTTGAGAAAAGCCTCAGGGCTTCTAGCGATATATATTCCCAGATATACAAATCCCTCTTCTTTCAGGGGGATCCCACATCCAGGTGGCAAAATGCTCTTGCTTCCACTCAGCGGGAAGACCCAGGTTCTCTCGTAGGGGATTTCCATGTATAGTCATAAGCATTGAATAGTTCCGCGCGCCTGCGGGGACCCCGGAGCACTGATGTGAAGTATATTCTTAAGTGCAAACACCAGCCGTTTAAAGAAAAGGTCTGTCAAAAAACACTTAAGAATAACATTGTGCAGCCTATGTGAACAGCTACACAGGCCAAATTGTTGAAAAGAAAATCAATAGTAGTGTAAATTCATGTTCAAACACCTATTTATTCTAGAAATGTAATAACAAATACATTCTCATACTTTATTTACACCTCTGATGAGAATAAAACAATGCAGGGCAGTGTAGCCCATAGGCTGCCATTATACAGAATGTAAATAGAGCTGTGCCTTTAAGAAAAGTAAAGTCTTCCTGTTTCCCATCATGCACAGCAAAAGGCAGTTGCCTCAGTTCTTTTTTCCGGCTCCTGCTGACAGGACCCTGAAGCATTGAGCTCTACCTCACAAAAGCTTTTGTGACAGAAATTCATTGAAATATCTTCTGAATTTAATTTTCACTCGACGTTTTTACCTTTGAGTGATCATTTTCTACTGATTTCTGTTAAATTCTGACAGAATTTTGAGGTTTTTCTAGTTAGAAATGCCTTCACTTTTTGATAAATGTCCTTCTTGTGGAAGAAAGAAGGCTAAAACAGATTCACATAGGGTCTGTATAATTTGTCTTCCATCCAGCCACAAACCGGAGTCGTGTGACATT